>NC_090440.1:450882321-451185476 GCF_031143425.1 Pleurodeles waltl | reverse complement strand
CCCCTTGTAGTCAGTCTGAAGCCAGAGCCAGAAAGGCAGGGCATCTGTGTACTTGGAAGGCCTGCCTCTAGCCACCTCTCCCCACATCAAAGGCACAACTGTGTGTAAATACTGGACCTCAGAGACCACCATATTAATACACTGCTGGACCTGTGGATTCTCTCCCAGGAAGAAGGACTACTGTGGTGCTACAAGGACTGCTACTCTGCTGGACTGCTGCTCTAAAGGAACTGCTGCCTTGCAGTGCTAACCTGCTGTCCTCTTTCCTGGGGAAGGAAAACTAGATCTGCAACTTCATCTCAAACTCAAGACCCCAGAGTAACTGCAAGGGCTAGTCTGCTGGCCTCCTGGTCTGAGCCTCAGGGACATAGAAGGCTGCCCAGCATCCTACACCAGGCCCTTGACCCAACTGCAGCAAGAGTTCCTGGCCCCCAAGTGATGACACTCTGGCCTGTAACCCTTGGTGTGGCTGATTTGTACTGAAATCAAGCTTCTGGGCTCTTCGCAACTGCAAACAGGCCCGTTTGCACTCCGACTTTGTAGCTTACACTGCAAATCAGCACAAAGGTCCGTGACCTGACTCTTCGCACTGCAGCTTTACCGCTCATGAGGGCCACTACCACAAAGCTCCAGCAACACCCATCTGTGATGCCAGCTGATTCCCCACACTTTGCTGACAGCATCGCACAACACTCTCCCTTCTCCTAGCTCTCTGCAATGTGAACAGGACTTTTTGGCATGAACTTGACAAGGTACACCTTCTGTGGTACTAACTTGGGACTGTATACAACATGCCATCCATCACAGATTGCTTTAAATATTGAATTTGACAGGACTACTCCAACTAAATATCCTTAGTTGGCGCTTTGTGGTTTTTAGAGCTATATTTACTTTATTATTTACAAATTAATAACTCCAGTTCTACTGATTGAAGTTTTGTTGTTTTGGTCTTGTTTTTTTTAAAGTTTGCTTTATTTTTCTAACTGGCGTGGGACTTTTTTGTGTGGTGTTTTCACTGTTTTACCTTTTGAAGTGTTGCACAAATATTATACATAGAGCCTCTAAATTAAGCCTGTCTGCTCGGTGCCCAGGTTAATATAGAGTCTGCTTGTGCCTTACACAGGCAAGGATTGTGGTTGCTGCTTGAGTAGGGTTTACACCCCAGTCAAACAGTAACCCAATTTATTACAGTCTGTATCTGAAGGTGATTGTTTTCACTGGTCGGTAGCCATCCTCCTTATCAGACCACATGGACATATGGTCAGATACTCTAGAGATTTCACAGAGAAACCTGGTAACCAGCAGCACTGCAACAGATCTCAGAGGGGGGATGCTGCTAATGTTACATCGCTGAACTCATAGGGATTGTGAAAAGTCCAAGTTTCATGCAACAATCAAGTGTAGCAAAGGAGCCTTGCCCATTCGGCAATAGAAGTAAGGTGGCAGTAGGTAGCTGGTGGTGCATTTTGGAGCACACTCTTGAAAATATATTACTGGTGGTAGCACACTGTCTTTTACGGATAATGCCCTCTCTATAGAAATGGCCACTAAATTTGCAAATGCATACAATTTTACTGGTAACAATATATAGAGCATAAATGGGAATATGCAGAAATTGGGTGTCAGTGGGTACTTGTCATTTGCCCAACGCTAAGTAAAATTCCTTCATTTGTTTTGATCCTATTGAAATCATTGTTTCCATCCACCTCAGAATTAAAAGTAATGCTTCATTTGTACTTTCCCAACTCCAGATATATTATTAAATATTTGTAAAGTTCTTACTTTTATAGTTAGTTACATTGTGGCATGTGTTAGAAATAACCACATCTTGCAGCCTTTGCTTTCAAACCAGCAAGATTATCTTATAGTTCACTTTACAAACTCCTCTCACTTTTCAGTCAGAGAAAGAAAAGTAGACACCAATTTCCATGTTAAAAGAATAAGCAGAAGACATAGCCTGATATTTGACCTCTGTCTTTGAAAGCACAGCAAATGTGACAAGTATATGTTCAAGACTCAGGGGTATATTTACAATAAAAGGACCTCGCTGCGCTGCCCTGTGCCACAGGGAAAGGGCAGAAATGCACTGTATTTACAAAATGTGGTGCATTTCTGCCCTCTTCTCCTGTGCTGGCACCCTTTTGGCTGCCTAGCACCTATGCAGCACACATGGCTTGTAAATATGCCCCTTTGGCCACACTGATGCCTTCACTTCTTATGTCATGAGGATTTATTACCGGCCACACAGCATAACATTTTCACAATGGTTCTCTGTAATAACAAGATATTTATTTATCTGAGGGATAGTCCCTGAATTGAAAACAGAGCCCAAAAATTAGTTGATATAACATACCATGGGAGAGCATACTATGCACAATTGAAAGTGGTTGTGGCACAAGCATCAAATACTGCTCTCAGTTTGTTCCATCACACTGGCTTTTACATGGTGTGTCTGAGGACCATTGCAATAGGATTACAGAGCCTCAGTAAGTGCCACCTTAATGGGATCTATGTCACCTCAGAAGGGGGGTACCGGCAATGTTGGGATAAGCACCAGATATAAGATTGTGTTGCTTGATACACTGCACGTTGCAGCATGATATGCAGAGTATAGGGTGAAAATGTAAGCATAGAATGTTTGTGTTAATAGTAGGTGTCCACAGATGCACACATGTACTGTGCAGAGTTGCTCACATTTGTGTGCTATACTGTGCATAATATGGTGCAAAGTGCAGTTTTCTGCTGTGGTCAATCTCATCTGGCACATCGCTGCCCCTTTTTGCATAGGGTGGCCCCCAGCAAGCAAGAAGGCTGCAGAATGAAAAATTTGTTAAATTCTCTCATCAGGAAAATTTCAATATGGGCCAGATTTAGCTCAGGTTTATTGTATCAAGTGAAAACAAGAAACTTAAATCAAATCTTGAGTTTCATTAAGAGCTTTCGTCAATGGGATTAGAGAATGTAGTATGTGTGGTTGCATATGAAAAGGCTCTCGCTGGGGAGGTACAGCAGGAATCTACTGCCCCATAATTATCTTTGCCTTGACCCTGACATAGGGGCCGGAGAATGAAAATTGCATGACAAGTGACCATTATCTCCTTCAACCCCATCATCCACTGTCAACCATGGCTAAATCACTGGAAAAAGGGAATATTCCCCTGGATTTGCATCTTTCTCTCCACAGATTCAAACAGTGGTTCAGTCATAGCCTGTTAAGTTAAAAGAGTTTAGAATGGTTGTACTATTTCTATTATTCGTTTAATTATTTTCCAACTTTTGTACATGCAGAGTCTCCCAATTCATCAATAAGGAACCTTTGGTGGATTTTCTTGAATTCTAATTAATATATGTCTCAAATTCTTTGTTCTCAACACCTGGTTTCCCCTTGTTATTACGAGACATGATTTGTCTTCAGCTGACTTATTGCTCCGAAAGCAGTCTAGCTTAGTGTGTAGGAATAGTGCTAAACATTAAAAGCACCGACTGTGAGACAGGGAAATGGCCACTAATTGAGACAGGATAATTATTCTGCATGCTTTATTGAACTGGAGATTATTTCTATATTGAGAAGTCAGACTGGAGGTTTAATGATACTTACAGTATTTTTGCCTCACCCTTTTTAGTTTGATGATCCAACTGCTTGTTCTATGAATTCCAGTTTGTTTTTAATTTATGTATCTATCCTCCAAATTATTATCTAGTTACCAATTAATCAAGAAAGTGTTTTTTTAAATTTCATCCTAAGTTCTTGAATTTCAGGATAACATCAACTGAGGGTTACTTCACTGTAGCGCATGGGTACTCACTAACATCTCCTCAGGGGTCACAAAGTAAAGTTTGGGTTGTGCCCGAGAGCTGTATATATGATGTGGGACTTCCCACCCCAAACTCACTCCCTCACTCACTCACTCGCGTGTGTTTCTTTTTAAAAGTCAATTTAGCCCTGTTTCAAAAAAGGACATTAGTGCAATACCAGAATAGAGCATTTCATGCACCTTTTGTTTACTATTCCATTTGGGATTGGTAAATTAAAAGAAAAAAATGCTCACATCATTTTATAGGTGCAAACATTCACTTTAGCATGTGCCTACAAACTGAGTCATGGCACCTTCTTTATGTCAAACGTGCAAGCGCTCTGGCCTGTTGTAATGTATCTGTGAGCTTTTAACCATGCCCACTGCACGGCCATCACTATCGCTCGTTCATGGACTTGCCTTTCAAAAATCCTTTGTTATCATTGGTAAATGCTTTACGTTTGTCCCTCTTTGGGGAAGTTTTGTTACAGCCTTGGCCATCGACCCGCTACATTGAAAATTGCATGTTTGCTGATACGTTTGGCTGCGAGCGAACTTATTTTTCCTTTTGTGTCTCTCCTTTGCACTCATGCTCATGGCAGCCCTGGCACTTTGAATTGGCTTCCTTATGTCAACTGTTTTACTTTTCATTTTCAATTTATGTGGCAAGAAAAGTTCAGTTAGGAATTCACAACACTAATAGCTCTAACTTGAGCAAACGTTAGACCCATTGTATTGCAGATGCTTGTTTAACCTTTTCAGCCCTGCTGCATATGCACCATGGTTAAATATAATTGCCAACACCAATAGGTCTCATAAATGAGACTTTTTTGTGTTGTCAATGCTTGTTCAGTCAAGATGCCTGTATTATATTTTCTATACAGTTACATATAGATACAAATCCCATTTAGCTACAGGTTATTTTGTTCTTTTTAGCTACCTGATTGACTACTTCCTCAAACTCACTGTCCCTGGCCCATCTTATTCATAAACACAGTTCTCATACTTTATTATGTACTTGTCAGGTATATGTAGGACTGCCTTGCAGAAACTACAAGCTAGACTGGGAGTAGAAACAAAAGCCATTAGTAAAATTGCACCAAACATACCCTTACAACATTGTTTTTGTTTCTGGGGTTTGTTCCCACAAATGGTCATCGCTCCAGGAGGGTGTTTGGGTGTTACAATGTATTCTTTAGTAAGTAGTAGGGTATCAGTCGGGTAATTTCACCTAGAAGTTGTACATGCCCACACTGACAAAAGGACACAAACTTTCTCTCCTGTGTTTTGAAGCCCTTAAAAAATGCTGATTAGTTTGAAAAAATATTGTGTTTGTAAGTGCCTTAACAATCCACCCTTTTCTCACTTTTCAGTGCCCCTTGAGCACCTCCTGACGTCCTTCTTCTAATATAATGTGTTTCAACAAGATGCCCCAGCATGATTGCTTGAAAAAATTGAAGATCACAGCCCCACCCACTCCCCTTGTCCCCAATCATACTGACCAAGCTACGCCCCTTTTTAGGGTTGAGAGCACAAGAGCTCCGTCCCTGTTGCAATCTCTCTTTGGGCTTGAACCACACCCATGTTACACCTGTCACTATCATTGGTTTGTGGGCTTGCCTTTTAAAATCTGCTTGTTTTCATTAGTGAAAGACATGCATACGTCATGCCTTTTCCAGTGTTTAGCCCTCCTGCGATTGTGCTCGTTTTTTTTTCTTTCAATTTGCGTGGAAAGGAAAGTCCAGTAAGGAGTTTACAACGTTAATAGCTCTAACTTGAGCAAATGTGAGACCCCTTGCTTTGCACATGCTTGTTCTACAGTGATTTCAGCTTGTTTTATGAGCAGGCCAGCCGTGCTCATAAAACAAGCTTGACTCACTGAAGAAACAAGCCTAGATTTACAAAACGATGTTTCTTGGTTAACACCAGGAACAAAGAAAACAACATTCGAGCAGGTTCCTCTGCTGCTGCAACTCTTAAATTTCCCGAGGACTCGGAAAAGATCTGCGGGCCGCAAGAGAAGCTGTGCCAGGCCGACAGCGACCTGCGGGCACTTCATTGAGAACCACTTCTGTAGCTTTTACATTACAATTTAATTTCCTAAATATTTAAACATATCTGTATACTAAACAAATAAACGCCGATAATGAGCTGGCCAATAATATCGAGGCATTTACAGACTGTTTAGCACTGTCAACTGCCAAGTTAAACAAGATGCACTTGGAACGCATCTCGTTCCCTTCTAAAACATATATACCACCAAATTTGGAAAAACAAATGTGAGCCTAAATATAATCCTCATCCCATCTATAAAATGTAAACGTTCTATAACTGTTTTCCTGCTGTAGATAATATTGTATACATGAACCAGTCTCTTCGTGATGCTTTATCAACAGCTATTTTAAAAAAAATTGTTTGACATAAAGCCTTTGGCCAGACCATAATGTTGGAAAATACAGTAAAGGAGATTTGGAAGAGATTCAACTGTGTGCATGTAGTGAGTGGGTAATAGAGGTGAGGAGGTAATGTTTCTTGATTTTAATACAAGACTAAACAGGGCACAGACCTTTACTGATTAGATGTACCTCAGCATATAAACCTTCCCTATAACACAAATGAATTACTAGATCTGTGTTTATTCGAAAATAATGAATGTGAAGACACTTGTTATATTGCCCTTCACAGAAAACCTGGGCACTTTTTTCAGAAAATAAGAATTGCCCGTTATTAATTGAGTAATTAATTCACGTGTTCTTATTAATTAAATGTTATAGTTGGTTAAGATCGTTTCCTGTGCTGTTTTCAGGAGCTTGCTACCAGCACTTTGAAACTACAATAGGGTGACGTGTTACACTCTACAAATAATAGGCCTTTGCTCCATAATAACGAGATTCAACGATTTTCCTAAAATCAGAATCATACACACGTAGGTAATCACTGCTGGCCTGATCCCCAATAAAGCAGCCTCCAGTGTGAGTGAACCCATCTCCAGCGTATAAACAAAAGACACCAAAACGTTTCTGTAAACAGTGGAGTTTGTGGATCATAAACATAGTTTAAAATGGCACAGTTACTTTGCTGACCTTGACCCAATGATACTGCTTTATGGAGCATTACAAGTATAAAAATGGGATCTTTGGTTGATAATGACAACATTGAGTGGTACCTACCACACTGCACTAACACAGAGTTTTCCACCAGCAAACAATGGTGTCAGATATCTTATCGATTCTCATTTCTGTTGATAACGCCGTCGCATAGATACTGCTAGACAATGTGCAACATTAGTAAAATCACCATCAATCTTGATAATTCTGTAATTTTTGGCACCGAGCAGGTTCGGCTGTTTTCTATTGATCAAACCGCAACTAAAAAGGGTGAAAGAAGTCACATAAAATGAAAATAAAACCCATCAAAGCTCTATCAAATTTTTGTCAGTGGAATTTGGACGTTCTCTAAAAGACACGTTATGTATATTAGTAATGAGAGCAATTCCTGCTGGATGAGGGTATTTCCTTCCAGTAATTATACTACAACTGAAGCTCAAAGAGCCTCGCAAGGTCTTTAGCTTAGGTTCCTGAGGCGTCTCTATAGACCAGAAGAGCTATCTAATTGAGCGTCATCGTTGTCCATGTACCAGTCAATCTGTTTTCACTCATTTTCCTTCTCTTTGTTCAGGCCTTATGTTGGGCTTTTCTGTTGCCTGAGGACGGTACAACCCACTGGACGAGTTCTTTCAGTCTTAAATTAGTTTCACTATATTTAATTTTCCAGAAGTCTATGGTTAGAGTTCATGTAACAAAATACAAGTCTGACAGGCCTTCACTTACATCACAGTGGAAAGTAGAACTGAGGAATGTGGGAAAACCTTCATGGTTAAGTTAGGAGACTCTAACAAAGGCATATTAAATGGAATGCAATGTTATACTTTGTGTTCAATGGATACACTCAATAGCGACAAGTGGATTAGCTGAAAGGCATTTTCTGCTTGAACCAATCTTTTGCAGCACTTTTTCAAGCCCATAACCCACTGAAAAAAGCATGTGTGCAATCTCACAACATGCCAGTTGCAGAATTCTGCAAATTGTACCCTAATGTAAACATTTGTATTTGTTACAGCCATAATAACATTTGTTCACACCCTACTAGAATCCTCAGTGCCTGCAGCAACTTTGACAGAAGGACTCACTGACAAGGACACCCAGTACACTAATTTATTCTAAAGAGCAATTTGGGAGCTCTGGTTGTTTGGGTGTCACATGTCTGCTGTGGAATGTTGGCACATACTCGAAATATTGCTCTTTGTTAGACCTGACATGCCTTAGGGTGGTCACCCCTAACTTTTTGCCTACCTCCCTCCACTTGTTGCACCCTGTTTTGCTGGCTTTTAGACTCTGCGCACTTTACCCCTGCTAACCAGTGCTAAAGTGCATATGCTCTCTCCCTTTTTTAAACCTGGTAACTTTGGATCATACCTGATTGGACTATTTAATTTACTTATAAGTCCCTAGTAATGTGCACTATATGTGCCTAGGGCCTGTAGATTAAATGCTACTAGTGGACCTGCAGCACTGGTTGTGCCACCCACTTAAGTAGCCCCCTTAACCTTGTCTCAGGCTTGCCATTGCAAGGCCTGTGTGTGCAGTTTCACTGCCACTTCGACTTGGCATTTAAAAGTACTTGCCAAGCCGAGTAACTCCCCTTTTTCTACATATAAGTCACCCCTAATGTGTGCCCTAGGCAACCCCTAGAGCAGGGTGCTGTGTAGGTAAAAGGCAGGACATGTACCTGTGTAGTTATATGTCCTGGTAGTGTAAAACTCCTAAATTCGTTTTTACACTACTGTGAGGCCTGCTCCCTTCATAGGCTAACATTGGGGCTGCCCTCATACATTGTTGAAGTGGCAGCTGCTGACCTGAAAGGAGCAGGAAGGTCATATTTAGTATGGCCAGAATGGTAATACAAAATCCTGTTGACTGGTGAAGTCGGATTTAATATTACTATTCTAGAAATGCCACTTTTAGAAAGTGAGCATTTCTTTGCACTTAAATCTTTCTGTGCCTTACAATCCACGTCTGGCTGGGCTTGGTTGACAGCTCCTTGTGCATTCACTCAGACACACCCCAAACACAGGGTACTCAGCCTCACTTGCATACATCTGCATTTTGAATGGGTCTTCCTGGGCTGGGAGGGTGGAGGGCCTGCTCTCACACAAAGGACTGCCACACCCCCTACTGGGACCCTGGCAGACAGGATTGAACTGAAAGGGGACCTGGTGCACTTCTTAGCCACTCTTTGAAGTCTCCCCCACTTCAAAGGCACATTTGGGTATAAAACAGGGCCTCTGCCCTACCTCATCAGACACTTGCTGGAGAAGAAACCTGAACCAGAAACTACATCCTGCCAAGAAGAACTGCCTGGCTGCTCAAAGGACTCACCTGTCTGCTTTCTACAAAGGACTGCTGCCTTGCTGTTGGCCTGCTGCCTTGCTGAACTCTTGTCTGGCTGTGAAAGTGCTCTCCAAGGGCTTGGATAGAGCTTTCCTCCTGTTCCCTGAAGTCACAGGACCAAAAAGACTTCTCTTTTTCACTTGGACGCTCCGTGCGCCGAAATTTTTGACGCACAGCTTGTTTTGCGGTGAGAAAAACGCCGCACACCGACGCTGATCGACGCAACGCCTTCCGGACGACCGGAACTTCGAAGCACGGCCTCGCAAGGACAACGCCGCCCGACCTCCAGAGGAGAAATCGACGTGACGCCTGCTGTGACAGCGAAACTTCGACGCGCAGACCCGCAGAACGACGCGCAGACGGAAAACAAGCAGGAAAATCCACGCACAGACCCGGGACATCTGGTAATCCCCGCGATCCTCAGAAAGAGACGGTCCGCGCACCGGAAAACGACGCACGACTTCCCCGCGTGGAAAATAACGACGCAAGTCCGTGTGTGCTGGGGAGAAATCGACGCACACACCATTTTTCCACGTATCTCTTCTTCTGTGACCCTCTGAGGAGATTTTCCACTCCAAACCAGGTACTTTATGCTTGAAAGAGACTTTGTTTGCATTTTAAAGACTTAAGACACTTTGGGGGTCATTCTAACCCTGGCGGTAAAAACCGCCAGGGCGAATGACCGCGGTAGTACCGCCAACAGGCTGGCGGTGCACCGCTGGGCATTCTGACCGCGGCGGTTCAGCCGCGGCCAGAAACGGAAAGTCGGCGGTGTACCGCCGACTTTCCGCTGCCCTTGAGAATCCTCCATGGCGGCGGAGCGCGCTCCGCCGCCATGGGGATTCTGACACCCCCTACCGCCATCCTGTTCCTGGCGGGTCTCCCGCCAGGAACAGGATGGCGGTAGGGGGTGCCGCGGGGCCCCTGGGGGCCCATGCAGTGCCCATGCCAATGACATGGGCACTGCAGGGGCCCCCGTAAGAGGGCCCCAAAAAGAATTTCAGTGTCTGCCTAGCAGACACTGAAATTCGCGACGGGTGCTACTGCACCCGTCGCACTCCAGCAACTCCGCCGGCTCCATTCGGAGCCGGCTTCATCGTTGCTGGGTCTTTCCCGCTGTGCTGGCGGGCGGCCTTTTGGCGGTCGCCCGCCAGCACAGCGGGAAAGCCAGAATGGCCGGTGCGGTCATTTGGCGGTAACCGCATGGCGGGCGGCGACCGCCGCCCGCCGCGGTTAGAATCACCGCCTTTATATCACTTTCCAGTGATATCTCCACAAATTCACATTGCAACTTTATTCGTTTTGACCTACAGTTATCCTGATAAATATTATATATTTTTCTAAACACTGTGTGGTGTATTTTTGTGGTGCTATATGGGGGTATTGTATGATTTATTGCACAAATACTTTACACATTGCCTTCTAAGTTAAGCCTGACTGCTCGTGCCAAGCTACCAGAGGGTGGGCACAGGCTAATTTTGGATTGTGTGTGACTTACCCTGACTAGAGTGAGGGTTCTTGCTTGGACAGAGGGTAACCTGACTGCCAACCAAAAAACCCATTTCTAACACTCTTAATCTATCTAGTAGCTGAGAAGGTCCTTTTTAGAAGAAGCATTTGGGCCACTTAGAGGAATCCCAATTAACAGGAATATTAGGAGGATTTTGAACACATTCATAGGGCAGAGGTTTCCTGTAACCAGCTTTGTCTATTCCTGAACTAACCACAAGAGAAACAACTTAGAAAAATATAGAAGCTGATGGGAAGAATGCTTGAAATGTGTCTAACTATTGGCAATCGCTTGAGGTAGCATTCTTACCCAACATTATTTTGCCCACCATACCATCACCCTGTTCCTGTTGCAGCAGGGTCAAGACTGAGCTGGGCCCAAACTGAGGTGACATAGTGGACAAAAGCAATACCACAAAATAAAATGATGGATGGAATGTTGAAACTTTTCAAACACTCACCCCTGTCACAGATCTGGGTTTAATCCTTTGTTTTTTTGCTTGCCATATCACCACAATTTGGACCCAGATATATGCAAATCAGTCTGGACCCTGTTCTCTATGGGAAAAGGCCAGCCCGACCTGCCAGGCCAGGTCCTCCCTGGACCGTAAGCAAGCATCCTGGGACCGGTTTCAGGGTATCACCCCTCATCAGCCAGGCTAGCTTGAATCCAGTGGCACAGTGAGCAAGGGACTCACTTCTGGGCATATCCTGTCACTGTAACACCACCTCAACTTCGGTCCTAGCCTACCAATTAGCAGGTTAATCAAATGTAAACACTTTATACCATCCACTTTTCAAATCTGTGTGTGTGATCTGACACACAAATAGCAGATGTGCCCTCTGGTAGCTTGGCAGAAAAGCAGTCAGGCTGAACTTAGAGGCATAGAGTAAAGTATTTATGCAGGGCGAAACAGTAATAATGTGAAAACACACCACAAGAAAAATCCCACACCAATTTGGAAAAATAGAGTACATTTTAATAAATCATTTGATACCAAAAAAAACAAAACTCCAATCAAAAGAACCACAGTTGTGAATTTTAAAATTTAAGGTAAAAAGCAGCGTCTAAAAAATCAAAGTGCCAACCACAGACATCTAGTCATGCAAGACCACGTCAAAGTTGAAAAATGTGGGCGATGGAGTAAGAGTCTGACACTAAAAGTGGATTGGGCCAGGTCAGCTCTAGTATTTGACCCTCATAGTTACCATAACTTTAACACTGCAATATGTTTTATTACATGCTTATGTATTACTGTTACTTTAAATATTTGTAGACTGTTTAACAGTGTACCAATCAGCTGCTAGCCAATTGAACCATGTTTTAGCGAGTGAGCACTAGCAGTTTAGCACTGACTGACTGTGATAAAGTGCACAGAGACCTAAAGCCAACAAAACAATTTCAGAAAAATAGGAGTGTGAAGGCAAAATGTTTCTGGATAGACCAGTCTAATGCTGGCACATCTAACTGCATATTTCTGTGTTTCATATAAAAATCTAAACGTTGATGCAATAATTGAAGATATGATAAAGCAAAAGCACCATGTACTTGAAAAAACTTGTGCTGTGGAGTTTGACTCTCTAAACAAACAACAACACAAACATATCTGAATTAAATAAGGAAATCAATGAATCAGATGTTTAATTCAGTTTCGGCCTTACTTATTTTATAAGAGGTGGGTGAATCAATGTTCCAAGCCATACACAGAGGAAAGGTTTATTTGATTCTGAACTCCCCACATTTGTTCTTTCTCATGTAATTTGTTCTTTATATTGTTAAACAATAAATTGAATGGTAGGAAGCCATGTGCACAGAATTATTATATATTGACTATTAAGCAGAGTGGCCTTAAAATGATAACCAATCAATAGCACATGCGCCATCCAGCATAGTAGGCCTAGTGACTGAAGAAATAGCTAAACTTTTTGCAGGAATCCAGCTTATACATTAGGATGTTGCCAAAAGCTCCATATTCCTGAAACAAGTGTGTTTCAAATTACTGGCATCCACAGAACACTGAGTGACTACTTAATTATTGGGCATTTAACACCAAAGCAAAAGGTGTTCCCTGTTTTACAGATAAACTACAGCTGTGTATGTTTGGACACTATATGGTCTGCCATGGAGGATTTTAATCTTGGTTTCAATTTCATTTTTGGAGGTATTTGTCCGTAACTGTGTTCTGTATTGTAACCGGAGAGATCAGTGTTTACTATTAAATGATAATATCTATGTCTCATATGGAGAATTCAGATTACAATCCTTTGAGCTAGATGGAAGGTTGAAATGTGTTTTCAGTGGTACACAAAACCTTACAGTGTTATAAAGAATACTGCTGAATTGTCACAATTAGGCAATGTGCCAATCCCCATTTTTGTGTGTCATCTTGATTTTACACCAAACAGAAACAACTTGGTTTTTCTAAAGCTTGAGGTCAAAAAGATGAGAGTCTCTGGGGCATATTTAAGAGCCCCTAGTGCCACCTTAACGCTGCCACAGCATCCTTTGTTTGACACTAAGGCTGCACTGAAGTAGATTTTTCCTGCCCCCATATTTACAAAGTGGTGTAATGCATTAATTGTGTCACTTTGTAAACCCTTGTGCCACATTGTGCCTGTGCCAGGCATAATGTATTCAAGGGGGGCACTCCGGTGCTAGGAGGCCTGCAAAAATGGCACAGTGAAATTTAACACATTTCACTGCACCATTTTTGGTGTAATTTTATAGAAAACTATGAACCTCCTTGTACTTGGGTACACTAGCGTCAAATGTTTTGATGCTAGTGTAGCAAAGAGCCACAATAGCAAAATAAAATGTCAATGCTATTGTACTAACAACCACAATGCATTGGATGCAGAGCCACTGGTCTTAAATCTGCCCCTAAATATTTTAGGCTACAACAATATGAGTAGGGAGCTAAAAGTGTAAATACAATATATAGAACTGATATGACAAACAATTAATCACTGAAATCTAAATAGCCCTTTGAAGCTGTACAAGGTGTGTGATTTATTTTCAGATTTGATAAAAGAAAACCTATATTTTTTAAGGTTAACAAGTGTTTATTTGAAAATAAACAAGTAGTATAAAACATATACCTTAGGACAAAGAAAACAATAGGAACCTTTGTGGCCAATTTGCAAATATGCTAATTTCTAAAAACCTTGCTATAGAGACATCTATCAATGAAACACAAGAATGAAGTAGACACAATGTAAATACTGTGAACATATTACAAAATGAACAAAAGAAGAAACAAAGTCAAAGAAGAATAAACAGAAAATGAGTACGAAAATATGAAACAAAATTAAAGTAAAAAATAAAGAATTGGTATAAAATTGAATTTAAAAATCGTAATTATTCGAAGAGATTGAATTTTTAAATAAATCACCATTAAGTAGTGTTAGAAATGGGGTCTTTGTTTGACAGTCAGGTTACCCCCTGTTCAAGCAAGGACCCTCACTCTAGTCAGGGTAAAAGAGAATCACCCTCGCTAACCCCTGCTTACCCCCTTGGTAGCTTGGCAGAGCAGTAGGCTTAACTTCAGAGTGCTAGGTGTAAAGTATTTGTACCAACACACACAGTAACTTAATGAAAACACTACAAAATGACACAACACCAGTTTAGAAAAATAGGAAATATTTATCTAAACAAATCAAGACCAAAACGACAAAAATCCACCATACACAAGCAAGTTATTAATTAAAAATCAAAAAGAGTCTTTAAGTAGTTTCAAAAACACACTAGCGCTGCTAGAGTGAAAATGTACCTGGTGTGCGTCAAAAATAACCCCGCACGGGCGGGTGTGCGTCAAAAATAACTCCGCACGGCGGTACTTGAGTCAAAAATCCAGCCGCACGATGATTTGAAAATCCCGCAGCGCAGGTTGTGATCTCCCAGCCTCCGTCAGCGATGCTGCGCGTCGTTTCTCCTGCTCCGTGCGTCGATTTTTCAGTCGCGTTTCCTGCGAGCGTCGTTTCTCAGCTGCGGATCCGGCGGCACGTCATTTTTTCAGCCGCAGATCGGATTTGCGTCAATCTTTTCCCCGCACGGCACTCTGTGCGTGGATTTTCTTGTCTTTAGGCTGCCAGCTTCTCCTTTCAGGGTCCCAGGAACTGGATGGGCACCACAGGGCAGAGTAGGAGTCTCTCCAGAGACTCCAGGTGCTGGCAGAGAGAAGTCTTTGCTGTCCCTGAGACTTCAAACAACAGGAGGCAAGCTCTAGATCAAGCCCTTGGAGATTTCTTCTCAAGATGGAAGGCACACAAAGTCCAGTCTTTGCCCTCTTACTCTGGCAGAAGCAGCAACTGCAGGATAGCTCCACAAAGCACAGTCACAGGCAGGGCAGCTCTTCTTCCTCAGCTATTCAGCTCTTCTCCAGGCAGAGGTTCCTCTTGGTTCCAGAAGTGTTTCTAAAGTCTGTAGATTTGGGTGCCCTTCTTATACCCATTTTAGTCTTTGAAGTCACCTTTCTTCAAAGGGGACTCACACCTACTTGTGAAATCCTGCCTTGCCCAGGCAAGGCCTCAGACACACACCAGGGGGTTGGAGCCGGCATTGTTAGAGGCAGGCACAGTCCTTTCAGATGAGAGGGACCACTCCACCCCTCCCTCCTAGCAGAGATGGCTAATCAGGAAATGCAGGTTACACCCCAGCTCCCTTTGTGTCACTGTCTGGTGTGAGGTGAAAAACAACCAACTGTCAAACTGACCCAGACAGGGAATCCACAAACAAGGCAGAGTCACAGAATGGTTTAAGCAAGAAAATGCTCACTTTCTAAAAGTGGCATTTTCAAACGCACAATCTTAAAATCAACTTTACTAAAAGATGTATTTTTAAATTGTGAGTTCAGGGACCCCAAACTCCACATGTCCATCTACTCTCTAGGGGAATCTACACTTTAATCATATTTAAATGTAGCCCCCATATTATCCTATGAGAGAGACAGGCCTTGCAACAGTGAAAAACGAAGTTGGCAGTATTTCACTGTTAGGACATATAAACCACATTACTATATGTCCTACCTTATCCATACACTGCACCCTGCCCTTGGGGCTATCTAGGGCCTACCTTAGGGGTGCCTTACATGTAAGAAAAGGGAAGGTTTAGGCCTGGCAAGTGGGTACACTTGCCAAGTCGAATTTACAGTGTAAAAATACACCCACAGACACTGCAGTGGCAGGTCAGAGACATGATTACAGGGTTACTTGTGTGGGTGGCACAACCCGTGCTGCAGGCCCACTAGTAACATTTGATTTACAGGCCCTGGGCACCTCTAGTGCACTTTACTAGGGACTTAACAGTAAAACAAATATGCCAGTCATGGAGAACCGATTACGTACACATTTTAAACAGGAGCACTTGCACTTTAGCACTGGTTAGCAGTGGTAAAGTGCCCAGAGTAACAAAAACAGTAAAATCAGAGTCCAGCACACATCAACAACCTGGGGAACAGAGGCAAAAAGTTAAGGGAGACCACGCCAAGGATGAAAAGTCTAACAAGTAGCATAGTTACAATTACCAGCATACCTAGTCAAATACTTAGTGATAAAAAGACAAAAAGGTTTTCTGCTTTAAACCTAATTTCTTGGAAGCTAAATTAAGTCGATCTAATCTATGTTTCTCAGAGTCTAACTTCCAACTCAGATTAATAGCTATATTATCATTATATTTTAAATAGGATGCAATAACTTTTATAGCAATTGCCAACAATAAATCAGCTAGCTTGACAGGTAAGACATTATGAGACTACATGCAATGCAAACAAGATAACCTAGTTTTAATGATTGGCTCAAGGTGGCAATGGTATTTATATCTGATCTGTAGCATTGTGCCCTTAGGAAGAAATGGCCAAATTATGGGATGTCCACTCCCCAAAGGATGCTAAACTAAACATAAAATCCTTGGACCCAGCAAGTAGAACCGGAACATACGGGATCACACTATACTAGAAAAATGAAGAACACCTAAAACGCATCACATGAACAGGTTCTCAGCTTCATGTTGCTCAATTAGTGTTTTTAGGCAGGATTCAAACATTCGAAGAAGGGAATGTGGAAAACATATAAGTGTGAATTCACTGATTAGCTAAAGTCAGGCAATCATTGATAGCACTGTTGTCACAAAAGATACATTTATTTAATACGTTTGTCTTGAACAAACATTATACAAGACTATAAAAAGAGCATTTATGCTTTATTTTCGATTTCTAACCTCTTGAAAGCAAGGTGGCTGTGGAAACAAAAGGTGCAGCGATAAAGAAACCTTGAGAGGCCCTTGGATAGCAACAACTCAAGCAAGTGTTCTAAATACATGACATCTCGCAACTCAGAGGTTCTGTTCATTGAAAGTGTTGCTATGAGGGCATTTCTATAAGAAAATATATGTGCCAAATTAGAGACTGAATTCTCATTGTCAACCCCGAAACATTTTTTAATAGTGCACTGTACAAGTTGGATAGTGGTTTCTAAGGAATCGCATTGTTGTGCTGATGGCAAGTTTATTTTTCGAAAGTATGAGCATCAAATACAGGCAGAATATTTTCAGGTTGACAATATTGCCCATGTGCTCACACATTGCTTTAAATTGGTGATCAACCCCTGTCCCAACCTCTATCTCAAAGTGAGACATCAATAAAATATCAAATACAAAAACAGCCCATATCAAAAAATGTTTCACACGTAGAAAAATGCCCACGGTTCATATATGCCAAAATCCGAAGTTCTATTGCATATTATCTCACAACAATTAGAAAAAGACCCTACCCCTAATCATCATACGACTCTAAATCATAAAACAAATAAGAATGTAAAAGACCAAGAATCATTCACTAAAGGGGGACACTACAACTCATTGTCAGGCAGCACAGGAACACTAGAAACAGTAATGCTTAACTACATTTGCAAAACTATTTACGACATCTATACAATTAGCTATTATTCCACTAGTGTAAATTCAACATTTCACACAAAAGCCAAACTGCATATTAGTGAAACGCCTACCTAACTTACCAAAATGCAAACATACTAGTTGTATATCATTATTATCAACCTACTTGTTATGGCCAACATAAATCCCAAGACTAGACATAAAAGAGACCTACAATCAATGGTTTATAAGCCCATTTATCTCTTCTGAACTTCAATTAAATATTTAAAAATACATTCTGCAGCAAATGACAGACCCTTCATTATATCACAACCTTTTACATATTTCTCATGTGATAAGGAGCACCATAACATCCTAGTACGTTTACTGATACCCACTTGATCTTAGAGAAGTAGAATGTACCTAAAAAACCACAAACAAATCCAGAATATGGTAAGTGGTAGGAGGTAGCCATTATAATGGACTGCCATCTTAAAACATACCACTAAACCCTGGATATTTGTGGTTCTTACATATTGGATAAATGATAATAATTTGTCATACCTCTGACATGAACCAAACTCTTCTTCCCCTGAAGAATGGAATAGTATTGCAGTGTCTAACTTTAGAAATGCACAACACTCTGGGCCTCATTTTGAGTAGACTCTTTAGGATGAAAAACTGCCACTCCGGTTTTCCGCCCTCCGGCCCTATTATGAGTTTTCCTCTGGGCCATTTCTGCCCGCTGGCCCAGCAGAAAACTCACCGTAACATTGACTCCAAGTCGTAATCGAGCCAGCACCCATTGCGTTTTTCACTGCCCGTAATTCGGGCAGTGAAAAACACGACAAGGCTGTCCATGGGGGCCCCTTTACTGCCCATACCAAGTGCATGGGCAATGCAGGGGCCCCTATGGAGCCCCCGGCAACCCATCTCCGCCAGCCTTTGCATGGCAGTGGGACCGCCATGCAAAAGCCGGCAGGAGAGGGTACTCGTAATCCCCAGGGCAGCGCTGCTTGCAGCACTGCCCTGGCAGATTAAGACCACCAGCACTGCCAGGCTGCGCACTGGCAGCAACCTGGCGGTGCCAGTGGTCAGACCATGGCGGCTCCTCCACAGTCATAATATAGAGGCCAGACCACTGCTTTGGCAGAGTTCTTTTATTGGGTTTTGTTATGTCATTCATATTTTTTTATTTACCTACTACAACATACTGCATAAGACAATAGGAAGAACACTTCTCCCATTGTCTAAATTCTCCATGAGTGACAGAATTCTTTCACAAGGAGCAAATCCACACACAAAATAGCAACCTTCACAGCAAAGGAATACAATGGCAATGTATGCTTTTTTAAGAAAAAATAATATTTCTGCTTTTAGCCTCTTCTTTTATAATGATGAAAGCCTGTCAGCTGTCAAAATCCAAATCTATGCCAAAACTAGCAATGACAAAGTCAAAAGACAGTCATCCAATGCTTGTTTTTTTAATGATATTTCCAGGTCTAATGTGTATACATTTAACTCAACATTTCTATGAGTAAGTGCATGAGATGGAGATACCATAGTGTGGAAACAGAGTGAGGCAAATCACTGCTCTCTGTTGCAGCTCAAGCACTAACTCCAAGAAAGTTAACACTGTGCGCTTTAGGAATGTGGGGCCATGGCAATGTCTTGCACAAGCACATACATTCACAGTAAGGTCCTTGAAGACTGCCATTGGTGAAAATATGGCATTTAAAGGAGATCTTAACCATGAAATGTAGTTTGCTGGACTCGAGTGTGAAATAGAAGCTCAGACACAAAATAACATAATAATGGAATTGATATAAATGGTAGAGATGCACAAGATTGTGCAGCCCCAACAGCCCACCATTGCAGTAATTAAATAGGGATCTCTGAGTTCAGCCCAAACTAATTACTGTATCAAATTTTACAATACAAAATGTTGCTAAGCAAAACATATTGACCTTCTTTGGAAGTCATGTCGTTGGTAGATGGAGATACCCCTGATATCAACTATGCACGATTTTGTGTGCTTGAGTTATTTATTTTAAAATATCATTATAATATTTTATCTGCAATTTACTGCTTAATCCTATGTGGCTGCATTGTGCTGCCCTGCTATCAATCATTGTACGTATTTTTTGTCCACCCCTTTCCGACCCCTCTAGCTTCTAATTCTTTATCTCAGAACCAGTTTCTCTCATTACAACTCATGTTTGTGGATAGTTCTCATACAGACAAAATGCATCAACTAAGTGAAATATACCTCCGATTGTCGGTACCCCCGGCTAAGCATTTTGAAAAATGTTTTGCTGCTTTACTGCTATAAACACTGTAACATCCAATGAATGCAAATTAGTTCCCTTCATATAAAGTGTCCAGAGCGGAAAGCAGTATTGAAGTGCCACACATTATCCCCCCTCCCCAAGTTTGAGTAACGCTTAAGATTCTCTTTGCTTTTATAAATCTCTGTCTGCTAATGATGGCTTCCAGTCTGAGAAAAAGGCACATTAAATTCACTGAATAAGTTAATGGGGCATGGAGAATCCATTTCAGAGCCACCGTAGGCTATTTTCTTCAGGAACTAAAGCCTGAATAAGCAAAAAGAAAAAAACCTGAAAAACCGCACAGTACATTGCCAATAAATAACCTCTAGCAGCAGTAGCGAGCATGTCATTTGGAAAGATATTACTATGCAGAACAGTTGTAAAATACTCTTGGACTAAGATACCTACCTAATTTATACACTATATGTCATTTTGTGGATATTTCTGATGGATGATTTCTTGTTGCTACTTTTATCGATAGGTTCCTTTCCTGACATTAATTCTCCTAGAATTCAGCATATACTCGACTCAAGAGTCTCATGTATCGATCGCTAATAACAAACCTGTCATATCTCTTTCTAAATCTTCTCTCACCTATTTTCCTACACATGTTCCTGCTGTCAATATTATTCAGTCTGCCTAATGATTAGGAATATTTATGGTTAAAATGTAACCCCTAAGAAATACCTTACTTCAAAAAAGTAATTCTGCAAAGCTCAACTCTTACAACACATCCAAACAGTCAAGTTTAATGATGTTTTTTCTACAGTCTCTTCCTTCTGACACATAGACCTTGCTTTTCCGATGAGAAATCAACTCTATTTTAATGTAAAGTTGTTAACTTCCTTACGATAGTCATATAAAACAAACTGCTTTATTGATCTGCTGATCTGAAACAAAGGATTTCCTCATTTCATTCAAGCACTACTACAGTCCGAAGCGCCCTGAGGTTTTGCTGATGACCATGTAATGATTATGCGTTATCAAGAGAACAGTGATCCAATACTGGGCTAATCACCACGCTCACCAAACATTCAGCATGTTGTTTTGGTTCTCATCAGTTAACTCGGATGTACAAACTAATCTCATCGCTATTGTTTGTAAAAGGAAATACCTGGTTAGAGTATTATGTACCTAGGAATGTGAAGCCATTTGATAACCCTATCTGAGCTGTTGTTTTTTATGAAAATGTAAAGGTTGATTGCGACATTTTTGTGAAACTAAATGAGACGCCAAACTTTCATTTGGTAGGAATGGTGCCGTACTCATGCAATCAATTTTCAAGGCATTCATGAACCCCTCAAAGATCCAGGAAGCCACATGGTCATTCTGAGACTGTACTCTGGACCTGTTTGCATGTTCTTCAACGCTAAATGCACATTATTCAATGGCAGGCTGAGGACCACTGCACCCCATTCTCTTGCACTAACACCACTGTACACAAATTATGGAATTTGAATGCTGACGTTGATGTATTATCGTTTTTGTCTCGGCCTTGAAAGAAAGAAATACCAACTGGTAAGGGAAAGTTGAAAAACATCAAATAAACCTGTTTGCTGCAGAAACACACAATATTGTTCAGGGAATACAATTACAATGATTTTGAAGAGAATAATATCATGAGCTCAAAGAAAAAAGTGCTTGAATGGTAGAGGGCAACATTATAATTTAGCTATTTTTTTAATAATCTTTCCGACTATGAGAGAGGTACTTCAGCCATGCAATGTAAACTTTGATACAAATTAGAATCTCACATCAAAATATTTAATTGTGTCTAGACATGTAATTATGTTCAGCCTCTTTCTCCCACATATTGTAGATTTCTATGCATTGCTGTTCTTTTCATGTATGTCTTCTACTTCTCTTGAGTTTAGCACTGATTAATTTGTACATATCTTTTTAGTGTTATAGACCCCTGGTCTTGCCCGAGAGCTGTCAAAGGTTTGGAGGTACTCTTAAGGCAGTAAGTTCCATAGGAACAATAAAAACAGAATCTCGCAACAGGTGTTTATCGACACATTGGTACATCTTGAGTGTTCAAACGATCTGTGATTCCATGTGCTATGATGACTGCAAAAGCTTGCAAAGCAGTTTGTTTCAGAGACAGGACATTTCTCAGGGTGGATGTTGAAAAGTGCTCATAGAGCTTTTCTCTCACCCATACCGCACACATTGTAACAGCCAGAATGTTGTGTACTTATTGACTTGTCCCCATAACTTGAAGTGTATGGAAAGATCAGTCTGCGAAATTAGAACCAGGGTCTTGGGACACAAAACAAGCATCAGCTGTGAAAAATGTATGGTTAAATTAGTCACACATGTCAAGTAGAAACTATACTTTCAATTACTTGGAATCGACAGTGAGTGTGAAACTGGTGATTGTAGTGGATGAGGAAGTTAGAGAAAATGGTTATTCCACAAGGAATAAGATTAAATATTCAAACTACACACAGATACCAATGGACTAAACTATGAGGTTGAATAGAGTGAATAAACTTTAACATGTCATCCTTTTTTGGGAACCCATTGCTAATTCACCACGGCTAGGTTTACACACTTTACAAACCTTACAGGATAGGTTTGCCCAACATGCCAGGTACGTTGGGATTTTATGACAGGTGCCCTTCATGTGATTCTTAGGGGTGCAGTCCTCTGTCACCGCAATTTCTTTGTTTTACTCATAAAAGACTGAGAACTACAAGTTCTGAGACCTTTATTACATGATATGTACATAAGTGCCAAAACCATAACCCCCCACATGGACTACTACTCTTCTCACTAACCCTATAACAGCACACATGCCACGTACTGATTTTGCATGCCCTACCTCAGCACCATGTATGAACTCATTAAAAAAGACAGACCCGTCCCACTCTGACTACGGTGAGACTGAAGAGTATGGTAACTGGAATCAGCACAAGACTACTAAAGACAGGGTAGGTCCTTCTTCTGGTCGGCCACAGTACAGGTTGAAGGCTGCACAAAGGCATTTATCTTTTTTATTTCAACCCGGCAGAGGGCACCCATGTCCCAGTGAGGGTTACAGTCTACCATCCCTTTATTTTCAAACGCATAGGATAGACTATCAGTGGCGATTTCACACTATTAGAATGAGCAAAATACTTATGATCATTACACAAGTATTTTTGAGTTTGTGCACCACTGATGGAAGATCGATGTGGGGGCTAGTGTTTAGCTGAGTGTGACTCTCAAAAGAAATAAAACTCTGGCAATATTTTCGTTTGAAGGTTACTTGACTAAACTGGCTGCTCAAAGAAATCACTATGTTAAAGGGTGAATGTGTATATGGTCCTTTCAAAAGACATCCGGAGGACATTATGCAGGTCTGTCCTCCCTTGCTGACTCCATGCAGCAATTAACAAACTTTCTTCAACTGAGTTTATAGTGTTCAGGAGCACCTAATGAGTGAATTTATTTAGTGGGCGGTATGGTGGTATAGGTTGTATGCTCGCTGGACTTTACAAGGAGCTTGATATGATCTTCTATGGGTGAGGAGAAGACCGTGGAGGGCACAGTCACTCTTTTGGGTAGCTAACCCAGGGAAAATGCTCATTAGAGTTCACAGGTAGGAGCAGCTTCATCACAGTGCTTTCCGTATTTGATTATGCAAAAGGAACAAAGCAAAAGTCACTGAAAATAACATAAGGGATTGTTTTAAAGCACATTCAATGTGAAGACACTATTATTTTGAACCGTAGTCATTGTCACAAAGCACTGGCTGTCAGGAAGCACAAACTCCGTTTTTGCAGTTTATCCTAAGGAATATTTCATATATATGTATTTATTGAATTAAAACAAACTCGGAGCCGATTTTAAGGCAATTTTGAGGTTAGATAGATAAGAAGTTTGTTTTTTATGAATTATACCATAAATGAAACTTGCTGACACTGGGTCTTGGATTGGTTTTTATTACTGAAAGACGTCCATTTCTTAGGCTAGGTGAAATTTAGTGGAACCTAAAAGTTTACAAAATGCATAATTAAACTAGTTCGAAAATATAGCATTACTAACATTTTATTTCCCTTTTTGATTGATAGGCTTCATAATTTGTACAAGACCTTTCACGCAATACAGCAATACGAATCTACCCATAAAAGTACCCTTATGCCAACCAGAAACAAAACATTTGAGCAATAAATTGAGTTCTGAACTAGCTGTGACATTTAGAACGGGGACCGCATATGGTGCCAATTACACAATTACACACCATTTTGCATGGATTCATGCTTGCTATTTTTGAGTGGGCAACAGGAAAAGCACTTAAATGATAAAACATCAAGTCGCAAATAAAATTTTATGTTTTTCTTTTTGCCAGGTATCAGAAATCTGATTACACAATATTTTTAAGAAAAGGAAAGACAGAAATTCAATAAATATTTTCATCTTCAAATGATGGTCACAGACATGGTGCATTCACGACTGTTTGTTGGCATTTTGTCCAGTTTCAGATATTCACAGTTATCGAGAAGAAGGATAAGAAGAACTGATTTAAAGACTCTTTCCCAGGAAATATTACTCTAAAGAGTATGTTACACATATTTTTTATATATAACAAATCAGTAACCACATTTCTGTAAACTATCTTTTCCTGGCTTGCAGTAAAATTAAGTAGAAATATGATGGACTATGAAGTAATAAGTGTATCAAGAATAAGGTAATCAGCAGAGAAGCATGGACAGGCTGCAGCCAGTCAAAGGTGCACGGGCACTAAATCACACAATTCACCATTAAAATATACAGTTTGGGAGTGTTTTAGATTTTTTAGGTATTTTAGATAACAAGTATTTTAGACTTGTTATCTAGACCCAAGAGGAGCGTGATAATGGGGATACAAATGTGGGATCATACAGTTCTAAAATCATATCAATAAGTGCGTTTAACATGAACATACAATCAGGGATTTTAATTTAGTTCTGTACACCTCTTTGCTGAAAATATTAGGTCCACAATTTATGAGATACAAAAGCTCTAAGCGTACATGTCCTAATGGCAATGTATTGAAGAGAAGAAGGTAAATCTTTACTTCATGATTGATTAGTAGTTTATGAGAATCTGGTTGTAGTGCAGGCCGCTCAGAGATTCAAATGTATGTACTGAGCAATGGGAAAAGTCTGGAACAACGACTACGTTAAAAAGACATGCGTAACCAAACTTGCGTGAGCAGCGTCTCCCCTTTTCTCTGCCTTAACCACGCATGTGCTGAATAACGCATATGCATGGTTAAGGCAGAGAAAAAGAGAGTGCATCGGGAGAGGACGTGGTCTGGCAAGTAGGGGTAATTTTGTTTTTAGGGCGGGGGAGTTTAGTTTTTACGGGCAGGGTGGGGATCAAGGTAGTTTTGTTTTTAGGGTTGGGGGTTGGGGTAGTTTCGTTTTTAGTGTGTGGTGGGGCTGGGTAGTTTGGCTTTTAGGGACAGGGTGGGGGGTCAGGGTAGGGTTTTTTTTTGTGGCAGGGTGGGGGTCGGGCTAATTTTGCTTTTAGGGTGGGGTAGTTTGATTTTTAGGGGTGGGAATCAGGGTAATTTTGTTTTTAGGGGCGGCGTGGCGGGTGGGGTAGTTTTATTTCTGGGCGTGGGGGTTGGTTGTTTTTAGGATGGG
Organism: Pleurodeles waltl; assembly: GCF_031143425.1. Classification (NCBI taxonomy): domain Eukaryota; kingdom Metazoa; phylum Chordata; class Amphibia; order Caudata; family Salamandridae; genus Pleurodeles; species Pleurodeles waltl. The sequence continues at coordinate 451,159,907 of NC_090440.1, read as the reverse complement.
TGGGGGTTGGGGAAGGCTTTAGGGCTCATGGTGGGTGGGGGTATTGGGCTAGTTGTTTTTAGGGGTGGGGTGGGGGGTCGGGGTAGTTTTGTTTTTAGGGGTGGGGGATGGGGTAGTTTGTTTTTTAGGGGCAGTGGGGGGTCACGGTAGTTTGGTTTTTCGGGGCAGGGGTGGGGGATTGGGGTAGTTTGGTTTTTAGGGGTGGGGTAGTTTGCTTTTTAGGCATCAGGGACATTTTGTATTTTAGGGGCAGGGTAGTTTTGTTTTTTGGGGTGGGTCCGGGGAAGGTTTTAGGGCTCAGGGTGGGTGTGGGGGTATCGGTGTAGTTGTATTTAGGGGCGGGGTAGGGTGGTCAGGATAGTTTTGCTTTTAAGGGTGGGGGTCGGGGCAGTTTTGTTTTTAGGGTGGGGTGGGATAGTTTGGCTTTTAGGGGGAGAGGCAGCGGGTTGGGTTAATTTTGTTTTTAGGGATGGGTTTAGGGTAATTTAGTTTTTAGGGCGGGGTGGGGAGTCGGAGTAGTTTGCTGTGTAGGGATGGCGGGGTCAGGGTAATTTTGTTTTTAGGGGCAGGGTGGGGGGCGGGATATTTTTAATTTTGGGGGTGTGGAATGTTTTAGAGCTCAGGGTGGGTGGGGGTATCGGGGTAGTTGTTTTTAGGGGCAGGTAGGGGGGTCAGGGTAGTTTTGTTTTTAGAGGTGGGGGTTCGCAGTAGATTGTTTTTTAGGGCAGGGGTGGGGACAGGGTAGTTTTGTATTTAGGGGCAGGGTTGGGGGGTCTGGGTAGTTTTGATTTTAGGGGTGGGGGTTGGAGTAGATTTGTTTCTAGGGGCAGGGTGTGAGGGACGGGATAGTTTTGTATTTAGGTGCAGGGTGGGTGGCTTGGAGGTAGGTTTTAGGGCTCAGAGTGGGTTGGGGGTATCGGGGTAGTTTTCTTTTTAGGGGTGGGGGTTGGGGTAGTTTTCTTTTTAGGGTTGGGGTGGGGTAGTTTTGTTTTTTGGGGTGGGGGTAGGTTTTTTTCTTTAGGGGAAGTGATGGGGGTTGGGGTAGTTTTGATTTTAGAGCACGAGGGGGCAGTTGTGTTTGGGGAGGGTGGGGGGTCTGGAAATGTTTTAGGGCTCAGGGTTGGGGGTGTTGGGGTACTTTTGTTTTTAGGGATGGGTTGAGGGTCAGCTTAGTGCTGTTTTTAGGGGGGGTCGGGTGGTTATGTTTTTAGGGCAGGTGGGGCGGTGGCATGCTAGAACCATGCATGCCGTGCCCACAGATGCCTTTACTTGGCATGCTTTTATAACGAAAAATCATAAAGGCATACGTGGTAAAGGCATTTGTGGTAACAACACGTTGTCCAGGCATGCGTTGTTCATGCATTAGTTGTTCCATCATACAACCCTGTGCTATAAACTATTGCTTACTGAGACAAACTAACTTTTGACATTAAAAGATCTATAACTGGATATTAAATTAGGACAAGAGCAAATGATTTTCCCATATTGTCTCATCATTTTACAGGGTTGTAGATAGGCCTGAGCGAAATTTAAATTACACTGGAATAATTTATGCAATTTATGTTATGCCTTTTACATTAAATTCTTGAATTACACCATTACGGCATTTTACATAATTACTCACAATTCGTAAAAGCATATTTTGCATACACCCAGGGCTGGCTTTAGCGGTGGTGGTGCCTGGTGCAATAGTCTTCCCCCCCAATGACCTCCTCCTCGGATTTCCTTACTACCACCTGATAAAAGTCTCCCTCATCCATAGTCCCTCTCTTACATACATTTCCTTTGTTTTAAAGCACTGGTAAAGGCTGGCTTTATTAATCTTCTCAGCTACCCACATAAAATACAGATCTGTTCTTTCACATTACCCTCTGCGCTACTTTATGGAGAGTCAAAACAGCCACTAGACAATACTCCAATCTCCCTCTCTAGCAGGAACATTAATCACAAGAGCTATCTTGACATTTTTGTTGCTGCCTGAAAGCTGGACACACAAGGAACTCTGCAGCAGATGCTTTTAAATCGTAAGCCCTTGCTCAACACAGTGCCCCCCTGAGGTCAGTGCCTCCCTTCCAGGTCAGCACCCAGTGCAGTGGCACCAGCTGCACTGCCCTAGAGCTGGCCCTGCATACACCCCTTAGTTATAACTAACCCCAAGTTGAGGATTTATGACACCTGCATACTGCACTTGAGTGCTACATATAGTAAGAAGGTATATGACAATTCAAGATGAAATCCTGAAAGGGGTAAGTTAGTGAGGGAATTTCTCTTTGTAGTGTGAACATGAGGGCATTTAGCGCTGGCGATTCTCGTTTCACTGATGGACGAGGTGTGTTTTTAAGAGGTAACTCCGAGATTCTTTCTTATGAATAGGAGTAAGACTGATTTGTAGCTCGAAACTAACTGTGCCAGGTCTTGGGTTCATAGGCTGAAACAGCTTATCTTCTAGTTGAGTTGTTTCCTTTTATGTGTCATCGTTTTATGTCTAACAATGTCACAACTTCATGGCTTGCCACCCGAGAGGGCGCGCTGGTCCGTCACTTATGGCGATTTGTTGGTTGTTGCAAACTTGTGGGTGACACTGCAGATCTTGAAGAAGAGGCGTTTCTACAGTGGCATTCAGCACTGATTCATTCGTGTGCGAGTGGTATTGGCCTAGCTGTTTGTCCCTTTCAGATCAGGTGTATTCTCTTTGCACAGAAAGGTCTGGAACGCTTGCATACAAGGTTTTGTAAACCTCCAAATGGGACATCAATCTAGAGGTATCCAGATTCATGGTGAACAGGAAAAATGAAGTTCCTTAATTGAGCACAAGATACAATTTGTAGTTGCATGGCTGATAGCGTTTAGTATGCTCCAGCTGGTCTGCATTGAGATATAACATGTGTATTGCTAATCATGAAATGTTTGCAACTTGGGATAAGGTCAATGCCATAAACGAGTTGCTGAAACAGACTGATTCGCTACTGCACCTGATATCTCTTAATCCTCATTAGGCGCATTCTACTCCACAAATAGATACAGCTGCAAACGGGAAAAAAGTCCTACTGTAGTTCACTTTTATTCCTTCCAAAAAGAACATATCGTACCATAGAAAACAGGCTGTTTGTCTTTGTTTCCATATAGATTCAGGCACCGAAAATCATCAAAGTTTATTTAAAAGAACATGTATATTTAATGAGCTTTTCCTCTCATAGCACCAACAGACACGAGGATAATTACGTTATCTGATTAATACAGTTTCAATGTATGTACTTCATCATTTCCAAATAATTGCATTATTCTTTATGGCAGTTTATTTGGCTTCAATTGGGTAATTAATGATTATTGACTTTAAGCTTCTGAATACAAACAGCCAATGTTATGCCGGTGTTTTTATATCAATGACTTACTACCACTTTTCAGCATGAATGCTTAAAAGAAGGCATTGGGGGTGTTCAACTGAAAAGTCTAAAATTATTATATGTGGTCCAAGAGACAATGTATATTTGTAATCCTTTAATGTGGTTATTTTTCCATTCCAATGTTGCAGGTATTATTATTATACCTTTAACCCCTGCGTCAACCAAATTACAGTTGGTTTTCCAAAAGTCCTTGTCGTCGTCTTGACAATGAGCAAAACAGATCACGACGAAGGTCTTTTGAAGACAACAGTTCTTAAAGAGAGGGCCCCCTTTCTCCTAATATGAGTTTGCAAAAAGACGGCTAGCTGATGGGCCTCCGTATTCATGCTCATTAAGGAGCACAATAAACCAAAGAAAATATGTCTCGCTGCAGTGCTGAATTTTTCTGTGCCAGGAATTTCTTTCCCTCTGTTAAAACATTGTTTACATGAGTAGTTAGTTTAGAAAGGTTTTATTTTTTATTCTGTAATCTTTCGTGGTATAAATTCTATAATAAAGTATCCTTTGTCACGACCACCCTTATAGTATTATTTAGTTTTAAGACATAGATCATGTTAATGTGTTCTCTTATGCACCTGAAATCAGTGTGATCTGTGTCATATCCTTAGAAACCTTGGAGCATATTTACAGGAGCCTAGCACCTCTGTCCCCCACCCTTGCATCATTTTTTTTTACGAGAAGGTGGCATCAAATATGCCTTTTCCCCACACCAGATTTACAAAGTGGCGCAATGCAAGCATAGCTCCACTTTGTAACCCCTTGCGCTACATTATACCTGTGCCAGGCATAATGTTTGCAAGGGGGCGTACCTCCGTTAGGGGGTCCAGAAAAATAAGGCAGTGCAATTTATGAGATTTCACTGCACCATTATTCCCATCATTTTTAATGCCTGTCCAAGGCAGGCATTTAAGTGATACTTCCATTGTTTCAAATGGGCCTCCCCACGCATTGTTGAACTAGCAACATAATTTTTGGTGCTAGACCACGAATGCCCCACAATAGCATAACAAATGTTGGTGCTATTGTGCTAACCTGCACCATGGTGCGCCGTATTGTAAATACAGAGCTACCATGGTGACGTTTGGAGGCGCAGGTTTGTGCAAGAAAAGCGTCGCACCATAGCTGATGGGGAACTTTCTTGTAAATATGCCCCCTACTTCCTAACTTAATTTGTGCATTTTCTATTTCACGTAAAATACCTTACTGCTGTTTTGTATTTCCTTTAAAACACCCAAAGTGTCAGACAGAAGCAATCCATAGCAGTGTCTGTTCTTCTACACACTTTAGATTTTTATTTCTTCCAATTCTCTGCTTTATACGACCCCATTTGGATTGCACTGTCTTTATTGGGCCATGAAATAATTTAATATTTATGTTGGGTAAAAGGACTTTTATGTATAGACTAAAGGAGAGGAAAGTTCAATTTTGTTAAAACAAAGAGGTTGCATCTACTTCCACATGAATCACTGTAATGGATGTGAATTCTTTCAGTAGCCCGAGAACAATACTTCTCAGAGATGCAGATCTAAAATGATATTTCTCACTGATATATACCTGGTGATGTGAATGTTGCTTCATAAACAAATGTAACACATAACAGTTTTTTTCTGTACATTCTACGCATACACTAAGGCATAGCACCTCAAAATGATAAGCTTTAGAAGAGATGTGTGTAGTTAAACATTCATGTTTTACAAAAAAACATGTTATCACTTTACTCCTCTTATTGTCGTTTCCTACACTGTATGTCTTTGGAGACCCGATCTCATTTTGTTCCCACAAGGTAAGTTATAGCTTGTAAAAGTGAATCTATAAGTCTAGAATCTCATAGAACAAGTTAAAGCAAATGCCTCTAAACTCGATTATTTCTATTAACGAGAAATTCCAACTTTCAGGCATGGCTTTCCACATTAGCTTACAAAACCGATCTAGAGCCTTGTATTTAGGCTTAGAAAAACAGTCACTAACGACTTTGAGCACCAAAAGGCCAGCCAAGCTACTGCTATTGTGCACTGTTGAAAAAAACAGAAACTCATCATTTTTACTGCTAGTGTAATATGTAAAGGAACATTTTCTGAATCAGTTTTAAAATGGCATACAGGTTTCACAGTGGTTGTTGTATGTTTACATAATACAAAGGGCAAAAGTGCATTTCCCACATTGTTACATTTTTTTTATCTAAAACGCTTTATGGAAAAATCAGCCACATTTTATCAAATGTGGAGCACAAATGTGCAAAACCAATATGCTCAATTTATTTCAAAAGCTTTATTAATGTGCTGCAGTTTATTTTTTATCTAGGTATTCATCATTAAAAATTATTTTTACGTAATAGCAGTGTTGCATAAATATTTCTATAAAAAGCACTGGAAAGAAAACAGTTTCCTGCCTCACTATTTATGAAAGCAGCACAAGGTTGTAAATAAGTGAGGACTATATTCACACCAGTTAAAGATTATACAATTTTTATTTGAAATGTCACATTCTATCAAGAATCATGATGTTTTGGTATAAATAAATTTATTTTTGTATAGTTTTAAATGGTTCGTTAAAGGCTTGAGGAGACCTGTGAATTAATAAATCAAGCAGGAGAGCACATTATGCCCACAGAAAAGTAAACGGAGACACATATTTGTTTCACAGAGCAGATAAAGTAATACATCATTCATAGAAACAATGGTACGATTATTAGGACAGGTTCACATGGACTGAGTCAATGAGAAGGAAAATAGAAATGTTAGTGGTACGACACAGCGCCATGGAAAGGGAGTAAAACAATGACTAAAACCTTGCATCAGAGGAAAGCACTCCTGCACTAGGTTTGGGAGGTTGCCAAAGGACCTGCACAGGACAGCCATAACAACTGATCCACACAACACTCTTCCATGGTTATGAAGGAAGATTTCAAGACCTCGCTACATTCAGACTTTCAAACATAGAGAAAGCCCAGAGCCTAAGAGACAAAAGTCTACATACTGAAAAAGCACTTGATCCATATGAAAACACTAAGATGAGTTTGGGGGAGATTAGAACACCTAACACTCATCTGCCCATTATTAAGCTTCCTTTATAGTAAAACGTAAATCAAGATACTCAAATTGCAGGAGGATGAAGAAGCACATCTTTGCTAGTTATTGATGTGCGGTTCGGTTGAGAGCTCATTGTAAATATGAATGATTTGGTTTTACACCATATTGGCAGAAGGGTAGGCATGCCCATATTGTGCGGTTAGTTCAAAGGATGAAGAGTGTCTGATAAATTAACACCTCCTCTGAGAGTATTAGACATGTTATTCAGTTTACTGTTGTACCTTGCCAACCAGAGAATAATTGTGTGATGACTGTGAAGGAGGCTGGCCATGTTTTTTTTAGCTTTACCCATATAAGAGTATGCAGCCTGGTCCGACAAAGTGTATAAGTGTTTGTCCTTAAGTGCTGGAAATTCAAGGAAATTGCTCCTGGGGCGAGTTTTGTTTCAGTTTTATTTGCACTCACAGAATAGAAACTCATAATTTTAATAATAATTTGTTTTGACATTTTGGAGGACCTGGTACCAGAAACTGCAGTTTTTGAATCTCCTATAGGTATTTATTTTAGTTTAATCTTAGCTTTTTAAAATTTAATTAAACATTCTTAATTCCCTGTCCTTTTTGTTATCTGTTTTTCCTATAGATTTCATGCTAGTCTCCATGCTTAAAAGCATTGTATAAATTGGCCTTACTGGTTAATCTCTCTTTTTATTGTTGCTTTACAATTTACATGTTCTAAATTGCTAGGTTTATTGTTCATTTGCCACTTTTACATTGTGGATTGTTGCTCCACATTGTCTGAATTTGTTCTCTGTAGGTCAGCTTGTTCCGCGTGGATAGATGGAACATGTTAGAAATGGGGTCTTTGGTTGACAGTCAGGTTACCCCCTGTTCAAGCAAGGACCCTCACTCTAGTCAGGGTAAAAGAGAATCACCCTCAGCTAACCCCTGCTTACCTCCTTGGTAGCTTGGCAGAGCAGTAGGCTTAACTTCAGAGTGCTAGGTGTAAAGTATTTGTACCAACACACACAGTAACATAATGAAAACACTACAAAATGACACAACACCAGTTTAGAAAAAATAGGAAATATTTATCTAAACAAAACAAGACCAAAATGACAAAAATCCGACATACACAGAGTCAAGTTATGAATTGTTAAAGATTAAACTAAAAAATAGCACTTAGAAACACAAAATGCTTCGATGAGGTATTAACACAGCGTCGTGACGGAGTCATTCCCAACAAGCCGACACCAGCGGCGCCGGACACGGAGTCGCGTAGACCCCCTAGTACAGTACCTTTGGTGAAGAGTGAAAACAAGTCGATGCACGAAGTCGGGGATCGCGGCGTCTGTGCGAAACGTTGAATCCGCACACTTCAAGCAGCATCGGTCACGACATGGTACGGCGACTTCCACGGAGTCACGGACTTCAGCGTGGCTCCTGCGGTGTCGGGCCTGTGAAGGTCGTCCCCTTCCAGCGAAGATCACGGAGTCGGTTGCAGGCGGTATCACCGGATTGCGCAGCAGCATCAGTCTGAAGTCGTCCGAAGTCGATTTCCTTGGATTTCCACCAGCTTTCCTTTCAAGGGCCCAGGGACTGGATAGGGCACCACTTCTCAGAGCAGGAGTCTCTCCAGAGACTCCAGGTGCTGGCAGAGAGAGGTCTTTGCTGTCCCTGAGACTTCAAACAACAGGAGGCAAGCTCTAAATCAAGTCCTTGGAGATTTCTTCACAAGATGGAAGGTACACAAAGTCCAGTCTTTGCCCTCTTACTCTGGCAGAAGCAGCAACTGCAGGATAGCTCCACAAAGCACAGTCACAGGCATGGCAGCACTTCTCCTCAGCTCTTCTCCAGGCAGAAGTTCCTCTTGATGTCCAGAAGTGATCTAAAGTCTGTGGTTTTGGTGCCCTTCTTATACCCAATTTCTCCTTTGAAGTAGGCCTACTTCAAAGTAAAGTCTCTTTTGAATGTGAAATCCTGCCTTTCCCAGGCCAGGCCCCAGACACTCACCAGGGAGTCGGAGACGGCATTGTGTGAGGACAGGCACAGCCCTTTTCAGGTGTAAGTGACCACTCCTCCCCACCCTCCTAGCACAGATGGCTCATCAGGAAATGCAGACTACACCCCAGCTCCCTTTGTGTCACTGTCTAGTGTGAGGGGCAACCAGCCCAACTGTCAAACTGACCCTGACAGGGAATCCACAAACAGGCAGAGTCACAGAAATGGTATAAGCAAGAAAATGCTCACTTTCTAAAAGTGGCATTTTCAAACGCACAATCTTAAAATCAACTTTACTAAAAGATGTATTTTTAAATTGTGAGCTCAGAGACCCAAAACTCCACATGTCCATCCGCTCCCAAAGGGAATCTACACTTTAATCAGATTTAAAGGTAGGCCCCATGTTAACCTATGAGAGGGACAGGCCTTGCAATAGTGAAAAATGAATTTAGCAATATTTCACTGTCAGGACATATAAAACACATTACTATATATCCTACCTTAACCATACACTGCACCCTGCCCTTGGGGCTACCTAGGGCCTTCCTTAGGTGTGTCTGACATGTAAGAAAAGGGAAGGTTTAGGCCTGGCAAGTGGGTACACTTGCCAAGTCAAATTTACAGTTAAAACTGCACACACAGACACTACAATGGCAGGTCTGAGACATGATTACAGAGCTACTTATGTGGGTGGCACAACCAGTGCTGCAGGTCCACTCTTAGCATTTGATTTACAAGCCCTGGCACCTCTAGTGCATTTTACTAGGGACTTACTAGTAAACAAAATATGCCAATCGTGGATAAACCAATCACATACAATTTACACAGAGTGCATATGCATTTTAGCACTGGTTAGCAACAGCAACAGGTCAGAAAAAAATAGGAGTCAGGAGGCAAAAAGATTAGGGATGACCCTGCATAAGCAAAGAAGTCCAACAGAACATTTTTGCTGCAGCCTTTGGTTTGATTTTTTTGAGTTTTTGTAAGTGAACTTGGGGCGGGCATTGATGCGAGGGCATTGAAGTCCATATTTTGAAATGTCTTTTGTCAAGGAGTGTATGGTATTCAGACTTATTCCTTAGTGTTTGTGATTAAGTGAATAGTAAACAGTTCACTCCACCGGCTGATAAAACAAAACACTGTACCCTCATCTAAGCTTACTATTGCATGAATTCAAATAGGTGACTGAATTGACTAATTGTTTCAAGTATAGTACTTTCAGATTGATGGTCTAAGAGCATGTTGTAGATGGCTCCTAGGGATGTCCCTTACAATGGTCCAAAGTGGCTTTCACTCCTTAAGTGCCATTGGCATCTGAGAATCTGATCTTATATGTCACTTTTCATTAGACTTTAGGGTGGCCAGTGAAATGGAGCAGTGGGGGAGTCAAGTCATGCAATTTGATGGTGTGAACAGTGAATATCATTCATTGATTTGTTCTTCCTCAGGGGTAGAGTGTTGAGAGTTAAATGCTGTCCTCCCTTTGATTGGGACAGTTTTCAAGTTTAAAAAATAAATAAATGAGGAAGCATATTATAAATAAGGCTCACAGCTTTCCGTTTTTTACTGATATTTACAGATAAATACAAACCAAAAACAATATTCTTCCTGTCAGTGTTTATTTTTAAAAGCGGACAGATGTAGAAAAAATGTGCTTCTTTTGTGTGACTCTCCATTTTATCCTTAATGAATTCCAAACCAGTAGCTGAACAGATAGACGACATGGGGAGTTAAAAGAATGGGATAATGTTAACTTAAACACAGGCATATTATAACATATATTTGTATATAATACAAATATTTACCTGTGGGTGTAGTGGTTTGTTATATTTGGCTGCCTAATGTGATTAAATGTGACAGGCATCATAGTGTGATGCATGCTAATCAGTTAATTAAATGCAGAAACATTCCATTTATTCTCAAAACACAAAGTAAACATGGTTAAATACCAATAAAATGGCAAACAATAAACATTCATAAATACAGATGGTAATGTTAACAAAACAAATACCATAAAACCAGGAGCCTGAATTAGAAGCCATATGAATTCAGTCTCAAGTTGTGGTTTTCATTAGGAGCAGCTTTTGCCTGTTTGCATGCTGACAAGTTTTTGATAGCATGCAGACAATAATATAGTTGACAATCCTAGCAGGAATTATACCATGATATGCACAGTGATCCCTTCCCCAATCAAGAGAATGATGTAGAATTCAGATAGGTGGACGTGTATTCTTTGTGGTGAACAGATTTAGCAGAGGTGTCTGTAAATGTGTATCAATTGGTAGCAGATTTCTATTATTGACTGTTAGAGTGCTGGTAGTAAATTACGCCCAACAAATGTGACATACCCTCTAAAGAGACATCCGTTCTATTGTTGATTTAGTAATCAGTTAATGTGGATGTACTTGAAGGGAATAAACATTGACATTTGTTACGTCAAAGTAAAAGTTTGATTTTAGGAGGTGTGAATAGGTTTGAAATGGTAAATACATATATATGACCACAGCACACAGGCGCAAGTAGAGTTGGTAAGGTACAAGAATGTAGAATTAGGTAATACACATATGATAATGAGTAGTATGGTCCTCTTCCTAGTGTTTCAGAGAGATGTTTTATTGGATCAAAAAGTTGTGTACTAATATGTACAGCGAGTAAGCACAGCCAACACGTGTTTCGTCACACAGTGACTTTTTTAAGGCAATGAAGTCCCTGAGAGTCCAGGAGTTAACCAGATGAGACGATGTAAGTGTTCGCGCTGTGAGTGCATCCTAGAAAATGGTAGAACAGATATGGGCTTCCGGAGTCCCAAGAAGACGATGTCAAGAAACAACGAGAGTATCGACATCTGATGTTCATGATGAATCCAAGTGAGCCATGGTAAGTTCGAAACGTAATGTAGTGGCGTGTGTGTCAGATTTGCCCGGTAATGAAATGGGACTAATTTCATGTATAAAGTAGTAGATGATATTTTGCATACAGAAAGAGATGTGGGGGGCATTTAGAGGTAACTTTGGCTTTGATGAAGGCAAAGAAGGAACATATGGTGACTCATTGTGTAGGGAGAAATGTTGTACATGCTGGTTTTGTGTTGTGGTTAAAAGGTAAGAGAGAAAACCTGCTCTTTAAAATATAAAAAAATGCCCCATCATCAGTGTAGAAAAGGGAAATAACACAGTGTGTGTAAGCAATTGGGTCATTGGTTGAGATGGGTGGAGGTCCCACTCATACAACCACCACAATCCTTGTCAGGGTGAACCACAATAGTCACTAAATTGACCAGTGCTTAACCCTCTGGTAGCTTGGCACAGTAGGATTCAGGCTTAACTTAGAGGACATGTGTACAGTATTGATCCAGCACACAAACAGTAATAAAGTGAAAATATAACAGACGAAAAATCAAAAACCAATTTAGAACAACAGAGTACATTTTAATCAATTAAATGGTATCAAGACAAACACAATCCAATCATGAGAACTGGAGACATACATTTTTTTAGAATTTTAGTGGAAATAGTACCAAGGCACAGAAAGAGCCACTCACACCTATCTGCTTTTTGCTGGACATGGGGAAAGTCACAACTTCAGGCCAACTCCAGTGGAGTGTGGGCCAGCTGTAGAAACAAGGTTAGTCCTGCTGAAGAGTCACCTTCTCAAATCTGTAGTCAAAAGCTCCTTTCACGTTGGTGGAGGGCCACGAGTAGGATGCCTTCATTACGAAGAGCAGGTCAAGCACCACGGATAATTGTGGCTGTAGAACAAAGAGCCAGTCACTGCGAGAGCTTCATGAACACGTTCGCTGATGGCTGTCATCACTGTACCACAAAGTATAGATCTTGCGCTGACAGTTGTTGTGGATGGGTAGTGTGGGATTAAGAACAGGCCTAATACAGCTTAATTTGGTGGTTGTCACTGGCCCTTTCATGGTCACAAGGAACCCAATTGTCAGTATTTTCCTCTTAAGGAGTAATACCGTCTGATGTCAACCAAGGGTTTAGGACTTGAGGGGCACGTCATGGGGATCAGGACTCAATCCAGGCAAAGGCCAGCAGGATGTCTCAGACAGGTCGAGTTGCAGCTGGTCAGCTGGGCACTTGAAGAGAAGCCTCTGTAAGCTTGTTGTGTCCCAATAGCTCATCCAAGATGTCTGCAAACTGACCATAAATGTCAATCCAGATAGCCTGGGAGCAAGACAAACAGATTCAATCTTCCTTCTTAGACAGCAAGGCAGTTTTTCAAGCAGCAAGGCAGTCCTTCTTCTGAATCGTTCACAGTCCAGGAGTATTCTGATGGGGGGTCTGGGAGTTCCGGCTTTCATCTCCAGTGCCAGCCTTTGTGTGGGGGGGGGCAATCCCTAGCCCACTTTAAGCTAGTTCTGACCAGTTCCCCTGTCCATCCTGTCCACACCTAAACCTCTTTGTCCCTATATCTGGAAGGAATAAACAACGCAAAGTGGGAGAGGCAGCCACACTCATGTGAACCTGGCTACTGGCAGAAAGGCACTGTTGATTTGGTCACAATAATGATAACTTTCTAAAAGTGGCATTTTCAGACTTATAAATTAAGATTCAATTTTACCATTGAAGATGATTGTAAACACTATTTGTCTATCTGCTCCCAATCTGGAGTTAGGCCTTTATGAAATGTAAAAAGGCAGCCCTGTATTAGCCTATGGGAATGATAGCCATAAAACATTCCTATTATTATGAACTATAGTGCTAAAAATTAAGTGAAACACATATGCTGTATACCTTAACTTTAAAAGTCAAAAGCAATACAAAGGACAGTTTTTATACACCAGTAGGAAGCCTGGAAACTCTCAATCCTGGTACTCTGTGATAGAGTCTTGAACTTTCCCCAGTGACTGTAATAATTTATACTCTCCTACGCCAATGTTTCTGGCCTTGGAACATTTTAAAATACAATCTGCTTGGACAGAAAACTATATATTTGTCTCTAGAAACTATAATTGAATGTACCCAAATCTTGGAACACTAGGTGGCATGGACAAGGAACAGAATGGATTTAGGAAATTGGCCACAACTAGACACTTGGATTGGGAGCTGGACTTTGTGGAAACTGAGTTAAAGCCCAATAGGTGTGGAGGTCTTTTTGCTGCTATAATGGGGTAGCATGGATATTTTGATCTTTTGTTACAGTGTTGTGAGAAAACATTAAAAGGATGCTACAGCGATCTATAAGAGTTATAAAAACATGTTCTTTCATTAATGTATTGTCTAATTTCTGCTATTAACATTTGTTGAATTTGTAACTTGATGAAAAACATCTAGTTGACACCAGATTTAAGTCCTGGAGGATTCTCAGTGATCAGACAATTAATTCCAAAATATCTTTTCAATGCATTCTTGTACTTATTTTCTATTTTGATTTTATCTATATAATATTATGCCAAGTTTTTATTAACTATGATGCATCTGATGCATCCCTAGAACTGTTAAGTAAACTAAGCCACAATTTTATATTCAATCACCAGAATATATTTGATTTTTTTACAGTGTTGCATATTTGTAACCACCCCTCCAACCCGAACATAAAGGATATAATCGAAAAACCCTCTATAAAATTTGGTATTGCAGGATCCAAGGAAAGTAATTAATTGAACACGACAAATTCATTTTCTACCACTGCTGTAGGTGTTGGACTTTTTACTCTGGGTAAATCTTACTACATATGTCTCACCCATGGCAATCACATGGTAAATGGAATGTGCATCTTTACCACCCGTGTCTGGCTTTTAAGATAATACCACTGCTATGCGGCGAGGGTAAGGCACATTTGTCTGGTTACACGGAGCACGTGTGGGGCTGTGCATGGGAAACTACTGTTGTACGCTGCTGGATACCTGCACACAAGTAGCCAGATGAAGTAAGGACTAGATATTGACTGAGGAAGGCCTTTTAATAGTACTGTACTCTTATAGGGAGAGTCAGTGTGATTTACTCTTTTGTCTGTAGTGACACTTTATCATACACACCAGAAGAAAACTGTCTCAGAGTGCAGTCTTGCTTCCTTTTGGTCTACAGAAACAATTGATGCATCGCAATGGGTGTAACCTGTGTGAGGAAATCAAATCTGCAAGTTCCAAAAAGATATCTGTACAATTTATGGGTCATATAGAACTGTCACATTTTTCTGCCTCAGCTCAGGATCAGGACCCAGGCCTCTTGTCCACCTTGTGTGCAAGGTTAATTCAATTTCTCTCCAGCAGTAGGAACAAAGGACTCCCCACACAAAGGGGGCAATTAAAAGTGCTTCACTCAACTCCTGAAGAGGAAAGGGGTGGGGTAGAAGGATCAACATCAATCAACTAGTTGTCAAACTGTACCAGGGATGGGCTAGCCCAACCCTACTGAACAAAGAGGGGAGTCCAGCCCTGAAAGTGATGTCAGTGAGGGGCAGAGATGAGGCTCTTAGTGGAGGTGTAACTAGGTAATCCTGGATGACATTATTTTGACCTGTCACAGCATGCTGTGCAGAAGGGTTGGTACAGGGGTGGACAGGTGGCATGGCACCCTAGGGTTGGCCAGGGTGGCTTGGTTTCTGAAACCTTTCTCTCCCCTTTAAAAAGGGGGAGATTCTCTTTTTCCAGTTGATTTTGCTGCATTTTGTTGCTGGAGTGTGAGGCCACCACAGATAACTGGAAGGAAGAACCCTCCTGATGCCCACAAAGCTCTAAGGACTCTGCCCAGTTGACCTCAGTATCAGTGGGTCTCCCCTAGGGCCAGTGAGGCTGGCCCCCGTATACTAGTGGACTGACCTCACACAAAGGACTGATAACCCCCTCCCCAGATCTCCAGGCAGACAGGACTGGGTTGAAAGGGGAACTGGTGCATTTAAAAACCACTCCCACTCTTTGAAGTTTTCCTCCACTTCAAAGGCACATTTGGGTGTATATACAGTATATATATATATATATATATATATATATATATATATATATATATATATACATATATATATACAAACTGTGTTTGTGACCCCCTAAAATCGGTCCCTTCTGGACCTACAACTGAACTCTCTCAGAGGGGACAGCAGTCTGAGGACCATCAAAGACTTCACCAAAAAGAGAAAATCCAGCACATTGGAAAATCAATGCAATGCCTGCAGAAATCGACACAGCACCTGCCTCCTGGCTGAAAAATTGCTGCATCGTCTATCAGATCGATGCAGCACCTGCTCCATCCTAGCAGCACATTCTGGATTTTCCACGCAACATCCCTGGGAATCAAAATATCCCTACGTCACAGTGAGGAACCAAGGATGCACTCCCCAAAATTGTTGCATGGGAATAATTGATGGATTGTCCTTGCTGCACCACAAAAACAACCATCACTTTACTTACTGACGCATCTACTCCTCTGCGGCCCTTTGAGTGATTATTTTTGGTGCAACCCAGGTACTGTGTGTTAAAAAGATACAACCACTGATTTGTATGGGTTGAGACTCACCTAAACCTTTCAAAAGTTATATCTTGACTTGTGCATATTGGATTTTTGTCATTTTGGTCTTATTTTATTCAGATAATTATCTATTTTCCTAACCTGGTGGGGAGTACTTTTTGCAGTGATTTCACTATGTTACTGCATGAGTTACTGCACAAGTGGTTTACACATTGCCTTCTAAGTTAAGCCTACCTGCTCTGTGCCAAGCTACGAGAGGGTGAGCAGAGGATAATGTAGGTTGTGTTGTGACTTACCCTGGCTCGTACTGTGGTTCCTACTTGGACAGGGTGCATACCTCTGCCAACTACAGACCCAATTTCTATCAGTGCCCCATTAAAGTCTTCTTTGATTTAACTGCCAACACTTTATTATTTGCTATGTTGAACTCAAACGTTTGGTACCTAGTATTAACAGTCTGTAAGTTATTTTATGACTGGGGCAATGAAGTAGCATGCAAAAATCTGTATGTACCAACTTTGGGTACATCTTTAATGCTCTGAAGCAATATCTGACTGATGATATGAATATAAAAATTAAATAAATAGGGGTTAATATTTATATTCCATTGTAATAATACTGTATGAAACATGTCCATTATTTTGGATTGCCTTAGGAAACCTCACCATGGGGAGAGGTCTGCCAAAAATGCTACCATGATGTATGGGCAGTAGGTTATGTGATTACTGATATGATGGCTATTAAGACAAGTTCTCTTTCTCCTCAAAACTTGCAAGCAGATTAAGAGACACAAGCATGCACATGTGTGTTTCAATATTTAATAAATACCACAAGATATTTGGGGAGCGGCTTATTCACGCAACCTTGATAGTTTATGGGACAGGGCTATCCAGCAGAAGTACTGGTTTATAAAAATTGTGAAAAACTGATTCATTGCGAATGTATATTGTTAAGATCTATGAATGGTAAGACACATAGGCCCTCATTACGACCCTGGCGGTATAGAACCGCCAGGGCCGCGGCACGCGGGAGCACCGCCGACAGGCCGGCGGTGCCCCGCGGGGCATTCTGACCGCGGCGGCTTAGCCGCGGTCAGAGAAGGGAAACCGGCGGTCTCCCGCCGGTTTCCCGCTGCCCCCAAGGAATCCTCCAAGCCGGCGCAGACTTGGGGATTCCGACTCCCCCTCCCGCCATCCAGTTCCTGGCGGTTCTCCCGCTGGGAACCGGATGGCGGGAGGGGGAGTCGCGGGGCCCCCGTAAGAGGGCCCCAAAATGTATTTCACTGTCTGCATAGCAGACAGTGAAATACGCGACGGGTGCAGTAGCACCCGTCGCACCTTCCCACTCCGCCGGCTCGATTACGAGCCGGCTTCATGGTGGGAAGGTCGTTTTCCCCTGGGCTGGCGGGCGGCCTTTCGGCGGCCGCCCGCCAGCCCAGGGGAAAACTATGAATACCCGCCGCGGTCTTCCGACCGCGGTGCGGTATTCACGACGCGCAACTTTGGCGGGCGGCCTCCGCCGCCCGCCAAAGTTGTAATGAGGGCCATAGTTCTTCCTTGAACACTCTAAGGGCTGAATCTGAATGGGGTTTCTTGCAATATGTTATTTTGTAATCATCATGTCTACTGTAGGTAAATTATTGCCTTAAGACTCAGGCAATGCCCGGAAATGAGCGACTGGAAGAGTGACTGAACCTT
The DNA here is from genome assembly GCF_031143425.1 of Pleurodeles waltl. Lineage (NCBI taxonomy): Eukaryota > Metazoa > Chordata > Amphibia > Caudata > Salamandridae > Pleurodeles > Pleurodeles waltl. The sequence continues at coordinate 451,142,359 of NC_090440.1, read as the reverse complement.
CAAGGCGACAAAAAGAAACTTTCTAAGCTTATCCTACTATTAGATATGTCTAATCATTTAAAGCACCAGTTAGTTGTAACCTCTTGAACCAAATGCTGCAGTAAGTTTAGACAGTTACCCCAAACTATATCCATGGATTAATTTAACAATCATTTTGAATAAAATGTTTATGACATTTGTCGATAATAAAGCAACAGTTAAATTCTAGTTATCTATTTTACTTTGCAAATGAGATTGTCATTGGATTAATATCTAAAAAACCTGTGCCCTGCATATCTAATTAATATTTCAAATAATTTTGTTCTGAATAAAGCCATTTTCCAGCTTTACTGATAGATGGGCCACCACGGTGGGCAACCAGAACCTTTCTTGTAAATATGGCTATGCAAGAACCAAACCACCTGAACTTATATGGGGTGTCATCCCATTTTATGAGCTTTGATAGACTAAGAGGTTCAGACTAGTACTTAATGTCAATATAAGAACCATGGGCTCTGTAGGAGCATTATATTATAAAATTGACAGTTTCTTAATGGAATGGGTATTTGCTCAGCATCTATGGAGATTGATTACCATTACAAAGAAATCAGTGGTCCTCATTTTATTTTTAACATACTACTGCTAATAAATGTATCATAATTGGATTTTGATGGCTTGTTTTTAGTAATTAATCATCGTTTTGCATTAATGTGTTTAATATGTACATAGCAAATATGACAATGTAATAGCTCTGCAGAACAGCAATATAAATATGACTTGACACAACAAGACCTGATGGCCAAATGTACAAAAAACAGCCAGAGTTGATTAGATGTATACATTATTGAAGGGTTCCGTTTAAAGCTATTTATTTAGAAGTTCAAAAAAATATCCATGTAAATCTCAAGTAGACCACATAATCCTTATAATTAGATGTTCATGAGGAAAATAATAATACACATTTTGTCCTCTAAAACTGAGTTGAACCAACCATTGTGGAGCATTAGGCAACAGGCGTTTCTCTCCCAGTCTCATGGAAGCCGGGCCTCCATCGCTTACTAGTAAGATGCACATACTTTCTCAAATAGATTATCTGATGTTTCTATTTCTAAAGAAGTGTTACATTTAATTGTGCTTATGGTAGAAATTGCTTATTTGTACATTGCTAATGGATCTATAAAATCTTAATGTACAAACATGAATAGAGCAATTTGGACCAGACCATTCTCATACCTACTTATACATGCCTTCCCTATTTTGTCCTCTACAGACTTCCTGAAACAAGATGGGAAATCCAATTTTTTAAAGAACAATGTACTAGAAGCATCCATAAAAATCACTGGATTTTTTCATAAAAGAAACAAATATACAGAATATGATTTTCACTTCGGGTTATTGTTTAGCACCATGAACCCTGCGTGGCATGCATTACTAAAAAATAGTCCTTTGTAACTGGTATATATTTGAGAGTTAAATGCCAAACTAAATTTTAAGAGAGAGCATATGTATACTCTGTGTTGTGAGGCAGTCCCCTTTTGATGCGAATGATAACATTCTAGATAGTGGATTGCAAAAGAAACTTCAGTGGAAGAAACAATAAGGGTCGCTTGCACTTGTAATGCAAATTGCCTGTACAATGGTTCACAGTAAAAATAATTCAATATGTTTTTTTTGTTTTACTAATGAACAGTCAGGATAAATATTACATAGATGTGATGTGTCAGTGTCATAAATTTACATGAAAGTACTATCTGACTAAGCCTTGCATTCCAAGCTCTGTTCTATATTCAACCCTGCAAGATTCCAAACAACACTAAGTTATATGTTCAATTTTAACAGGGTCACAAAAACAGTTGAAATCTATCCTGCCTGGGACATAAAAAATCCTTACCATGACACTGGGTTGTGAGACTAAGTTGAAGGTAGATGTAGGCAGAGAGAAAAAGATGTTTAGATTAGACATATAATAGACAAAAGTCAAATAGAGAGAAGGTTCACGTTCCTTGTGGACCCCTTGTAAGTTGAGGGTCCTGGGCAATTGCCTACTTTGCCCGTGTATTAAAACGTTTATCTATATTCTGTGAACAACTAATGTGAACTTCCCATTCTAATCTTGCAGAAATCATATTTTCAGTGGAGTTTATGTTCCAATCGCATGTAGAATTGATTATTTTAGAAATAAAAAACTCACCTTTATATTTAGTTTCTATTGCATTTATTTAGTTCACTAAATTAGTGTTATGTAAATGATCCATATTTGAAATGCTATATATTATAACATTGAAGACGCATTTTACTGGCTGAGTTTGCAATGAAATATGTGATGAGAGTGGATGGCAGCCGTCATCTACAACCAAATAGATGAAGGTAGTAAATATTTAGGTAAAATGGGCCAACTTTATTTATAAGGCTATAAGAGGAAATTGGAACAAAATGATCCATTTCAAGAGATCTGTTGATTTAGCAATTGTACAATGTCTCATTGACTGAATACTCCCACAGGAACCAATCAGATGCTAGGCATTGCAATATGTTTCAGGCTATGCTTATTTTCACCTTGACAGCACGAGTGCCCCTTTACAATCACAATATAGCCCCAGGCAGATTTCCACATTTGACGCCCTGCATTTGGATTCTGTTCTTCCTGTGTCTCATCTCCATGCTACCCATGGAGCTCTGGACCTTTGTAAGCTCCATTACCAGCCTTCTTTGTAGCTTCTACTCGTTCCAAAGTTTCCTTCACTTTGGCTTGTATGAAATTTTTGTTAAGCCAAAGCAAACCACGAAATTTAAGAATTGCACACTCCATTAAATTCACCACATTTTACACAATTTTACATTGCATAATTTCATATAGTTTTGTAAGGAGTCTTGCACATTGAATAATACGTATTAGGAGATAAGAACGGGAGACTGGTCTGCACAGAATATGTCTCACGAGAGGCGTTAGCAGCTCAAAGCAGTCTACTGCTGGTATCTGGTAAGACATTATTAAGTGAGACAGGTGGTCCCTTAAAAAAGACTAGCAAGATATTGGCAAAATACATTTCACTCTGAAAGTGTAATGTCACTGAAATGTAATACAACTTCATGACGATCGATTGACAAAATAGTCTCACAAACCCTTATCATTATTTCCTGTGGGGTAGCCCTAGAACATTTGCTAATCAGACTACCCCAAACCTCTTGTCTAGTGAGTTATTCTGTTTTGTTCTACAAGAATTACTATGTCTCAAAATATATAACACATAGTAAAATAAATGTTTGAAAATATTAAATCAGCAATGTACACTCATAACGTTTGGCAGTGCTAGACTGAATCAATTACAGCCATTTCTTTTTAAATTTAATGATGACACTGCTGGCTTGACTTCCAGAAAGGTCACGCTACTTCTGGTAGCGGTAATTTTTTGTACTTTTATGTTGGCTAAAAATAAAAATAAACTGAAATGCCCAAATACTAACCTAAAAATGAACAAAGCCAGTTAAACATGTTACAGCTTCATTTCAAAAGACAGTAACAATATAAAAGCACCAAAAACTAAGAACAAAAGAAATAATAATAAAACTAAATCCCCACTAAAAAGAAATACAAGAAACCCTTTCACACTCGTTTCTTAGAAAATACTTAAAAATCCATCATGCACACTTTCCTTCTGTTCAATAAACCATTACCACAATTAATCTGTAAACGTCAATAATTAAAAATAAACAAAATCATATTATTGCTAAACCAAAACAAAACATAGTAAATATCAATAACAGATCTACTGCAAAGGACGTAAGACAATTAAATACTGAAAAGAAAATATAATAAAAACGATTATTATTAGAACAAATGCATTGATTTAAAAATGAAACAACAAGCTAAAACAGAAAACACATTAGAAAAACATATATCAAAGAAATAAACTGACATTCACCTAAAACACATCCAACTATGAAAGGCAAACCACCCAAGACACATCTTAAAACTGCACACGAAAATAAAATACAAATAAATCCTTGTTTTGAATTTGACATTTAAAGTTGACCGAAATAATGACTATTTTATTTGGACATTGAAAAGATCATTTTTTGTGATTTTTGCCTGTGCTTCATCAGGTCATAAAATAGCATACATTCATTTCTGGTTAGGCATTGATATCCAACACAGCTCGTTGGCTTCAGCTGTTCACAGTTTGACACCTTTCTACACTAATTGGATATGTCTTCTAAATTCTAAAACAATCTTACTGAATGTCTTCACCAAGGCAACTATTGATATCCTGTGATGTTAGTATTTCAGTATATGTGACTATTGCATCAGGCATTTGATTAGAAAGTGTAAGAAATGTGGCTATTAGTTGAGGGCGGGGAAGCCCCACTCAAGCAACAACCACAATCCTTGTCAGGGTGAACTACAAAAGTTCTAAATTAACATGTGTGTAACTATCTTGTATCTTAGCACAAATAAATCAGGCAATGTCTAAAGTATTTATGCAGCACTCAACAGTAATGCAGTGAAAACAAAGCACAAGAAAAATCCTAAACCAATTTAGAAAAATAGAGCAAATTTTCATAGAGTGATACCAGAACAAAGAAAATCCAATCATTAGAACCGGAGCTATTGAATTTCAAAGGGATTTAGTGGAAAATAGCGCATGAAGCAGAAAGTGATAGTTATAGATAACTGATCGTGATGGTATAGGGAAAAAGTCACAAGTTATGGCCACCCCTGAAGGGGCGTGGGTTTGACACAGGGACTGGGTTAGTTCGGTTGAAAACTTACCTTCTCACGTCCTGGAGTGAAAAGTTTGATTTGTGTTGGAGGAGACTGCGATGAGGAAGCATTTGGCACAAAGAGTCAGGCAGCCAGCCGTGGCTGATGGTTGCTGCTGTAGCGTGAAGAGCTGGTCATCACTGGAGCGTCACATTGGTTGATCATCGAGGTTGGTCACTGTGAGCGAAATTGAGGTCTTGCGTTTCTGGTCGTCACAAACTGTTGCTGTTGGAGCGAAGAACAGGTCCCGCATAAACTACACATTGGCGGTCATCGTAGACGGAAGAGCTATAGTGTGAATGGTTGCAACAGTCTTGGTGCAAATTGTCACAAGTTACCCAAACTTCAGGATTTTTCCCTTTTTCTTTAGTAGGAGCTCTCACTGATACCAGCCAAGGGCACAGGACTTGAAGGAACCTTTTAAGGCATCAGGATTTTCACCAGACCAGTAGCAGGGCACAAGCAGGTCCAGTTGCAGATGAGCAGATGCAGAGAGGACCCTGGAAGCTTTAAGTGTCCATGTACAGAGGAGTCAGATGACCCTAGGAGTCACTCTAGGTAGGCATGTATCAAGCCAAGCAAGTCCAAACTTTCTTCTTTAGAGAGCAGGGCAGTACTTCAAGCAGCAGGGCAGTCCTTCTGGCAGTAGGGCAGTCTTTCACAGGTCCTGGAGTGTTCTGAAGAGTGGTTCTTAAGGTATACTTTTTTACCTGGTATCAACCTTTGTGTGGGAGACTTCCTGACCTATTCCCAAAACTAGTTCTGGTGAGTTCTCCCCCTTCTTTTTGGTCAAGGCCCCAAACTGTCTAGGGTGATAAAAGGCAGGGAAGGCCTGGTATTTAGTTCCTAGGTGTGTGCTGCAGACAGGGTCCTTTGAATTGTAAGTGAGGCTAGATACAGCCCCTCCCCAGCACTCCTGTCAGGCAAAATGGCCCAAACTGTCCACACCCAAGCCCCCTTTGTCTCACTGTCAGGAAGCTGTAGACAAACACAACAAAAGAGTCATTCACAGTTATGTGCCCAAGGACAGTGGCAGAAGGCACATATAGTTAGGACAAGGAAATGGCAACTTTCTAAAAGTGGCATTTTCATAACTGTGATGTAACCTTGAAATTATCAATAAAGAGGACTTTAAATTACAGTTCATTTGAGTCTAAACAGAATATCTCTATCTGCTCCCAATCCAAAGTTAGCACTTAATATATATCATAAGTTAACCCGTTGTGGTCAATTGAAGTAATAGGCCTTACAACAGTGAAAAACTGCTTCCGACCTTTTTCACTTTCAGGACACGTAAAATGTAAGCCCATATGCCCTGCTTGTTACATCCAATGAGCCCTGCCCTATGATTCTTTGATATGTTTTGAGGAACAGAGGTCCCGAACTGACAATGAAGTAGAATATACACTGGGAATAAACAAATAATGCCCAGGTAATCTTGAATCCAAAGTTAAATTCACATTTATTAAACTATATCACATTCTAATTAAATATACAGGAGTAACACCTCTAAAGGGCAAATGAAAATTGTATCAAAACAAACACAGGCAAAGTTTCCATGATGGAATAAACAATTCAAAGTCACAGCTTAACAAACATTACTGCACCCTTTGTCAAATTACAATTTATTTTGCCAGATCAAAATTGCAGTTGAAAACTGCAGACACTGCCTGCAGTGGCAGCAGGCCTGAGGCATGTTTTAAAGTTCTACTTTAGTAGGTAGCACAATGAATACTGCAGCCCACTAGGAGCACTTAATATACAGGCACTGGGATGTGTCGTCACACTTAGTAGTGATGTGTAAGTAAATTAAATGTTCCAATTTGGTGTGTCCAATGTTACTATGTATGAAGAAGCACAAGTACTTTAGCAGGGGTAATTTGCAGAGTCCTAATGCCCACAAAAACAAGGTCAGCAAAAATCAGTGGGTGAATGCAAAATGTTTGATGGAATACCATGAGAAAGATGTGAGGTCTAACAGAAAGGTTTTGTATTTGTATTTTGGAACACTTTGGGGCATATTTATATGCCTTTAGCACCACCAGAGTATCACTTTTTGTGACGCCCTGGTGGCACTGTGCACTGTGCCATATTTATAAGGCAGCGCTAAGCCACTTTTTGTGACTTAAGTCCTCCTTGAAAATATGTGACTTTCCAATGCAGATTTCTGCTGCAGAGGTGCCTGCAATGGGTGTTGCTGTGGGTGCTTCACCACAACACCCATTGCTTGTGATGCTGACCCAGATTTATGAGAATTTGTAAATCTGTGGCATCACCAAAAACTAATGCCACCCCATGCTAGTGTTAGCATGGCACAATGAGGAGAGATACTTTTATTTCTCCTCGTTTTATCTTTTTCAGAATAAAACGCCACTAATGATTGTTTATGTGCAGGAAGGTATTCCTTCCTGCACATAAACAATATTCACTAATGACGATTTGCTACTTCTATGTGTGCTGCATTCTGCAGCACACATAGAGGTGCCAGATCACCACTGTAGACTGTTTATGTGCAGGATGGGCACCTTCCTGCACATAAACAATCACTCTCTTCAACGCAGACACCCTTGCATTATTGTGCATGGAAGCTTGTGTTGGCTGCAGCTAAATTTAGCACCAGTGGTAGGGGAAACACAGTGGCGAGCCATATTTGTGTACATAGGGCACATCCTTGCATTTCCGAAGTGACGAGGTGCTGCCAATTTTGTCCCACTTCTGTGTAAATATGCCCCTATGTTTCTAAGTGTACTGATGAGAGGAGACAAAGAAATGCACAAGGCTTTTAAATGCATGGGGCACATGTTCTGATCACATCTGTTTTGTTGTCCAACACCAGTGCATTGACATTGGAAACAATAAGTAATGCCCCTGCGTGACAAAGTTTAGTGGACTATTTGCAGATTCATTTTTATGCTTTATGAAAGTGTCAGCATGTTTATCCTCATTTAGAAATCTGTGAAGAGCTACAGAACACTTTGGGCTTCTATGGGTTTAAAAAGAGAGTACAATTTATAACCATAAATATCCTGCCTCACACCCTGAAAACATGACTGAGATCAGTCCTTTATCATTTGCTCCTACATATTTGTATTGAAACATTTATATTCAGATAATAATGTTGTATCTCATACAGTAGAGATTAAGAGAATGAGGTCCATGACAGATTGTCCTTTCTGAACAGAAATGGTAAATCCCAGTACGGTGATTTATGAAATACCTCAGGTTCATGAATAATCTGAGCTTAATAATGGCTTTCATTAAGTCCCATTTTTATGCAAGTAGTCTTACCCCATCTAAAAGAAGAATGGCTTACGTGTTCTCTCAAGTAGGATGCTTTGAAATTGTTAAAAAGTAAATCCTACTCATTGCATGTAACATACTGACCTAGAAGTTGCTTATAGGTTGTCATTAGGTGGTGTAATTATGATGTTTATGAACATAAGTAAAAATATAAATGTTCCTATTATGACATGTCATCCTAGTACAAGGTTTTTTGGAATTATGCATATAACCTTCCAGATTTGAATTAATTAAACAGTAGTCTAAATTTTCATAAACAGCATGAAAATATTGAAACAACCTTCATGTTTCGATAACCGTGCAATATCAATGCCATTCCAATAAACTCTTCTATGATGTAGGGTATAAACAGAATTAAAAAGCAAGTCAAAAAGAAATTTCCCAAACCAGTCTTACAGTAGCAACAATGCATTTCCACTGTGGCACTAAGGTTGTCCATATCTATATGTAGATAGATAGATAGATAGATAGATAGATAGATAGATAGATAGATAGATAGATAGATAGATAGATAGATAGATAGATAGATAGATAGCTATCGAAGGGCATCGCGGTCACAGGAGTCTCCCAAAGTAAGTGACAAAATACATGAAATGTTGACAAATTGTGGGCAACATAAAATAATTTACCTCCTGTAAAGCATTGCAGCCCCACAGCAACATGTCCTGATTAAACACGGGAAGCCGCAAATAGGGGCCGTAACAGAATTGATCAAATTGGAAACTCAGAAGCATTTGGGATACAATGTTGCACATTGATTGACACATGTTGACTCCAGAGATTAACATTGCCCCTTACATTAGGAAAGTATTGGTGAAGTTTGAAATAGTGTGCAAATTACTTTTGAAAGGATTAACTCGCTGTTGAGAGTGGGTGATAAGAACTGTGGACTTCCATTAAGATGCGCTGAGCACTAAACGCGGCTGTGGGAAGGGTAAACGATTGACAGGACATACGGAGACACGGGCAATTGATACTATTTTTATATGAAAAAGATTACGCTGCTTGTTTCCTTTTCTTTTTACAACAATATCATTGGGGAACTGCTAAAAAAATATGACAGCGTATTCAGAGGAGAAAGTTATCCATGAGTGTCCCCAGAAAGTAGGCGACGGTTTGAAGTGAAACAAAACATGTCAACAGAAACCTCGGAACGTGTCACAAGAAAATCATATCAACAGAGATGGTGATGTTTGAAATCAAATGAAGGTATACAGGTAGAGCCTTATAGAAAGTCATATAACAATTAATAAATGGCCTCATTGCCATAGGTAGTACAATCGATTGAGAGGATTCAAAAAGACTTTGGCAGAGTGGCACTGAAAAAGGCAGAGTTGTGGTGTATAAAAAGAGTAAGATTATCAATCAACATGATGGAAACAAGAGCAGCAAGACGCCAGAAGGAGGCGAGGTCTTTCATTAGAAGTGGCATACACACGGTGAATACAGTGGAGAGTAGGAATGCTGCCAGAATGGAAATGGGCTTGAAAGAACTGTTCTTTCAACTGGAAAAAAGGGGCAAAAAAGGAAATAAACAAAAGCTGGGAAATAAGTACGCTAGAAATAAACTTAGAAGTAGACAGAGTTCCATGAGGGTTGAGGATCTTTGTGATGCTCATTCACCCTAGTACCTCTCCAGAGATGTTAGAGGAGTGGGGTCAAAATAACATGGAATGTTAAAAAATATGAATAGAATCCTTATTAAATATGCATAGAAAGATCTGTACAAATTAGTTACAGAAATAAAAGAATTGGAAAAAAGAAATTCACAAGCAAATAAACAAAAAGATGTGGAAAAATGGGAGAAGAAACTAGACTCAAAATTAGATAAACTTGAGGGGCAACACAGAGCAAGGTCACTCCTACTCCTATTGTCTGCTGTTCCCTTACGTTTTCTGATAAGGATGCCTTGGAGGGTCTGCATTTGTACCTAACACCAACTAGTGGGTGGGAATGACCACTAACCAATGGAGTAAATATTCCTAGGGGCAAGCGTACCCACTTTTCCATTAGTTCCTGTTTGCTCTACTGCAGTCAGAGCCACAGTGCCTCTCACTATCAAATTAAAACACTTTCTTCCATGTGCCCAACAAGAGATTTGGCCAGGTGAAAAAACAGCCCCCTCCTCAGTGGTCACTCAAAACCAGATCTGGGGTTAGCTTTCCTCCCACTGTGTTTAGTGACAGTTGTCTATGGAGACAAAGGCTAAGCCATTCCAGGTGTTATTTAACATTTGCTTGTGACATGGCACCCCCAGTTTATTAGGCTTCTGAGTCTACCCTAACTGGTCTTCCTGAAAGGGATGGAAAAATACCTTCCCTTACCCAGCCCATTGTCTCTGCTCTGTGAGGTAATTTCACACCTCTTCCACTCCTCATTCAGGCCAAGTACAGTCTGGACAGTGTCTGGAGAGCTGGCGCAAATTAGCCTTCAGCAACTTCAAGCAGGTTAAAGGTGACTTTCTAAAAGATATATTTCCTGACTATTTAATAATAACAATTCAACAGGTCTAAATGTATAGATTAAAGTGTACAATATGTACTTTGGCTTTTCCTATGTTGCAGCCTGACCACAGACAATGTTGTTTTGGGCTTAGGCACTGTCAGAAAATGCCATTTCTGATTTCACACATATTCAACTCTTAAATATTATACAAACTCCCTTGTGGGCAAGACTGTGTGCTTAAAAGTGACTTATGTAACATAGAATCAGGTGTTTCTACCTATTAAAAGGATGATTTTGACAGGCTTATGCAGCAAGGTCCAAGCTGATGCTTTAAGGCTTCACAGGGAAGGACTGAAACCATATTTCCATTGCTACTAAAGAATGAGCAACATAGGTGCTGCAGTGCACAGGTGCCTTTAACTTTCCATGACAGGTGTATTTCTGCACTGTATTATTCCCTTATGTGAAATTAACTGGAGTGATCAGGTTTATGCCAATTTCGACTTATTTAAAGGGATAGCACAGTCATTCTACTCCTGTTAAGCAGGGGTAAAAGGCACAGTTTTCTAGTGCCAGTAAAACAGATAATGCAAAAGTTGGGAGGGCAATCACTGAAAAAGATGGTCATTTTCTACATGAGACTTTGTATGTCTTGCAGATGTGATTTAATCAGCAAGTTCAGTGTTATTTTACATATATTACTATTTTTTCTGCAGGCTTCAAGCTACTAATATGATTAAAAACTATACTTTTAAAAGGTCAGTAATCAGATTCCTTATATCGGAGGGGTTACAAGGCAATATTACAAAAGTGTTGGTTGCTGTAACACAAGAGACCGGACTAAAGCCCCTATATAGCCCTAAGTGTCAGTTGTGAGCTTGAATGAGGTTCTCAAGTCATAGGCAGCACTTCTTAAAGTAAAACTTTTCTTCATTTCTGTGCACTCTATTTTTAATTGACTTCTGCATAAGTAGATTTTTCCCACTGCCTCCTAACTAACCCTTAATAGGCACCTTGTTTTAATTCTTACGCCTTCCTTTAACTTTGGTTGCTGCACCATATCCCTAAATCTTTAACGATAGCACAACACTATGAAGAGCATTCATATACCTAATTTTTCAATCAGAGTATGACTAATAATAATAATAATAATAATAGTAATAATAATAATAATAATAATAATAATAATGTAGAATCTCTTGCTTTTGAGGGATTACGTTTTCTTTTCAAGATGGTGTCTCTGTTGACCAACCAGTCCCTGCCACATGTTGAAAATTCCATGTTCTCATGGCAGAAAGTTGAAAGAATATTTGTGACTTTGGAAGGGAGTAGACTGCATTTGGCAATTTGTGGTTGGCTGAAGTTTGAGACATTAAGCTCAATTTTGAGCAAACTTGCGAAAGTTTGCAGAGTTTACCAGCTTTGCCAAATTTCACTTTTAGGGGAGATTTTCAGTAATACAAAATTGCTTTGTGACTCAATATATGTCTGCGAGTGAGTATACAACTTTGCATACAGAAAACAATAATGTCCAAATAGAGTGCAGCCCTCTGAATCGTCATGAAGAGTATTTATAAGATAAGCCTCTGCATACCCATTAGCTAAAAAGTTTACTTGTTGAAACATTTTAGCGCTTCCGTTCCGTACCATGTAGCACTTTCTTTTACCTCATATAAAAACAAAACATGTAACTAGTAAAGAATACTGCCTTAGCAAGATTATATATGAATTTTTGAGAGATTAACCTGGGAAAACACCTTTCTTTCCAACAAATAGGAAGCATGAAGTTACTGAAGTACAATGGCCACAAAGTGATATTAAATAAAGCAATATTCACTCGTCCATCAAGCTGAAGTTAACATAATGAGAGAGAGTGTCTTTGCCCAGGAACTTACAAACGTTTGTAATGAAAAAAAACACTCTGAAAAATTCCATTCGGAGTTGAGTCATTTTCAGAATATAATCCATCTATCCCGTACTCATCCCTCAGGCGTTAGAGTTTTTAGGATCCAAGCTCAGCTCAACATGCGACTTGTATTTTTGTGAACAAAGAAGTTAGTGGGGGCACGATAACCTATGTTCTGTAAAACACAAATGGCTAGATTAATATGACTACAGATTTGCTGCTAGTGCAAAAACGTATTGTATTACTTGGACGTGGTGCAACGGTGGGAAGATATTACCAGTATTATTTTTGATGAGTGTCACAAACTATACTGGAGTATGGATGAGTGGGAGGCATTTAAATGACCTTTTTAGTTGGGATCGGTCACGGTATTTAAAAAGAAAAAAACCTGCCACGTATCACATTCTGATTATAAATAGTGTCAGTTGGTATTTGTCCATTGCAAATTTAAAGGAGTCCAAAAAATTGACAATTACATTTTTAAATTTAACAAAACAAATAACTAAGTGGTAGGTATCTGCTGGCGAAGTCTATAATCTGCAAATCACAGGCTTAATTATCTACTAGAATGTCTCAATTTTTTATCCTTCTGAAGTCAGTAAAATAATTGCCACTGATTCGATATTAATAATATCTATGTTAGACAACTCTATTAAGTGTAAAATCTGTGGGAGCAAAAACTATATCAATAACTCTTTAGTATTATTTCAAACCATCACAATTCAAGCCACTCTGAGATCGATAATGCAATACACAAGAAGGAAACTAACACAGTATGTGTTCTGAAATATTTAGTGCTTGAAAAGTTTGTTGTGAAATGATCACAGACACAGTATAAAGTGGGCGTGGGTTCTCTAATTTCCATAGGGTGGCCTGCCGACATGCAAATAACGGAAAGACTTCACACTTGAGTCTGCATCACATTACAGAAGAAGGTACAATGTTAAAGGGATCCGGGCGTGTGAGCTCCCTGTGTGGCAAAATCGAATACTGTCCACAGTTATTGTACACCCCTGGTATCTTTGGAAGGGAGCACATAGGATCAAGGGTAATCATAAAAACGGTACAACTCGTCCACCACCGGCATCCCCGATGAGGGTGTCCCCTTTGACTCCACCAATGGAATGTCAGTGGTGAATTTACTGAAAGTGCATCCGCCGCCATACAGTCAGTGCAGGTACTCTATGCACACTGGCTTTGAATAGAGACCTAGAGTGCACCCATGAAGCTGTACTAGTGCCTGACTGCACCAAACCTTGTGGAGGACTTCACAGGTCTCCTCAAAGTCAATCGGGTGAACCACCACTCAATGTTTCCACTCCATCTTTCCACTCACTGAACCAGACAAACCCTGTGAGGATGTAATCAGCTCCTAAAGCATATATCATCACATCACGGTAAGAAACAGAACTAAATACACTACAGTAGAACATACGAATGACAATGTGATTATTAGTTCAATAGGAATGGACTTGTAAAATACAATTGAATGTTTTTCAGAACTACATAATGTGTAAGTTCGAGAGTGTATGTGTTGTGTGTAAAGTTACAGAAACGCAAATCACATATAAAATAAAATGGGAAAGAAATATTTCATTTAATACGAAGAAGAAAACGTATTCAGGAAGATCATATACGTATTCAGGAAGATAATATAAGCATCACTCGGCACAGTTCGGGTCATTTCTGATCTCTAAATTTTAACTTGGATTACCCTGATTCAAGGCAAAAACTAGCTTCAGAGAGGCCAAAGCTCAAAGAACTACCCTAATTAAAAGGACCTCTTGAAACATCACCTTCGCCAGACTAGTCCTGTAGTCCTTTTCCTCTGAAGATGTCTGTAATCACATATATTTCCCGGTATCAGCCCCATGTGACTCCAAGCCCTTGGAAATCGTTGTGTGTAGAGTGCTACTGCACTTAATTGTGAGGAGGGAGCACTTCTTTCAAGAAATCAATTTGCGCGTTTCAGAAGGACCAGCTCTGAAAAGACTCTTCTTCCCATTTCGATCAGAAAGCATGCAATGTGACTCATGCCAATTCAGGATAAAAGAGGCACTACCATGACTATCTTTAGCACCCAGCCTGAGCTTTAAGGAAATCCATTACTAGAAAAAAAATATTTTAAAAAGCAGTGCTGCTGAAATGTATCCTTTCCAAAACCTTTTTAATAGTAAGACTGCGTGCTGTACAAGAGAGAATCACTAGTCATGTTTTAGACCCTACTTCAGTTTGTCATCCCATGACAGAATGAGAAACTACCTCCTCCTGCTGTTCCGTTACCTTTTGTACCGTTATTTATATCAACTAAAAAAATCAAATTAAGTGACAAGCTTAAAATAACATAGTTGAAAGTGAACAGAATGACAGAGTTTTGGCGACTTGTCCGTCAATTTGGGGGCTCTTTGGCTACCTTATACCAAAGGGCGTGTGTGATCTTTGCTGCTGGTGCACAACACTTGCTTCTAAAGTGATCTTGAACTAAAGCTGTTGTTATAGCTTGGTTGCCATTTTTTGTGTCTTTGATACTTTTTCTATGCCATGATGCATTTTGGTTTTGTATTTCTCTTTCAGGCTACAAACAGAAGCCTGGCAAAAGAAACCTTAGGTTTTATTGAAAGACTGTGCATTAATTTTCATAAAAAAACAAACAAAATAAACAGTGACTTAATGTTAGAAATTGGGTCTCTAAGAAAACTAGCCTGATTGCAAAAGCCCTCTCACTTTTTGCCCCCATTTTTTACTGATATACTGATATTGGTGTTTTCTGACTCTGATTGTGCCCTGGGCACTGATAGCGACTCACATGGCCAGTGCTTTGTTTAGAATGGTATGTACAAATTAGCCATAATTATAATTGGTTCTGACAGTCTACCTATAAGTCCCTAGTACATGGTAAGGCATGTAGGTTTAGGAACCCCAGTGTAGTCAGGACACCCATGACTGCACTGCTGTGGTCTTTGGTGTTATTGTAAAAGCAGGATGCTTTTAATTTAAAGTTAACTCCAAATTCAACTTTGGGAATAAAAGTACTTTCAAAGTCCTAACCTTCCTTATTTCTACATATAGGTCAACCCTAAGATCTGCCCTTTCTGCTCCAAGGGTTGAGTGCAGTGAAACTATAAGCAGGGACTTTACAAAAACATGCTTTACATGTCCTGGGTAGGGAAAAACAGCCAAATTAATTTTCCCCATTGTAGCACATTAGCTCCATAGGCTAGCATTGAGAGGTTTTATTTAAAAAAAACATAAAGTCTAATTTCCACTACAAAAGAGCTAAATATGTCAGGTTTGACATACAAATAAAAGTTATAATAAATCCAACAAGTTGCCAGATACTGAGAAGGAGTTTTAGAACTTTTTTGTGAATGTTACCAAAATCAGCCCTGTAGTGACCTTTCCTGACTGGTTAGTCTCTGGCAGCCTGGGCCAAACTACCTTAATGAGGTGTGAAGTGGAGTGCGCTGAAACAAAGGAAGCATCTGGTTGGAGAACTGCTGCAGCAGATGGCAGATCAGGAATGGGGGGGGGGTAGAGTGGTCAAACTGGTTTTCAAAGGAGGGAAAGCCACCTAGAAAATAAAATAGACCTCCCCATTTCTGCTCCTCTAGCCAGATTGGAGCTCCCGTAATTAGATTAGGAGAGGGGCTGGAAGGGGTCTGTCAAAGGAAACTTAGCCACACCAGTGGGTGTGCTCAGTAAGATGTAACCTCCAAGGAGATTTTTTCCCCATGTTGAATTTTTAAAGATTGTTTGTGGGAATTATTTTTGCCACACTTCCCAGGAAGTGGACACCACAAAGGGTGGCATCCTGCACCCCATTGGTCAGGTGTGCCTTCCTGCTTTCCAGCCAGGAGCAAGGATAAATATGGCAGAGCTGCCCAGCAATGGAGATACCTGCTGGAAGAAAAAAATGGAGAAGGACTGCCCTGCTGAACTCCTGGTCTGCACCTGAAGGACTGCAAACACACGGACTGCACCAGCTGCACACTCTGGGCTTCACCACAAGAAGGACTTTGACTTGCTTCTGCAACTCCAGGAGTGGACTCCGTGTAAGTTACAACAGAGCTGGCCAGAGTCCACTTATTTAAGTCCTGCAAGAAGAGCCCAGATGGCAAGCGTATAGTAGCAATCTGAGGATTCTGATCAGGTGCATTCTGGAACTGCAGTCCCAACTTCCAAGGAACACCTCAGAACTTCTAAAACCTTGGATCAAGATTGAGGACACTTCAAGGACTCAAAAAATACTTCTTGAAGAAGATCCAGAAGTTTGGAGAAGTTTGGAGCATTTTTGTGAAAAAGCTCCATAAGGTGACCGACCCATCAACAAGAGTCTAGCTGGTGACATCAAACCGTGACCCAGCCTGAATTTCAGGTTCATCCTGCTCAAGTTCCCTACATTGGATTTTTGTGTTTTTCATGTAATTTCAAAGATAAAAATATTTTCAGTTTTTATAAATTAGTGTTGGATTTGTATTGTGTTTTACTTATTTACTGTTTGATTGATATTAAATGCTTTAAGAAGCAATGTGTAAAGTATTTGTGCAACACTTCAATTATAGTAACACAGTGAAAACACCACAGAAAGACTCACCAATTACAAAAATAGAGAATATTTATCTGAATATAACAAGACCAAAATGTCAAAAGTCCAATCAATACCCTCATGTTCTGAACACTTAAAGAATGTATGTAGTTACATTGCAGAGACAGCACTTGTGCTTTTAGCAGGTTCTTTATGGTTGCTCTGGAGGAATGACAGCAATACCAGCCCCAGATCAGAACAGAGGCTTTCTCCCTGTGTCAGCGGGAAAGCAGTGCTTCAAAAGTTAATAAAGACAGAGGGTCTGATTTAGATTTTGGCTGGATGAGTTAGTCCGTCACTGGGTGATGAATATCCTGTCTGATGAAATATACATCCCATAAGAAATAATGAGATTTATATTTCGGCGGATGGGATATCCGTCACCATTGTGCCAAAGTAACCCATCCTCTGAAATCTAAACCAAGCCCAGAGTGTCATATCAGGGTACGGAAGACTGATTGAATTGCTCTGAACTGATTTGGTGGGGTTTGGGGTCCATTACTTTTACCCAGTTGAGCTGCTGTAGTAGGGATAATTTAAAGAGAGTCCATTGAAGTGTGCAAGGTCCCTACTCTTCCTTCCCTGGCTCCAGACACTCTACAGGGGGTTATGCAGCCCTTTGTGTGGGGAGAGATGAGACACAGCCCTAATCAGCTTTAATTGTCAGATTTTCCTTCCCATCTAGCCCAGGAAGACCCATCAGCCCAGTGATGGGCCATCAGGATGCAAATGTCAGACCCCAGCTCCATTTGTGTGTAACTGTCTAGAAGGAATTCACAAAGTTCAGCTGTCACCTAGACGTGTATTCGGAGATAGGCAGAGGCACAAACTGGTTAATGTATAAAAATGCCAACTTTCTAAAAGTACCATTTTCAGACTTACAATTTAAAATCTGACTTCACCAGGAGTCGTGATTTTAAATTGTCCAGAGACACCAAACTCGAAAGGTCTGTCTTTTCCCAATTGAAAGTTACACTTAAAGACTTCTTTAAGTTAACACCAATGTTAACCAATGGAGAGATGGGCCTTGCAGTAGTGAAAAACAAATGTAATAGTTTTCACTACCAGGACATATTACAATTAAGAGTACATGTTCATCCTTTTACATACATTGCACCCTGCCCTTGGGGCTAACCAGGGCCTACCCTAAAGGTGGCTTATATTTATTAAAAAGGAAGGTTTGGGCCTGTCAACTGGGGGCACCTGCCAGGTCAATGTTGCAGTTCAAAACTGCACACACAGGCTTTGCAGTGGCAAGGCTGAAACATGTTTAAAGGGCTGCTGTAGTGTGTAGCATAAACAGTGCTGTATGCCCACTAATATAATTTCCTTTACAGGCCCTTGGCACATATAGTGCACTTTACTATGGACTTGCAAGTAAATTAAATTTGCACATTTTGGACAATGAATTATCACCATGTTCAGAATACAGAAAACATGCACTTTAGCACTGGTCAGCAGTGGTAAAGTGCTCAGAATCCTAATTCCAACAAAAACAAATTCAGCAAAATGTTGAGGGAAAAGGCAAAAAGTCAGGGAGTGACCCTGCGGAAAGGGCCAGGTCCAATAGGTAACCTGCTAAAAATTGTTGATCAGATGACAAAGGGCCTGATACAGATCCTGGCGGATGGAATACTCTGTCACTAACTTGATGGCTATCCCATCCACCGTATTACCATCCCCATAGACTATAATGGGATTGTAATACAGCGGACGGGACATCCATCACATTTATGATGGAGTAGACTCCTCCTCCAGGATCTAAACAGGCCCAAAGTCTTCTACCACCTCCTCACAGCCAGAGGTGTTTTGTTCTCTCTTTCACGTCTCAGCTACAGGCTGCTTCAGCTGTTTGTGGACAATCTATTGTTTCCAAATTATCACGCACACTTCGAGTGGGCTTCGTGTCAACCCTTTCTCTAACTGATTGGCTTTGTTATCTATCTCAGGTCCCTGCTTTTAGTTTACTTGCTTTCTTCACTATTGTTATGTTTGTTCAGCCCTGGAGTATTTCAGCCTACATTTTCTAATTTGATTAGTTATATCCTTCCATGTGAGGTGACTTTTTTAGTTTTTCACTTTCTTTTTTAGTTCTCCATGGGAGCGCATGTGATCCCTTGCTGTTCCTGACATCTAACTTCTTAAAGTCTTTTTCTGATTTAGCCTCCACCTCAATGGTGCGCCTCCTTCATCACGTTTCATGTGCTACCACCTCCCATTCCTTTTTCCTAGCCCTGAAACACTTTATTTCTACTTTTCCCTTCTATTGCTCCTTGATCCTTCTCATGAACCTCCACCTGCTCTCTATTTTGGACCCACCGTCGCTTATCCATTGTTCCCCTGTTCCACTCCTGTTTATCATTTATTTACAGATAAACAGCTGCAAGTGCTACCGGCCATTTGCTAACATTTTCATACTCTCCTGCACATTGTTTATAATTTACCATTTTAAAATGGCCATCTGCTCCTTAGGAACAGTAAATCTACATATTTTTTCTCCATATGGCTCCAGTTACTGGAAGAAGACTTGGCAATCTGTTTGCAAGTAACAATTCATAACACAATGCACCTAAGCACATACAATATTTTAGGATTGTATATAATGGTGTTTTAGAACATTTTATTGGTATATGTGACTGATTGATAGCGGTGTTTAATTTAGATAAAATAAAAGCAGAAGCACTATGCTTGTCTTCAGTGACTGCGTTTGAAATTGCTGAATGCTGGGGATGCGTAGTCCTGAATCCATTCCGTGCCTCCTTCTTACACTGTCACCCTACACTTCTTGCCTTTTCATCTCGCTCTTGAGGCATCTTTTTCAGCTCTTGATTTTCATTTTGTCTTTTTTTCTATTTTTCTCTATCTCGTTCTTTCTCCCCTCTCAAGCTTCTCTCTCATGCTCAGGATCAACATGTGCTGATGAAATATAAGTTTTGGTCCCTAAAAAGAAGTGACGGCTACCACCTCCTGCAAATAGCAGCACAAATTAAGCTCTGACTATAAGAAAGTGTACACAACTGTAATACTACCTGTGTAAAAGATGTGTGCAGCAGAAATGCATTATAAGGCATATGTGAGAAAAGGTGAATAGATTTCTGACTTATCATGGCACATGAATGTGTGACATCATTTTTGATTGAGTATTTTAGCTGTTATATCTTGGATAACTTATTGTTGTCATATGGTTTAGCTTAGTTTAGTTTATGGGATTTGTAAAGGGCATGGCTCCCAGACGGCCTCCCAGCACTGATGAGGGATTTCTAAACGAAGGAATCGAAAATATACTGAGAACAGTGCTGTTTGTAATTTCCTATGAAAGGAAAGTTCGGATGTATCTTGGTGAGGCTCTAAGGGGAGGGAGTTCCAGAGGTTGGCTGCTCTACAGGCAAAGGCTCTACCTCTTCAACCGGATTTCCTAGCACAAAAAGAATTGATTTAGAAAGCTGATGAAGATCTATCTGTTCTCCGAGGGATGTATGGTGTAACAATTCATCTGAGAAAAACCGGACCCTTGTTTTGAAGGGCTCAGTGCACAAAACACATGGCTTTAAAGATGGTGCGCTGTTCAATAGGGAGCCAGTGAAGAGAAGCCAAGGCTGGTTTAACAGACAGATGTCTAGGTGTGTCCGTAAGTAGGCGAGCAGCAGCATTCTGCACCACTTGCAGTCACTTTAGGGCATACGAGGGGGAACTCAGGAACAAAACATTCCCATAGTCAAGACGTGACAATATTAGGGCCTGAATAAGGAATCTACTGGCGGAAAAAGGAAGAAGCTTAAAAATCTTTCTAAAAGTTCTTAGAAGACTAAAGCAGGTGGCTGCAAGTTTTTTGGAATGACATTCCATTGTGAGATGAGAGTCTAACCAAAAGCCCAAGCTCTTTATAGTATCTTTTGGCATGGGAAGTTATTTAAACCAATCTGTAACTGTGGAAGAAGACTTGAGTAGGGAGGGGTTCCCAACCATCATAACCTCTGTCTTTCCATCGTTGAGCTTACGTTTGCTATCTGCCATCCATCTGGCAACATCTCGAAGACAAGAGAAAAGAGTGGCTTGTTCTAAATTAGCCTTGGTAGAAAAAGAGAAGACCAGCTGAGTGTCATCAGCGTAGGGTACCCAGGATAGTCCATAGGGCTCAGCAATTTTTGCCAAAGGGGACATATAGATGTTAAAAAGAGTGGGACATGAGAAGGAGCCCTGTGGCACCCCACAGCTAAAGGGCAAAGAATTAGAGAAGAAAGACCGATCCAAGACTTGAAAGGTCCTATCCTTCAGGAAGGAGAAAAGGCACTCGAGGAAGGTCTCTACAAATCCCATCTGAGATACTCTATGTAGCAGTATCTTGTGATCTAAAGTGTCAAATGCGGCATTCAGATCTAATAGAATGATCACTGCATATCCGCCTGAGTCTAGGCATTGGCAGGTATCTTCTGTAATGACCAAAAGTGCAGGTTCAGTGCTGTGTAAAGGTCTAAAGCCCATCTGAGTATGGTCCAGAAGATTATAATTCTCAAGAAAACCTATAACTTGTTTATTGCCATGTTTTTCAATGATTTTAGTTTCTGTTGGAAGGAGAGCAATTGGTCTATAATTACTTAATAGGGTCGGATCAAGCCTAGGCTTCTTGAGTAGGGGTTTAATGACAGCATGTTTCCAACACTGCGGAAGCTGACCAGATGTAAGAGAGCTGTTAAGACCCTTGGTTAGGACTGGCACTATAACATCCGAGCCTAAAGCCAGTATAGACAGTGGAACAGGATCAAGAGGAGAGCCTGATTTTATATTACACAGATGATTCATTACTAGATCTTCTGTCAGGTGCTGGAAGACTGAAAGAGTGGTTCTCAGAGGGTGGAAAGCATCTAGGGGAATAAATTCGGCCTCTTGGGGGAAAGTTTGTTGAATATCAAGGATTTTCTCTTGAAAGTAGCCTGCTAAGTTGTTCCTGTGTTCTATAGAAGCTTGAGCTGAGATGCTTGGAGAGGGTTCCTGAGTCAATTCTTTAAAGATTGAAAAGATCTCTTTAGGGGAGTTGGAAGATTGTTCTATTCTAGCAGAATAGAACGTTCCCTGTGTGGCTTTGATTTCCGCTTGATAGGATCTGATTGCTCCTCTATATTTGTGTCTAGAGGCATCGTCATATGTTTTTCTCCATTTCCTTTCTAGCTGCTTACATTCCTTTTATTAACTGCTGCAGCTTGGGGGAGAACCAGGAAGGCTTCTACATGCGGACTATTTTATGAACAGTCTTAGCAGGTCAACGGAGTTGGATATCCATTTGTTACTTATGAATTAAATGGTTATGAATTTAAAGACATGTCTGAGTAAAGGTATTTGCTGATGATAACAGTAAGCTTTATAGGGTTTGGATATATGCATAGCTAATTTTAATTAAGTATCTTGCTATCAGAAAAAAAGTGTTCTGATCACTACCAATACAGTTTCTGACCCTACGCCCAGACAGACACCAAAATGAAAAAAAACCTGAATTAAATGTCAACCAAGGCTTTAACCCCGTAACCTTTGCCCAAAAGGCAAACAATGCCAAATATAAACACATTAATTGATTGAAAACTACATATACAAAGACATAAATGTCAATAATGTCATAAAGGAACCGATTGAAAACTACATATACCAAGACATAAATGTCAATAATGTCATAAAGGAAGCAATTAGTAAATAAACCTGCTCTAAATGACCTCGCAATAATAAACTGGCAAACATTTGAGTAAAACAAGAGTTTCAAAATAATGAGAAAATGAAGTGCAAAAGGTAGGAATTTTGAAGAGATGGCTGAACAAGCAATGAATTACCATTTAAGGAAAATGACAAGCCCTAAACATTCAGCACCGCTCACTGGGTATCTTGGGTGATGGATGTTTGCCTTGGTAGATGTGCTCATCTGTACCAGAATCTAATTTACGGAGCCTGGCTTGGTTTTTAACCATGTGAAGGATCACTTCCCATGCTCTCTCCACCACATTGGAGATCCAATCACAATTCCAGGTGGTGAGCTACAGGAGGAGATGTTTCCTTCTCTGCTAGCCACATTTGTCCTGCAAGAGCAAGCACAGAACAAAATGACCCAGCCTCAGGATAGATTTCCACTTGCAAGGGGGTCTCCCGTGAGGATCAAATCTACATTGATGGCTTAGTCTCCAGTGCATACTGATGCAGGGTTGAGGAGTTAGGCCCTCCTTACAAGCGTGACGGTCTCTAGACCACCATCCTCTTGATGACATTCGGACCACCACAGACAGGGCGGTTCGACCGCCCTATTATGACTGTGGCATATGTGCCACGGCCCGACCACTGGCACCGCCAGGTTGCCACCTATCGGCAGCCTGGCGGACTTGGCGGTCGCAATCCACCATGGCAGTGCTGCCCTGGGGATTACAAGTCCCCTTTTCAGCAACATTTGCATGGCTGTCTCACCGCCATGCAAAGGCTGATGGAAAGGGGGTGTCGGGCCCATGAGGGCCCCTGCACTGCTCATGCACCTGGCATGGGCAGTGCAGGGGCCCCCATGGACAGCACCATTGCGCATTTCACTGCCTGAATTACAACAGTGCTGCCGGCTCGTAAGCAATGTTGTGCAGAGTTTTCTGCTGGGTCAGTGGACGGAAACACTGTTTTTGCATGCCAGCTCAACAGAAAACTCCTCATAGGGTGGCCAGAATACCAGCAGCACTGGCGGTATGGTGGCTGCCATGGACACCGTAATGAGGGCCTATATCTTCATGGTTGTTCTTCACTCCTGATGTACACATGGAAGACATTTACCTGGCTGCTTTTGCTGGTCTGCTATGGTGGTACTTACATGTTTTGGCAGAATATGTTTACCACGTCTTTAGTGCTTTTGCTTGGGATGGAGGATCCTCTCATGGGGAGCATTGTAATCCCCCCCCACTAAAATTTAAATATCTGGGCTGACTATCCAAAGGACTCTCAATGGCAGGTGTGTTTTTGACATTTACAAAGACTTGCATTTATACACATACAATTAATACTCTGGCAAGGGTTAACAGATTTATAGCCATGATCAACTTTTCAATAGTTCTTCAATCAGAGATCCTGTTCAAGAATTGGACTGTAATCATGCGTAACCTAAGATATAACACCTGCAGGCAGAGTTTGGCACAATAAATCTGACATGCTGCAGGGCACGCCTTGATATGCCTTCAATATTGATAAAGGGATCCTCTTTGCTACAGTGGTCCCGGAAGTGTACTGGAAGCATTCTGTAGCCGAAAGATAAACTGCTTGCCTTTCTGTTTAATTCCTTGTGAACTTAGTAAGCTATCATGGGTTTTATTGAGAAATAAGCAGCAAGGCAATAACTCATCCTGTGTGAAGGAGTAGGAATATATTATCCAGGTCATCTATGGGGTAGTAGCTCAATAAGCAGTGATGCAACAACTTATCTTTTGAGGTGTGGGAATATGTCATCTACGTCACTCTCTGGTCCAAACAAGGTGTAAGGAGTAGGCAGAAGACCAATATCTGAGGAAAGAACCATTTCATGAATGTAAGCTTTCTTGAGTGTACAGTAATGGACCAGCCAATTTGCTGGGAATCAACTTGACTCATGTGTCCCCTCTTTACTGCTCATCAAGAAAATGTTGGTTATGGCCCCAATCGTATCTCACCTATATGTATGTCATGAAAACATAATGCTTGATGCAAAGAGTCTTGGGGATTATGCCTACTGAAGGGTCAGCGAGGCTTGGTGGCTGGCCATCCTGCGCTTACATCACCTTGGGTCCAGGATTCCCCCATAAAGCTCCGGTCAACAGCATACCAGGGCTTCTCTCTACGTTAATGACAGATTCCTTTCACCTATGCCAGGCTTGTCAGGGGAAAGACTCAGTTACTACTCTTCTCTCTTCAAAGACCATTTCAAAGTTAACTCCTAATATAAATATCCACTTGTTCACATACATGCACACATAGATAGCCATTCCTAGGACAGCTCTCCCCAACTCATATAAGAACCTATTTTCTCATCAGATCTTGTATCACACCTCCTTCCAGGAGGAAATGCAGGCAAGGCACCTGCTGCAATCCTCGAGCTCTAATATGTACACCTCTGAATACATCCAAAGAGACAATGCCCAAACACTGGCCCGCTACCCAAGGGGGTGGTGAAGCGTGAGCCGGCAGAGCAACACCAGCAAATTAGTATACTCAGTCTGCAATCACTGAGAAAAACACAGTCACTCAGGTTGTGAAGTGACACAGGATGTCTGCGTCACCTCACAACGTGAGTAAACGTGTTTTTTTTCTATGATTGCAGACTGAGTATGCTCCTAAATACATATAGAATAGATGGTCCTACACTGTTAACACAGGACATATGATCAAACTAAACATATTTTCTTCTTCATGAGTTGCCAACAGCTCAGCAAGGGCCAGATTGCAAGTGCCCATACTAGAATGGACTATAGGGCATGGTTAGTCTATAACAGCCTGTTTTGCTGTTAAAACAGATCTCTAGCCTGCAGCCCACTGGGGAAATGCCAGTGTCAGATTGATGAGAACAGCCCTGAGCTCAGACTCTAAATACATCTGTGGATCAGTCACGCAGAAAGTGACGATACCTACACAAGTAATTTCTAAAAGAGGTGAAGTGTTCCTATCTCTGTAAGAAATCTTTCATAAACTTCACACTGTTGGTTAAGCTACAGACAACAGTGATAGCATTGAAATAAATTATGTGCCATGTGCCAGTGCAGTTCTTTAATTAGTGCACCTTGATGGCATTTCTGAGAGATGGTAGTGCTAGACAAAAGAGATTGTTATTGATTGTGTGCAAATTTGATGAATATTTACAAATGAAGAATGTGACTTGTGATTGAAGGTTATAGTCTAGTTAGGATCTACAGTAGATTGTGAACTAGTTCTAATATCATATTTCAGTGGCTGTGGTTACTCCATGTAATTGATGTCACATTTAATATGAACATCCGAGCGGATACTGTGGCATTGGATGGAATAGTTTGACTGCCTGCGGTGGCAGATTTTCAACATATCTGAGGAGTGTTCCATACCTCTCACACACAAAATGTTTTTTAAAACCCATCACTCAATTTGTGCCTCTTTATTCGAAATTGTAACAAACTGAGGGGCATATTTAAGAAAAGTGGGGCTGCACTGTGTGCAGAGCCCCTTTTCTTACGCCCTTTACCGCCCACTACTGCCACCATGTGTGTGCCGTATTTAACATAAGGCGCACCATGGCGCAGGGTAGGGGGCAATATTGCCATTTTTCATGACGCTATTGATGTACTCCACAAGAGTAGCGCCAAAATATTGGTACTACTCCTGCAGAGTACATTGGAGCCATTTAGAAATAATGGAAGCCCACTTTTAACACCTTCTCCGAGCAGGCGTTAAAAGTGATGTACAAAATGACACAAGGAAATCTGTTAGATTTCCTTGTGCCATTTTTTTTGGGCCACCTAATAGGGGAACGCCCTCTTTGCATATATTATGCCTGATGCAGGCATAGTGTAGCACAAAGGGTTACAAAGTGGTGCAATGCATGTAAATGTGGAGCGAGGATTTTGGCCTCATTTGGCCACATTATTGTAAAAAATGACGTTAATGTGGTTCAAGGTGGTGCTGGGGGGCTTATAAATATGCCCCTTGAAGTCCATTAATTGAGTCTACAACATTCAACCATATACCCTTGTGCGTCAGGCATGCTACTGCTGCCTGAACCTTAGAAAACTGATCTGGACAGCACACATTGCTAAGAGGAATGGGAGCATGGCAAGCTGATCTTTCATTGAATATCCCTTCATGCTTCCTGCCTGAAATAACACGAGTTGGCATTATGCAAAATGAGCTCGAGCACATGTCTCTCCACACCTTGTCTAGAGAAAGATATTTTCGACAATTTTAAGATTCTGTAATATGACGCACCTCTAATAATTGTACATTTGGAAGAATGAAACATTCATTTGTTTTGTGCCTGCCTGGATGTATGTGTCATCCTGTAATCATCTGATGATGCCAATCCATGAATGAATCATCTCGACCGTCAATTAAATCTGTCAAAATGCATGTTTTCAGTAGCTATTCCCAGCGCCCTCTGATGGTCGTTGCGCAACTTTTAGCATACCAGCGGTAGGGAAACATTACAGAGTTTTTTATTTTACATTGTGATCAAAGCGCAATGTTTTGAAATTATACGGAGAGAGGAGGGAGTACGTAAAAACGAACATCACAGGCATTACTAAGTGATAACAGGTAACCATAACAAATATTAATGTAATCTGTCATTCCTTTACGATTACTGTTTAGAACTGTAATGCTGATGGGATAATTCAGTGACTATGAGTGATGCTAGAAAGATCATAATTATTGGAAAAAAAAAATATATATATATATATATATATAGAGAGAGAGAGGGAGAGAGAGAGAGAGAGATTCGTAAATCGCACTTTTTAGCACGTCACCGTTCTTAAG
The DNA here is from genome assembly GCF_031143425.1 of Pleurodeles waltl. Taxonomy (NCBI): domain Eukaryota; kingdom Metazoa; phylum Chordata; class Amphibia; order Caudata; family Salamandridae; genus Pleurodeles; species Pleurodeles waltl. The sequence goes on along the minus strand of NC_090440.1, from coordinate 451,114,906 downwards.
ACGAATATGTTTATTCAATTATAGAGGCTTCAACTATCAATGTGTTACACCCTTCTTTCATACAAACTATTAAAATACTAAGGAGCCATGGTTTGGTCTTTAATTAGCTAACACACGTCGTGGTTGTTTTTAACCGACTGGAGAACGTTACGTGATATGGTCGAGCTGTACGTTTTTTGATCAAACAGATTTTTTGATCTCAGACAAGAGATGTAGATCCCTCACTGTTCCATTCAGTCGTTGGATAAAAAAAAAAACCTCATTTCATCTATTTACATTGCCATGGAGACAAGCTTGAATCCGTTAAGTGCAGAAGCTGCCGACTACAAGCACTTGATACAGGACAGAGTGAGCTGGTCCTCTGCGGATTCATTTGATTCGGTACCATCCAGATAACTTTACTTTAAGTGTTGCAGATAACTGATAGCTGGATCAAAAAGGTTATCGACTGATAATTGCCTCTGTCAAAATAAAGAACATCGCCAAGGGAGAAATGTGTTATCAAACGAGGTTCGTTTCTGAAACCTATTTTCACGATGCACCTATTGCAAACCAAGACAGGCAGTTATTTTCACTCTGGCATCTACAATGAAACACCCTCTCCTATTGGGCGCCTACAGCTGCCCCTTTTAGTAGAAGACGGGGTATGTCCTCTAAAAATAAGACGGACACAGAAAACGGTGCCAATTTCATATGCGCGTTTAATAACGCTTGCACAAAAACTGTCTGAAGGGATATAATTGCGGTTCTGATTCGCACAAGTCTTACTCGTTCCCTGCATTCAGCCTCGAAACTAGTGGTATTCTGTTCCTTCAGACAATTCGTAAAGGGCCTAACTTGGCTCCTATGACATGTAGTCATTCCATTTGCATGCACGGTAAAAGTATAGACAGAATTCTAGAACTAGCACTGATGGGTAAGGTGACGAAAACGCGTCCTGTGATTGCAGAGTGGAGTGATACACTTCTTCCACCTTTTGTGCGATTCTTTGAAAAGCAAAGGTGCCAGCTAACACTAGACTTAAGGTGAGTGTCATTTGTGATATATGTATGTAGTATATATGTAGGACCAAACAGTACGTGGTTGGCCAAAATGATGAGACATCAAGCTAGAATGTGATGTGCTCATTTGGCAAAGGTAGGTCTTAAGACCTAAATTATTATGTTTCCGATTGTTTCATTGTTTTGTAGCCAATGCCACATTTTTCATGAGGAGACCTAGTTATAAGTAAAAATAACATTATTATATCTTTCTCTAGGAAAAATTACACATCATTTAGCAAAGCTATTTTTCCATTTTTTTTAAAAATCCAATTCAATGGTGAAAGTAGATGTTTGCTAACTATTGCAGAAAACTCTGATGCATATTTACAAGCCCCTTGTGCCATCGGAGTGTAATTTTTTGCGATGTTGCGGTGGCGCTGTGCCCTGCTCCATATTCACAAGGTGGCGCTAAGCCACTTTCGTGGCTTAACGCAGCCTTGTAAATATGGGCTGGCCCAATGCAGTTTTCTGCTGCTAAGGGGCGTGCTATGGGTGTTGCTGTGGGCGTACCGATGCAACACCCATTGCTTTTTAACACTGCTCCAGATTTACAAGGAAATATAAATCTGAGACAGTGCCAGAAACTAACGCCTCCCCAGGGGTGGCGTTGCAGTGGCACAATGAGGATAAATACTTTTATTCCGCCTCATATTTTGCTCTTTCCCTGTGTGCTGCATTCTGCAGCACACATAGGAGGAGCTAAACACCATTAATGCTTGTTCTTGTGCAGGAAGGTGTCCCATCCTATACAAAAACAATCACCCCCAACAAGGCAGGCATCCTTGCACCATGGTGCAAAGATGCCTGCGTTGGCGGTAGGCAGCTGATCTGGTGCCGATGCAGGGGAAAACACAAGGATGCACCGTATTCTGGTAAATATGGTGCATCCCTGCATTTTGGAAATGATGCAGCTTGGCACAGCAAAATTGCTTGCAGCACCACACTGCACCATTTCCCTATAAATGAGGCCCTCCGTTTATAAAAGAGTACTTTGGACTGCCTCAAAGTAATCTGTTTGGGAACTGGTTTGTCTCATACCCTCTTCCAGAGACTGAATTCACATCCTTGGCTAACTGTTATGAATCCTTCTCCTTAAAGAAAAAAGCATGGCGCCTGTCAATAGAAAGAAATAGAAAGAGAGGAGAGGTGTTAACAGTAGTCATATGGCAGTGATTAGCCATAAAGAAAAGGGGCACACACAGTTGCCAACACAAAGGTCAGCTTTCATAGTTCTTCCTTTGGAGTGAAAACCCTGAGTGTAGATGTCAGAACTAGAACTGTCCAGAATCTCAAACGAATTTTCATCTGTGCCATCAGAGGAAGGATAGTGTGTTCTAGCACTGCCAGAAGGGATGAACCCTCAACTCCATGGAGAGTGTATTGAGATAGTGGCAGGCTTTCTGCAGCTGGAAGAAACCTAGGTTCAATATAGATACGGACTATGGCAAGGTTTGTAAGAAGAAGTGGTTGGGACTTTGTAAAAACTTTGCCAGGATTTGGTGTAAGAAATACCGTAATCACTATCTAATTGGCACCTCACCACAACACCCTCAGAACATTCCCAGAAGACAACATCTAAATATAGAAGGTCCTGCCTGAAAGCTAAATGAATAAAACAAAGAACACCCAGGAACTCCTAAAGCCTGATGGCATTCAGGGACTGGAATGGTTCTCTCGGGGTCATGAGAAAGGTTTCTTTTTGCTGCTACATGAATACAAAGGCAAAAGGGCCCCTGATTCCAAGAAGGAAAAGCTGACCATTGGGGACTGGACCATGCACCATTGAGAAAGTCCTTGTATGTTGAAGCATGCCCAAAGACTACGAGACTGACTAGGAGTGCTTTTAACAACAACAGGAACTGATTGGGATTCAACAAGTTGTGGAGGGCACATCCTTGGTGGGCAAGATATCTAGGTTCATGTCATTCACATGCAAAGAAAAAGGCTTCAGCAGGCTCAAGTGATCAAGGCATTCAACCTGGTGGAGTTAGGCCCAGTTATAGTTTCCAGCCTTAGACTGCTGTTGGATTTTGATAAACAAAACATTAATTGAAGGGTTTATTTGAATTTATGGCAGACAACTCATCATCCACCAAGAGAATGGAGGTCATAATCTCCACCGTCCTGCCAGATTACTTACTGCTCACAATATTTAGAGATATCCAGTTTTCAGGCATAGGTGTCATTGCCTTCAGCAGTGCCAGCACCACAACTTTTTCGACGGTATTTCAAGTTTGCCGAGCAGTTGCATGTTCCAGCTTTTTTCTTTTTCAAAAGCAAACTCTTAAAGCCAGAGTTTGTATTTAAAAAAACAAAACAAATAATGCCTCTGACACCCTTAGGGTGTTCTCCCGGGGTGTGGAGGAGTTTTATTTTTTTGTTCAAAACTGCCAGGTATTTCCTGGTGGCCATGAACAAGAAAGAACGTATGTAGCAATGTCCTCCCAAAAAGGGGTGGATGGTCTGAGGTACTTACAAAATTGTCCCAATATTTGTTGGTATAAGGTTTCTGCTGGTACAGGCATTGGGGCTTCACCAAAGGAAGTATTTAATCCGACTCTAAACAGACCCTGTCCTCAAAACTATGAATACCCTCCAAGCCTCAATGTTGAATCTTGACAGAGGCAAGTTGGCTACTCTAGCTCAGTGGTGAAGTGAGGTTTACGGTTACAAAATCCTGCCTTGTTCCAATCTGAAAGTTTTAGTTGGAGCTCAATGACAATTTATCAGCTTCAAAGGTCCCTTGCTTACTTCAGCTTCCTACCTTGGTAAGCTGCAGGTCCTGTAGCTCAATAAAAGTTTCTAAATATGAAGGTAAAATCTTTAATTGGTCCGACTCCCTTGGTTAACCTAACCTCCACTGCATTGAGATCAGCCCGATCACAATGCTGTAAAAAGTTAAAAAGTCATATCTCTAGTCTGTCTTTTTGTTAGTTCTTGTTTTTATGTTCGTTTTTATATGTTGCTTTGGGCATATAATTTGCTATTTTCATTACTTTAAAATTGTATGGTTCAGCTTTAACTTATCATCCATTCTGTGGGACATTGTCTGCTGCTTGTGTCATGCTACCTAAGTTCGGCAGACATTAGAAATGAGTGATAACTTTACCAGGTTGTGTTTATTAGGCTGTTTAAGGGACCTCTTCCCAAATAAATAACCCATTTTCATATATTCCTAAAATGCAGGTTCTTGCATGATTAAAAGCTAATGCTATCAGTTACTGTACCAGTTAACATATATGGAAGTATTCCATTTGCTGTAATTCTCTGGATATTTAGACTTTATATTGTTTGTGTTTTTCTAGTGCTGAAAGAGATTTTAAGACAAATGAGAAAGCAGCGCTGTGGTTTTTTGATTTATAAGAAGGGTTTGTGCCAAGAGTTTTCTAAATTTGAGAATTGTCTTTCTTCCCAGGCGCGAAATATTTTTATCGTTTTACTTAGGAAGCAAATTATCATCCTAATTGTCTGTTTGATTCTGTGGAAAACTATTTTTTCCTAAGAAAAATAAGTCTGGTGAGGAACGCCAACCAAACCTAAAAATGTGTGGATTTATGTAATCTAGAAATCCGGGGCATACAATTAAAATAAATTGTACTTACCCACTGATGCACATCCTCCTTGGTGTTCTGAGGTCTGCTGTGAAGCGTCTCTAACCAATCCAGACTCTGCTCTTGCTCTTAAACAGCATGAGAGAAACACCAGGACTGGATGGAGCGGGTTGGCTGAATGCTTACACAAGACAATGCAGAGAAATACTTTCCTGGTCTGCCTGTGCCATATTACAGAAACTGGCACTGGTGCAATAAGGTCCTAAATAGATGTGGGAAGTGTGTACCACCTTTAAAGTGGCAAACATCAACAGCAAGTCTATGCAGGGTCCCCTGGATAATGGGTATGAAATGTCCTAGGAACCCAACTGTGGACATCAAATGAAGATGTGAGGTGCACACCACCTGTTAAATGGTCCGAGCCCCCTTCAGACACAGACTAGGGATATGCTTGATTGAACACACACTGCAGCAGGGGCCATACTGCTGTGTCTCTGACTCTGCGGTAAGCCCTCTCAGGTCAGTAGCTACTGAGTTTCGAAAGTGCTCTTTTAGTCTGACCAGACCTTATTAAATGCACAGGGCAGGCCTTTACCATGCTGCAAAATCAGAGGCTACCAGCGTATTAAGTATGTGGTCTGACAAGTAACGATGCAAAGTAGAAACCTACACTAATTGGTTGGCATTGTGCTTTCTGGTTAATAGCTGTCATTACCTGGGCTCAAAGTCAGTGAGTTGAGATTTCCCTGAAGAATCTTAACAGTGAAGACTATAAACCACACTTAATAAGAGAAGTACCTTGACAGCCTTTCTCCTTATTATACAAAATGCCTCTATTAGCATATTCATGGCATGTTAGGCAATCCAACGGAATACATTTGCACACACTTTTGGGGAGTAACCTTGCTTCTCTGACAACAAAGGAAATAACGTGTATTTTATGACAAACGTTGTGCTATCCTTGAACAACTTGCATTTTAACTTCAGCTGCAACTTCAGTTTTCAGTTTGCCAATTTGCTAAGGATGGGAAGGAATTTTGAACAGCAAATTAATAAATACACAGTTCAACTAATATGTTCACATCTCTTTTGAGTCCAGCATTTTTGCTATTTTTGTGATTTATGTAGTATAATTCTACGTTATGATGGTGGAAGCTGAAATCAAAATATTTTTAGTCAATAGTAAGTGATGACTGTTTAATTAAGTAAGCACAACCAGATTCTTAAAATTGTTTTCATGCATAAGTAGAGATTATACCTGCAAAATGTTAAGGGCCTGATTTGGAGATTGGTGGATATCTCTTCCGTCCTATTACAATTCCATTATATCCAATAGACATCGCAATATGGCGGAAGGGATATCCATCAGGTTTGTGACGGAGTAACCCGTCCTCCAAACTCTAAATGACGCCCTAAGTCTCTTTTGTACTTATGATTCCGATTTTTTTTAAATCAGGTCTGTAGATATTTCCGGAGTTGCATGAGTGTAGAGTATCATAAATGACACCCAGTGCCATGGGAATTAAATTTCCAATGATAGTTTGAAAGGGGATTAGAATGCACAATTAGCACAATCATCACTGTTACTTTCTGGTATTCAGAAACATTTGCAATGCCTTTCACATACTCTCTGTGCTTCTAAACTTACACCTAAGAAAGGGATTTGAAAGCACATAGTTTCTCTGATCGTAGACCTGGAGAATACATGCGCCGATGAGTAAAGGTTGGGAATTGGTTGTATTAATGGTTATCTATTAAAGTTTAACCACCAGCCTTTACAATGTTGACAGTTTTAATAAGACATTAAACGACCATTTTAAAGGCTATGAATGCACAGCAGCTACCCTAGCACTTTTTGTTTCCCTTACAAACAATTTTGTAGAAACGAACACCTGTTTGTCTACAAGGCACGTTTTTCTTTTTTTCTGATAGATTTGTCCTTTTCTTTTCCTCAACAGTAAGGCGTAGACTTAAGAGGGCCTAAAGCCAAATATCACCACATTAGCATAATTTGTTGATCCTAATGTGGCCATATTAAGGAAAAAAAACGCTACGTCATATTTACAAAGTGGCGCAATGCATGTATTGCGCCACTTTGTAACCCCTTGCGCCACATTATGCCTGGGCCAGGCATAATGTATGCAAGGGGGGGGAGTTCTTTCATTAGGGGGGCAGAAAAATGGCATAATGAAATCTAAAAGATTTGTTTGTGCCATTTTTAACAGCATTAATGTCTGCAGAGAGCAAGCTTTAAAATGCAGCACAACATTGTTTTCAATGGGCCTTAATGTGCTTTGCAAGATTAGTATCAACATTTTTGGTGCTAATCCTGCAAAGTGCCAAACTAGCATCAAAAATGTTGACACTAGTTCCCTAACTAAGGCCATGGTGCGCTGTATATTAAATACAGCACACACATGGTGGCATTGGGGGGGCTCTAATGGGCGCAAGAAAAATGGCGCTGCATTGCATGCAGCACCACTTTTCTTAAATCAGATCCTAAATGTGTAAATAACTGTGCCATTTGCAACTTGTTCAAAAAAGGGCAACCTTTTTTCCTCTTGAGAAATTGTAATTAAAGGATGCGTGTTTTCCCATATTTGTATATGTACTGTACTTTTTCATATGAGCAGCGGACAATTTACCAGTAATCTACTGAAATATGAAAAATAGACTTTGTTTAAATTCATTAAAACTGTTGGACTAAAGATGCTAGTATAGTAGTTTGCCTCTAGATTCCGGATAGGTTCTGTCCATTAATGTGTGAAGCTTGAGCCTCAATGTTACCACAAAAATACATATATTGTATATTTAATGTTGGAATGAGAATGCCCTCTCCCAGGTGAATGGGTGTATATAGCTTCCTTGAGTTCCAGACTGAACTCTGCTGTCAGGCTAATCTAGAATGTGCACTGAAGCCTAAGCCTGTCCATGACAATGCCTGTAGAAGAAGTTGTCCTGTGACCAGTAGTGGTGCACCTAGCATGCCCTCCTAGACAGTGGATCACTGCTCTTTTGCTGGGTGTATCATGTAAGGCAGTGGTGATATCAGGCAATGTTTTGTGATTTATGTTAGATCAGACTTTTTGCTCTGTGTCATTGATTGTGGTATACTGACCCTTCTCGTGTGAAGCTCTGCGTTTATGTTAAACCCAGAAGTTTGAGATGACATCCTATGTGCATAGTGAGCTCATGTGTGTGTACAGTGAGCATGTGATACCGGTATGGTGGGAGGACTCTGTGTGTTTGAGGATGTGTACTGTAGACAGTGGGATCCATTTTTATGCCCCTCTTTAGAAATAACACAACATGGAGTTTGAGGACAGTTTCCTCAGATAGTGGAAGTGCATTGTCTTCGTTTAGGTGTCAGGAGCACAGAGATCCAGATAGTGAAGTGAGGAGGATAGAGACTTACTATTAGACCTGGCATTCTTTGTTTGGTTTCTCACTAAGGTTTTGCCTTCCTGTTTTTGCTCACTTTGTTTTTGCTGGTGCTAGGACTTTGCACACTTTACCACTGCTAACCAGTGCTAAAATGCTTGTGCTTTTGCCTTAACACATGTTGGTTTAGCATATACCCAATTGTTATATTTAATTTACTCATCAGTCCCTATTAAAGGAGCACTATCTGTGCCATGGGCCTGCAAGTTAAATGTTACTAGTGCGCCTGCAGCACTGATTGTGCCACCCACTTAAATAGCACTGTAAACATGTCTCAGGCCTGCCATTGCAGCCTGTGTATGTGCAGTTTTCAACTGCCATTTCAACCTGACAAAGCAAACCCTTTGCCAGGCCCAAACCTTCCTTTTTAATACACATAAGTCACACTGATGGTAGGCTCTGGAAAGCCCAGAGAATAGGGTGCAATGTATGTATAAAGGTGGACATGAACTGTTAAGTTTTGCATGTCCTGGTAGTGAAAAGTTCAAAATTTATTTTCCTATTACTGCAAGGCCTACCTCTCCCGTAAGATACCATTAGAGTTACCTTATTACATTTATAAGTGTGATTTCCAAATGCGAATGAGTAACATTTAATTTTGGTGTCTCTGAAACTGAAGTTCAAAATCCTAATTTATGGTGGATTTTAAATTAAAATTCTGAAAAATGCTACTTTCAGAAATTTATTGTAATAGAAAAGGGGTATGACCCACAGAACAGCAAGGCTAGGCCAATAAATATAAACAAAGAAAACAAGAGCCAACGCTTTGGATTACCTAGACAAAGTTATTAAGTTGGCTCTTGTTTTCTTTGTTTACTTTTATAAATTTGGTGTTTACTTGCCTTAGTCATTTGGTATCTGGAGCCTGTCTGTAGGTCACATGACTGGGTGCGGGTGACATTTGGGCATTAAGAATTCCTCCTAGACAGCCACACACAATGGGGAGCTTAGGTGTGACTGGATGGGCCAGAGTGTCTCCAAGGAATAGTTGACTGGCCTCATAATCTGAAGCCCCAGTCACATGACAAACGTCCAATGACCTTGCACCTACTCAATGGCCCTGCCAACTGTAAATCCTCCCTACCAAATGGTGCCACCCCAGTCCCATACCCTTCGAAGTGGGCCTAAGGTGCTCTGCCATCCTGTGAATCCAACAGAACTGAAACACCTTTTCTGCTGCATGTCGCAAACTAAAGCAGAACTGCAGTGTCGCCTCTGTTAAGTGAACTGTACCCATTGCAAAGACAAACATTGCATCTCAGCCTCTTCGGAACTGCTTCTGTGAGATACAGCCTCTGCATAGTCCCTCATATATCTTGTTGACAACAGCCTTGACAACGACGCTATGTTCTGCATCGCAGCTCCTCTGAACCAATGCATTGCCCTACCTGCACGTTGCAACCTAGCTGCCTGACTTCGCATCACAAGCCCCATTGACAGAATACTCAAAGATGAAGCAAGCCCTCAAATCTCAGCCTCACTGCATCTCAGAATTGATGCTTCACTTCGGCTATGACGCATCTTTGACGGATTATCGCAATGCTCTGCATACCAGGATTTAAGGTGCTTTGTTCAGCGGGCCTAACTGGGTCCCTGTAGCCGGCTAGTGCTCCATTGCAGACGACTTGAACTTGTGACTTTGTACCGGTCTGTTGTGACCAGATATCCACTGTTGGCACTTTGTGCTTATGGAGCTATTTTCAATCAAATATTTGAAACTGCATGTTAGAAATGGGGTCTTTGGTTTGCAGTCAGGTTACTCCCTGTCCAAGCAAGGACCCCCACTCTAGTCAGGGTAAATGAGAATCACCCTTAGTTAACCCCCTCTCAACCCCTTGGTAGCTTGGCAGAAGCAGGCAGGGTTAACTTCAGAATCAATGTGTAAAGTATGTGTACCAACACACACAGTAATACAGGGAACCACTACAAAATGACACAACACAGGTTTAGAAAAATGGGTAATATTTATCTAAACAAAGCAAGACCGAAATGACAAAAATCCAACATACACAAGTCAAGATATAAATTTTCAAAAGAATAAAAGTCTTAATCCTTAGAAAACAGTGAGAATGCTGTTGTTACACAAAGTACCTGGTTAGCGTCACTAATAAAGCCGCACAGGCGAGGGTGCGTCGGAAAAGGGTAGTGATTTGTCGATTTCTTGTTCGCAAGTGAGGCAGGGCATTGTTTCCTTCTCCGGTCAGGTCGGTGATGCATCGTTTTTCCCCCTCGCAAGAGAGCGATGCATTGATTTCCAGACGGGGCACCTCAGATCCGTGCAGAGTCGGGTTTACTTGGACGCCCAGGGATGATGCGTGGAAAATCCGGTCACACGGTGTTAGAAAACCACACTCTGTGGGTCTTGCGTTGTTACCAGCCTTCATAAGCGGATGTTGCGCATCATTTCTCCAGCCATGTTGCATCGATCTCCCAGCTGCGATATAGGTGGAGCCTCAATTACAGCCGCAAAGCTGGCGGCGCATCGTTTATCAGCCACGTTGCGGAAGATGCATTGTAAATTTCCCTGCACTGCATTCTCTGCGTGGATTTTCAATTCTTGTCTGCCAGCTTCACCTCTCAAGGGCCCAGGGACTGAATAGGGCACCACTTGGTAGGGCAGGAGTCTCAGCAGAGAGTCCAGGCACTTTTAGGGGATGTCTTTGATGGCCTGAGACTTCAACAACAGGAGGCAAGCTCAATTAATGCCCTTAAAGATTCTTCTCAAACAGGAACACACAACATAGTCCAGTTTTTGTCCCCTTTCACAGGCAGAAGCAGCAACTGCAGGATAGCCCAACAAAGCACAGTCAAAGGCAGGGGCAGCCCTTCTCCTCATCTCTTCAGCTCTTCTACTTCGCAGGGGTTCCTCTGGATTCCAGAACTGATCTAATTTTCAGGGGTTTTGGGTCCACTACTTATACTCCTTTCTGTGTTTGAAGTAGGCCTACTGCAAAGTAAAGTCTCTTTTGAATGTGAAATCCTGCCTTGCCCAGGCCAGGCCCCAGACACCAGGGGTTTGGAGACTGCATTGTGTGAGGGGTGGCACAGCCCTTTCAGGTGTGAGTGGCCACTCCTCCCCTCCCTACCAGCACAGATGGCTCATCGGGATATCCAGGCTACTCCCCAGCTCCCTTTTTGTCACTGTCTAGAGGAGAGGTGCAAACAGCCCAACTGTCAAACTGATACAGACAGAGAATCCACAAACAGGCAGAGTTACAGAGTGTTTTAAGCAAGAAAATGCCTACTTTCTAAAAGTGGCTTTTCAAACACACATTCTAAAAACAAACTTTACTAAAAGATGTATTTTTAAATTGTGAGTTTAGAGACCTTAAACTCCAAATTTCAATCTGCTCCCAAAGGGAATCTGCACTTTAATACTATTTAAAGGCAGCCCCCATGTTAACCTATGAGAGAGATAGGACTTACACAGTGAAAACCGAATTTGGCAGTATTTAACTGTCAGGACATATAAAACACATTAGTATATGTCCTACCTTAAACATACACTGCATCTTGCCCATGGGGCTACCTAGGGCCTACCTTAGGGGTGCCATACATGTAAGAAAAGGGAAGGTTTAGGCCTGGTAAGTGGGTACACTTGCCAAGTCGACTTGGCAGTTTAAAACTGCACACACAGACACTGCAGTGGCAGGTCTGAGACATTTTTACAGGGCTACTAATGTGGGTGGCACAACCAGTGCTGCAGGCTCACTAGTACATTTGATTTACAGGCTCTGGGGACCTTTACTGAACTGTACTAGGGACTTTCTAGTAAATGTGCCAATCATGGAAAGCCAATTACACATACATTTTACATAGGAACACTTGCACTTTAGCACTGGATAGCAGTGGTAAAGTGCCCAGAGTAGCAAAAACAGAGTCCAGCACACATCAACAACCTGGGAAACAGAGTCAAAAAGTTAGGGGAGACCATGCCAAGGGTGCCACGTCTAACACCGCATATCTCTGGTTCTACTGATTGGATTTTTCTCATATTGATATCATTTTATTTATTAAACTTGTATTTTTCTAACCTGGTGTGGGACACTTTTCATATGGTATTTTCACTTTCTTACTGTTTGAATTGTTACACAAATACTTTACACATTGCCTATAAGTTAAGCCTGACGGCGCTGTTCCAAGCTACCAGAGAGTTGAGCACAGAGGAATTTAGGGTTTGCTTGTGCCTTACCCTGACAAGGATTGCGGTTGCACCTTGACCAGGGAATACACCCCAGTCAACCAGATACCCACTTTCTCACAAATACCTTTATAAATTCAATGACGACTTTGTTAGCAAGAGACTGCTGATTGAGTTCTCACGAGCACTACCTTTTGGTTGATGATAAGAGTGTCTGTAATGTCTGTTATTTAAGGTGACAAATATTTTAGGCCTGGTCAGCCCTTTTCTAATCTCTGATTACAGTGTCAGGAAGGCTGATGACAGCTAGGTGCAGAGATCTCACACTTAATTGTGGCCCTGTTTTTTGTGGTTCTTCTTGTCTGCCTGGTAGCTTCAGATAGAGGAAGCAGCAGCATCACCACAGAGGTAGAACAAGTTAGCCTGGGACTGCTGCAACTACCTGAGAGCCAATCTTGCTGGCAGACCACCTCAATGGGAACTCCAACTGCCTTGCCATCAGACCCATACACATTTGGCTAATGAAGGTCTATTACTGCCAAAGACGCCTGACTGTTATGGTACCACCTCCTATGCAAAATTCATCTGACATATCTTGTTCTGAAGGGAGTCAGCTATGCACGCTGAGGACATGGGCTGTGGCTGACCTTGAGCTCATGACTGCTATGAACTTACCCACAGGTAACGCAGGCCTCAGCGCACCAAAGACTTAAAAAAGACTGGAGACTTTTCTGATTGCATCAATAACAGGGGTAAGAATGAATGAACTGATTGTGTGGTCAATCTAAAGTAGCCTGCCCCAATGTCTAATGTATGCTTCTACAACATAATATTGGGGACTGTGATCGTTAGGTTTGCCTGGGCAGGAGAGAGTACATTGAGAGTGGGGTGTAGCACCCATAGGCGATGGCAACCAGGGGTACCACCCAGTATCACCACTCAAATTGTATTGTGTATTATTTAGATCTACTTTGTGATCACAAGTATTTTCTTTAGACTTACTAGCTTCGCCAATGCTTCATTAACAATGACTCCTTTATAGAAAGTATAAAAATAACATAGTTTCTCCCCGAGTCACACTTAGAGTCTGCATTTTGACTTCTCTGATACAGGAGTAAGGCAACACGGTAAATACTTGCAAAACATAAGTAAATACCTATGTACTTGCCAGTTTGTGCGCATACTTGGTGGTGGAATTCTCCTTGGAGTACATTTCATTTGTGAGTATAAGGTCGCACCGTTTCAGAATGTATTTTTCTCACTATTCAATGACTGCATATTTATTTTTTTAACGGGGACATCTGCCTATCACAAGCACTATTTTAGTACCATAAGCACTAACTACATGTCAAATATTGCAGTGAGGGGTGAACTAGCCCCTGAACTGATCATTTACTGATTGGTCAATACATTTGGGTAATTTCAGTGCTAAAATCACCACAGTGAAGCAACGCAGATTTATGCCACGTGCAAATGAAAAGGACGTGTAACAAGACAGATACTATATATTACCTTTTTGAGCTAATGATGAGGATGTTGATGGTGAAATATCTCTGAGTGTTTGACATCCGCACCGTCCGTTCAGTGAAAAGCATAACATATCAATTTTACGTCTGCTCGAATGTCCATATCCATTTACAATTAACCAGCGGGGGTTTTCTCTGGTACAGACCAGCAGAGGGAACCGCAAAGGCGAGGTGGGAGAAGGAGGAGAGCCAGCATGTGGCTCCCATGTCTGTTATTTAGGTTGGCGGATTACAAGAGAAATGCATTCTGCTCTCCCGCAGAGAGAGATGGGATATGCGATTGGTTCAGATATGTCCTGCGTAGGCTGCAGCTCAGTGATAGAAGGCAGAGGACAGAAACAAGCAGGGGGTCGCCTAAGTGTTACATTTAAACTAATCTAAAACAAATAGAATAGAGTGACCGCGCATAAAGTGCAGTAGCCTCAAGTGTGAAACAGATAGGAAAAATGATTGTGCATACCTGATAGAAATATCAAGGCGCGCAGCAAGCAGCTGGGGTGTATGGCTGGCTAAGTACTAGCAGCAGATGAACGGAAAGCGATGGGTCCAGATGGAATATTTTCTACTTAGAAGTGCACGAGCTCGCAAGCTTTTAAAAAAACTGGATTTAAAGCAGATCTGAAAACTGGAGCAACAGTAATTTCTGAGAACGAGTTCATTGGAGGTAGAGAAGAAATGCGTACCACTGGAAAAACTAGTTGGAGCAGATTAATTTTCAGAATGGGTTTATAGTAGGAGCTTAGGTTTATTTTGTTGTAATGTGTGTACCAGAAGCTATAGAATAAGCCAAGTGCACTTAAATAATGCAACTCAAATCTTATAATACTCTGTTTATATTTGCAGCATTACTAGCCCTCTATACTTTACAATCACGCGTGGAACAGACTCGCCTCTCGAGTAATTGCTTGTAATCTGGGGCTTAGTAACCTAACACATCACTAACCGACATAAAAAACAGGATATATCCTTTTGTTGATGTACTACGCAACATAATCTTACCTGTTTTTTGCTGCTTCCGCTCTGATATTGATGATTCTAATTTTGTTATTTTTAATTAATATTATTAGTGATAATACATTTTTTAGCTAGGCACATGTCTTTTACTGTATTCAAATGCCTTTTCCTTTTTCAATTTACTCTCTTTTTGTATTTTTTTCCTGAGTGCAGTCAACATTTTTTGATTGTTTGTCAATTGACAGTTGCAGTGTACTCAATCAACGTCCATGCCAAATGCTGGGATTCCATCCTACTTACCTGTTTCTCTGGTCAGGTAATTTCAGTGATCCTCACTCCATACTACGCATACAGGGGCATATTTGTGAGCAGTTTGTGGCATGCTTGCACCATGCAACGTGAAGCCACCCAAATTCACTTTGGGTGGTTTTGAATGGTTTCAAAACTATGGAGTAAGGCAGGCAGTGCAAACCACTGCTTTAACTTACTCCGCACAAGAGAGGCAGACCCTGTGCATTGTGTAGGTGTACCCAAGCAACTCCCATGGTTTTTGATGCATTTCCAGATTTACAAAACCTGATAAACCTGAGAATGCATCAAAAAGATATGCCTCCCAATCAGAGGCATAACAAGAAGAAATATTTAATTTCTCTAATTTTTGCAGCACACATCGATAGAGGAAAAAGCCTCTTATGATTGTTTTTGTGCAGGAAGGTGTCCCTTTCTGCACAAAAACAATGCTGCATGCAGCAAAGACACCCTAACACCAGGGTACAAGGGTGCCTATATTGGAGAAAGGCTGATAAGAACCATCAATTTTGAAAATTGCATCTCTTAGCTCACTTCGTAAGATAAGAAGTAATTAGTTGTTTTTTACAGTTAATGGAAAAACTATTTGGTCCAAAATGACATTGTTTCTGGTGTGGCTCATGAACATGGAGTCCTGGATAATGTGGGACACTAATATCGTGGTCACAATATTGAGACACAAAATACTAAAAGCAAGTATCCATAGAATGATATTCTATCCCTAACTCTCCATCTATGTACCATGCTCCCAGTTGGTGGCAGAGAAATGGGTCCAGCCCCCGATGCACAACAAGTGGTTCCTAGCTGGGGAACCAGCAAAGGCTGCAGGGCCTTGTCCCCCCGCAGCCGAAACATAAAAACATAAAAAAAAGATGTGGGTGCCCTTGGTGGGCAGCAAGGCACCCAAGTAAAAGAGAAATGGCCAACTCCTGTCCCTAGTGCTAGCTTTGGAGACAGCAGGGGATACAGTGAACTTGGGAATCCCCCGCATCCTCCACTATAAAAAAAGTTGTGGGTGCCCATGTTGGCACCAGTTTACCTACTGGAAAAGTGAAATGGCTGACTCCCGCCAGGGTGCTGGCCAGCCAGTAAGGGCTGTGGTAGTCTTGGGGGTCACACACAGGCCCCAAAAGTATAAAACAAGGAGATTAGTGCCCTAGGTGGGCACTGGTTCACCAACAGGAAAAGAGCTAGCTCCCACCAGGGTGCTTGCTGAGGTGCTGTGGAGTCCTTGGGGCTCCCCGTATGGTCCCATAGTGTAAATAAAGAGTGGAGGTCCTGGACGGGACCAGGACACCCATATTTTTTTTAAAAAAGAATAATAAATCAGCATCAAAAGCCAATCATTTATGATTCACTATTCCAGTGAAATAGCACCCCATAATGCACTGCGAGGGCTTTCAAGATCTAATTTGTTTGTTTCTCGTGGTGACCCTTGAAGGGCGGGGGTACTTACAACCACTTTTGTAATGTTGTCGATGGCTGCAGGGTTTTCTGTTCCATAGTAAAGCATTGGGCTACATTATTAAATTTAGTAATGTTATCTCCAGCTAGGAAGCAGCTACACATTTAATTCTTGGACTTTTAGAAATACATATTAATAGCCTATTTCACTGGTGAAGTTGGATTTGTAATAAATATTTTGGAAAATATACCTTTAGAATTTTCCCTTTTCCCTTCCTGGGGCTGCTGGATGTCAATTAGCATTAGCCCCAAATGTCACCAGGCAACTGAATAACCCCATTGATAAGATGCAAACTTGCTCCCAGAGCAGAGACAAAGTCTTTAGGTGTGCAGAGTTGTTGTGTTCCCTTAGGCAGGATGAATATCTGATCAGTTCCCAGGAATGTGATTATCTTCTAAGAGGCCTACCCTATCACAGGCTCATAACTGGGATGGACCCTACATTGTCTTCCCAGTCAGACAGACACCAGTCTCGGTGGGAGAATAACTATCTCCAGCCCTGGTTACGAGTGACCATGAAGGAGGGTTTGCTCATTTACCTGACCACACCTATGGGGTGAGCACCAAGGATCCGCACAGGAGAAGGGCTTCCCAATCTTGTATTTAGATTGTGAGGGGGACTATGGGATTGTTTGCAGCAGGGCACAAAGGAGATGCTAAAACATTGGTACTGTTGCCCCAGGGAACGTTTAACCTAATTGTTCAAAAGTGGGCAATAAACACCATCATCAGCAGGCTGGTGCCAGGTATAAATGTGGCACCCACAAACCCCCATAATACATTTTCTGCGCCTGTGGAAGAGCAGAAGAGGACTAGACCTGATGTCTTGGACCTTCGAAGAGCCAAGAGGTTTGGACCGCTCCCTCTCGTAGACCCAGCATAAAATATTCTTCAAGGGTCAGAAGACTAACTTCCTGTTCAGGTACATGGGCATAGTAAGCTACTAGTGGCTTTTTCTGTAACTGCTCAGCTGATCAGGTTCAACTGAACCTGCCTTAGACCCTACTGCTGGCATCTGGAGTGAATCTTGACTCCCAAGTGCTGTCCCAAGGTCCTTACCCCCTGGCTGATGTAGAAGTGTACTGTTCCTTACATAGCCTAAAACGTGGGACTTAGAAACATTTTGGCTTCAAGGGCCTCTGGAGGACCAGGTCAAACTTACCAAGATTATCTGATAAAGGTATGTTGCTGCTGGGAAAAATATTCATGTTGCTCTCATTCACCCTTTTCTGCATCAACAAAGCAAATTCAGTTGGGTTCCACGGAGAAGGTATTCAGCCTTGTGGACTCCTTTTCAGCTATAGTCTGCAGCCTTGACCCACTGGAAGAATCCAAGTTCTAAAAAAGTGATTAAGTCGAAAGGTAGAAATCTTCACTGTGCAAGAGCGCCAAAAATATCTTGCAGGCAAGCAACTTTATTTGGGTGAAATATCAAGTTTCTCCCTAATTCAAATTTCTCCCTTATGAGTTTTCTTGTCGAAGGTGAACAGCTTCTCCAAGAAATTGTCCACTGGCTATCTGTTGACATGACCCTTTTGGCCAAAACCTGCACCTTGCCTTGTAGGAGGCTGGACTGGTTTGTAGTGAGTACCAAGGGGTACTTACACCTTGCACCAGGTCCAGGTATCCCTTATTAGTGTAGAGGGGTGTCTAGCAGGTTAGGCTGATAGAAAAGGTAGCTTAGCAGAGCAGCTTAGGCTGAACTAGGAGGCGTGTAAAGCTCCTACTATACCACTGGTGTCATATGCACAATATCATAAGAAAACACAATACATAGATAATACTAAAAATAAAGGTACTTTATTTTTATGACAATATGCAAAAGTATCTCAGTGAGTACCCTCAGAATGAGGATAGCAAATATACACAAGATATATGTACACAATACCAAAATTATGCAGTAATAGCAATAGAAAACAGTGCAAGCAATGTATAGTCACAATAGGTTGCAATGAGAGCACATAGGTATAGGGGCAACACAAACCATATACTCTAGAAGTGGAATGCGAACCACGAATGGACCCCAAACCTATGTGACCTTGTACAGGGTTGCTGGGACTGTAAGAAAACAGTGAGGGTTAGAAAAATAGCCCACCCCAAGACCCTGAAAAGTGGGTGCAAAGTGCACCTAAGTTCCCCAAAGAGCATAGAAGTCGTGATAGGGGAATTCTGCAAGGAAGACCAACACCAGCAATGCAACAATGATAGATTTCCTGACGAGAGAACCTGTGAAACAAGGGGACCAAGTCCAAGAGTCACACTCAAGTCGGGGGTGGGCAGATGCCCAGGAATGCCAGCTGTGGGTGCAAAGAAGCTGCCACTGGATGGTAGAAGCTGTGGATTCTGCAAGAACAAAGAGCACTAGGAACTTCCCCTTTGGAGGATGGATGTCACACGTTATGAAGAGACTTGCAGAGGTGTTTCCGTGTAGAAAGACCGCAAACAAGCCTTGCTAGCTGCAAGGGTCGCGGTTAGGGTTTTTGGATGCTCCTGTGGCCCAGGAAGAACCAGGATGTCGCCAATTGTGTGAGGAGACAGAGGGGGCCTCCAGCAAGACAAAGAGCCCACTCATAAGCAAGCAGCACCCGAAGAAGTGCCGGAACAGGCACTACGAAGTGGAGTGAACCGGAGCTCACCCGAAGTCACAAAGGAAGGTCCCACGACGCCGGAGGACAACTCAGGAGGTCGTGCACTGCAGATTAGAGTGCCGGGGACCCAGGCTTGGGTGTGCACAAAGGAAATCCTGGAAGAGTGCACAGAAGCCGGAGCAGCTGCAAATCACGCGGTACCCAGCAATGCAGTCTAGCATGGGGAGGCAAGTACTTACCTCCACCAAACTTGGACTGAAGAGTCACTGGACTATGGGAGTCACTTGGACAGAGTTGCTGAGTTCAAGGGACCTCGCTCGTCATGCTGAGAGGAGACCCAGATGACCAGTGATGCAGTCTTTTGGTGCCTGCGGTTGCAGGGGGAACATTCCGTCGTCCCACGGGAGATTTCCTCGGGCTTCTAGTGCAGAGAGGAGGCAGACTACCCCCACAGCATGCACCACCAGGAAAACAGTTGAGAAGGCGGCCGAATCAGCATTACAAGGTCGCAGTAGTCGTCTTTGCAACTTTGTTGCAGTTTTGCAGGCTTCCAGAGCAGTCAGTGGTCGATTCCTTGGCAGAAGGTGAAGAGAGAGATGCAGAGGAACTCTGATGAGCTCTTGCATTCGTTATCTAAAGAATTCCCCAAAGCAGAGACCCTAAATAGCCAGAAAAGGAGGTTTGGCTACTTAGGAGAGAGGATAGGCTAGCAACACCTGACGGAGCCTATCAGAAGGAGTCTCTGACGTCACCTGCTGGCACTGGCCACTCAGAGCAGTCCAGTGTGCCAGCAGCACCTCTGTTTCCAAGATGGCAGAGGTCTGGAGCACACTGGAGGAGCTCTAGGCACCTCCCAGGGGAGGTGCAGGTCAGGAGAGTGGTCACTCCCCTTTCCTTTGTCCAGTTTCACCCCAGAGCAGGGCTGGGGGATCCCAGAACCGGTGTAGACTGGCTTATACAGAAATGGGCACTATCTGTGCCCATGAAAGCATTTCCAGAGGCTGGGGGAGGCTACTCCTCCCCAGCCCTAACACCTTTTTCCAAAGGGAGAGGGTGTAACACCCTCTCTCTGAGGAAGTCCTTTGTTCTGCCTTCCTGGGCCAAGCCTGGCTGGACCCCAGGAGGGCAGAAACCTGTCTGAGGGGTTGGCAGCAGCAGCAGCTGCAGTGAAGCCCCGGGAAAGGCAGTTTGGCAGTACCAGGGTCTGTGCTAGAGACTCGGGGGATTATGGAATTGTCTCCCCAATGCCAAAATGGCATTGGGGTGACAATTCCATGATCTTAGACATGTTACATGGCCATGTTCGGAGTTACCATTGTGACGCTATACATATGTAGTGACATATGTATAGTGCACCCGTGTAATGGTGTCCCCGCACTCACAAAGTCTGGGGAATTTGCCCTGAACAATGTGGGGGCACCTTTGCTAGTGCCAGGGTGCCCACACACTAAGTAACTTAGCACCCAACCTTTACCAGGTAAAGGTTAGACATATAGGTGACTTATAAGTTACTTAAGTGCAGTGGTAAATGGCTGTGAAATAACGTGGACGTTATTTCACTCAGGCTGCAATGGCAGGCCTGTGTAAGAATTGTCAGAGCTCCCTATGGGTGGCAAAAGAAATGCTGCAGCCCATAGGGATCTCCTGGAACCCCAATACCCTGGGTACCTCAGTACCATATACTAGGGAATTACAAGGGTGTTCCAGTATGCCAATATGAATTGGTGAAATTGGTCACTAGCCTGTTAGTGACAATTTGTACAGAGAGAGCATAACCACTGAGGTTCTGGTTAGCAGATCCTCAGTGAGACAGTTAGGCATCACACAGGGAACACATACATATAGGTCACAAACTTATGAGCACTGGGGTCCTGACTAGCAGGGTCCCAGTGACACATAACAAACATACTGAAAACATAGGGTTTTCACTATGAGCACTGGGCCCTGGCTAGCAGGATCCCAGTGAGACAGTGAAAACACCTGACATATACTCACAAACAGGCCAAAAGTGGGGGTAACAAGGCTAGAAAGAGGCTACTTTCTCACATGCCTCACCGAGGACTTTTTACTTTAATTTCAGAGACTTAGAGCATGTTTACAAGAAAGGTGGCAGATCAGTCCTGATGTGCCACTTTTCTTGCATCACCCCTGCCTTACCTAACAACACCATGGTTGTATCCTATTTGTAATACGATGCAACATGGCCATTGTTAGGACAATAGCTTCACAATGTTTGATGCTATTGTAGCGCTTTGCTGCACTAGCATCAAAAGTTTTGGCCCTAGTGCAGAAAACACAGGCAGGCCCATTGATTAAAATGGGTGTGTCACTTTAATACCTGCTCTGAGCAGGCATTAAAAATGTCGGAATAAATGGCACAGTGAACTGTTGTAAATTTCACTGCACCATTTGTTCGGCCCTCCCTGTGTTGGAACGCTCCCCTTGCATACCTTATGCCTGTCTCAGTCATAATGTGGCGCAATGGTTTACAAAGTGTTGCAATGCAAGCATTGAGCCACATTATAAATACGGCACAGGAGAAAGATCTCATTGACACTGCCTTAGCATAACGAAAAATGATGCTAGGGTGGTGCAAGCTGGCTTTAGGGGCTTGTAAATATGCCCTTTGGTCTGAAGGTAAAACTTCCTACCAGGTTGTACCTGTTTTTTGTATTCTATACCAGCTCCATTGTGGGCAGCCTTAACTTTCACCTAGTAATCAGTCAGGAGAAAAAGATGATTATGGCTGGCACTTAATGCTTTTGGTGCTATTTTGAAGATTACAAATAAAAAATTGATAACTTTGATTTCCCTATTTGTTTATTTGTTTTTTTTAATGTGATTTTATTTTAATATTAATTTTACTCTGCTTTTCTAAATTGGTTTAGGATTTTTCTTGCACTTTGACTTTATAATTCTTTTGGTATTGCATAATTACTTTACACATTGCCTCTAAGTTAAGCCTGTCTGCTCTGGGCCATAGCTAACAGGGGGTTGAGCTCAGATTAATTTAGTGAGTTATAGGGTTCAACCTGACAAGGGATGTGGTTATTACTTGAGGTGGGTACTCGCCCCCTCAACTAATAACAGTAGTTCCTACAAATGGCTTATAGAATGTACAGAACTGAATCTGACATTTTAAATTCTTACTCACAAATCAGCTAGCTCTACCTTTGGTGCCTTTAAGGGTCATGTGTGTGACAAAGGTTTGTATTGTCTACTTCAAGAAATGATCAAATTCCCACACATGCCTCCAAAATAGAGTTCCAAAAACTGCTTTACGATAGATTGAAAAGCATTCTGATATGACCTTGCAGGTCAAGCGACAGAGCTTTTTGAGAAGTTGACACAGCATTCAATTCGGGCCCTCTCTTGGCCATGGTGGATAATCTACAAAGGAGGCCCCACAGGGTGCTCTCTACTCTACTCCATTTTTTAATATGTGTGTTCTTCCTCTGACAGGTATCAGCAGGTATCCATGCCAATCTATGCCTGGATTCCAAAAAAGCAGCTTGCATTGAAGGGAAAGAATTTTGTTTTGCCTTAACACTACTTATTTTGGTTTGGAAATAAAATGAGGCTGACAGGATCGGCACCCTTTCATTCACATGACTCTTCAACATTGCCTGGCTCCAAACCAAATGGGGGAAGCAATTCTTGGTCCTGACAGAGGAATGAGGCATCATCTAAATAGAGGAGCTATTTAGGGTTAGCCATTTTGAAATTAGGTGTTGTGGGACTTTTTCAGTAGATGTGAAATTCAGCTTTATCCTGCTCAGAACATTTGTTGTCACAATCAAACACACCACTGGGAGTTGTCAATGACCTACGCAATCCTGTAGGACTCTTGACTGCATCAACCTTGGATATTGCCCTGATGGAGGACTTTTACTTCCAAAACTTATACTATGTCAGAAGGTAAAAATATTGACCCAGCAACCTTTTTTGTGAATCTGAACTCTGCTCTTTTGGTGTCATCCTGAAGCTGACCATAGGTCCTGGGATATTGCTAACTGAGACTTTACATTCACACTTTATTTTTTTCTAGGTGCTTTTTGCCTTAAAATAAAAAAAGAAAAAATATTCCCCATTTCTCATCTGATTCTTCTCTGTTCTTTTCTTTTAAATTGATTTTGAATTGTATTGTTTTGTTTTCTTGACTTTGAGCTTGTTAGTACTGGGTGAACTAGAACTTAACATGCATGCCTCTGGGGAATTATCTGTAGCGTATATTTAGAAAAATAAATGACATGGCATGATCTTTCCTGGTTTCAAGCATGAACCCTAACCCTAGAGTGAGGGCAGATTGGGGGCAGTGGTGGTCTACCCATACATTGGGACGGAGTCCCACCACTAAAATCCCTTACAGGCTTTCTGGTCCCTTAGTAGGGCAGGGAGCCTTATACATCAACCTATGCATCAGGCATTACCACCATCCCTAAGGCCCCAACAATCTTTCGGACTCCCAAGAAGCGATTTGGTGATAAACCCAATCTTCCCCTCTGGGGGAAAAAGGGCAACTTACTATATCGAGGGATGTATTTTTGACAAAAAAATATGTTGGAGGCCAGCCTAGAGAGGACCATACCACTTCACAGTATTTCTATTGACAGTAAATCAAGGCTGGACTGGCCGTACCGGGCATCAGGCATTTCCTCAGGATGCTGGAAGGTAGGGGGCCGCTTTTGTTACTGGGTAATTGGTTTTGTAGCAATGCAGCAATTTTAAAAGCACTGCAGCACTCCTTGTATAGCAGACAGTTTTCAGGCAACAATAAAAGTGATAAGACAACTCTGGTGATTAATGTACCTGCTACACAGAGATCTGGTTTTTGTCTAGTGGCAGTTTTGACTCAACTAAGGTAGTGCAGAGGGTTAATATGCCTACTGCAAAGAACGTGTACTATGCAGATCACAGAACAGTATTTTATGTGCATACCCCAGTAGAATACTGCTTTTTTCACAGAGCTCCTTTTCTTAATATGCAGTTCATAAGTTACAATCATAATCTAGCACAGTGAGCTATAAACTGCTAACAAAGAGCTTCATGCAAACTGCTTGGTGCAGATTATCACATTGTGGGTTTTTTCTGTCTTTTGTTATCCTAATTTTACTAAAAAAGGGTTTGTTTTGGTGGGTGGAAATAAATTGATATTAGTAAAGTCAATCCTAACCACCATGTAACGTTCTGAATCCTGAGTTTATGCTTCCCCAGACCAAGGACTGTCAAAAAATGCCTACCAGTATGGATAACATGGATTCTACACCTTGTAGTCCCCTTTGTGAATATTTTCTATACAATACATATGTCACCGTATGAGGCACTATAAAACAAATAGGCCCTCATTCCGAGCCTGGCGGGCGGCGGAGGCCGCCCGCCAGGCTTCCCCCCTCCGAAATACCGCTCCGCGGTCGTAAGACCGCGGAGGGTATTCCGAGTTTTCCCCTGGGCTGGCGGGCGGTCTTCACAAGACCGCCCGCCAACCCAGGGGAAAACTCCCTTCCCACGATGACGCCGGCTCGTAATAGAGCCGGCGGAGTGGGAAGGTGCGACGGGTGCAGTTGCACCCGTCGCGTATTTCAGTGTCTGCTTTGCAGACACTGAAATACTTTTAGGGGCCCTCTTACGGGGGCCCCTGCCGTGCCCAGGCCATAGGCATGGGCACGGCAGGGGCCCCCAGGGGCCACGCGACTCCCCCTCCCGCCATCCGGTTCCCGGCGGGAGAACCGCCAGGAACTGGATGGCGGGAGGGGGAGTCGGAATCCCCATGCCGGCGCAGCATGCTGCGCCGGCTTGGAGGATTCCTTTGGGGCAGCGGGAAACCGGCGGGAGACCGCCGGTTTCCCTTCTCTGACCGCGGCTGAGCCGCCGCGGTCAGAATGCCCCGCGGGGCACCGCCGGCCTGTCGGCGGTGCCACCGCGTCCCACGGCCCTGGCGGACTTGTTCCGCCAGGGTCGTAATGACCCCCATAATGTACATGTGAGAGAGGGTCTATGGAGAGATGACAGCCACTGTCAGAGGGTGATGGCGGGGGAACCAATGAAAAACCCCAAAATAGATTGTTGTGTCCTGGTGCACTTAAAGGCCATCATTTACCATGATGTAAAAAGAATACAATTGAATATATGACCAAAACATTTTATAGAATGCACAGTTTTTGCTATTTTTTACCAAATTGTCTAGGGAATGGAGAATTCCTCCAAACCCCATTGTAGTGGTCTGGCTCGCTTGCTATGTACCCTATCGACCACAGCTGCTTTGGTTTCCCAGTACGTCACTGCTGTAAACTGTAGGTAGATAGTTGCTAATAACCTGGAATTTTCCACTTTGGGGTTCGAAGTTATATTAAAGATATATTGAACTTTCCTCCTGTTGTCTATCTAATGTTACATAAAGCACCACAATCAAAACATCTGTTTATTGACAAACACTTGTCTATAATTCTACACATTCATAAGCAGCACTTAATTTGCAACTAAAATATGCTGGTGCACAAAGATCTCCTATGAAACATGAGGCTGCTGCATTTAAATGTGCAAGCACAGACTACTGAGGCAGCGTAATCCTAAAGCCATCTTAGGACTCTTTAATCCTACTGCCATTCCCTGCCTCTTCCACTCACACTTGCAGCTTTCTGCTTCCTGCCTTTGTGACTATTTTTTGTTTTTCTCTTCCTCCATTTTTCCCATTTGTGTCTTTTGCTCCCATCAAATGCCTGCTGCAGAAAAATAAGTGGCAACCATAAAAAATAAGTGCTGGTGTCCTGCACTGAAAACCACAGACTTAAATTAAGCACTGTTCATAAGCAACTTTATCAAGTATGTTTTGGAAATGCTGAAAATTGAAATGCATAAACACCGCAACAATCATCAGTGTATGGCACCATTTCCACGGAGTCTATATATTTTTGCAGACCCTTTCCAATGATGTTCTATCAGGAGCATTGGTGCTGCTGCTCTCGTTCATACTTTAGATTTATATATTTTGGGGTCCTGGTTACAGGCCAATCGAGATGGCGGTGTAACATCGAGGCTCCGGGGATGAAGAAGGCCTCGTATTCCACAAATGCTGCTAGTCATTTTTTTCACGGAGGAGAAGAACACGCCTCTCCTCCGGATGTATCGGTGAGTCGCAGGTGACTTTTTATTTATTTATATTTGCTTGTGGGTCCGGCCATGGGGGACTTTGCTCAAGAATGGAGACAGGTCCGCCATTTTAAATGCTGACAAACGTGTTTTCTCTTCAGACGTCTTCAGCTTGATTTACTTTCTGCTTTACAATTGCGGCAAATGCAGTTTGTTATCTATTTTTTCTATATTGGGAATAAGAAAAGGATTATTTTCTTTATTTTTTCCTTCATCTTGTAAGTGTTGTTTCTTATTTATTCAGTGACTGTTAAGATAAGGCTAATTTTCTATTAACTAGCGACTCGGCCCAAAACACCTTTAAGGCGCAACGTTGATTCCAAGTGCATTCACTCTTGTTTTGCATATCCTTTTGCTCCAAGTTGAAGCTTATGGAAAAATGAGGAATCTCAAGCTTTCTAACACTCCTCAAATTATTCCCCAGTCAGACTCAGACTCTAACAGTGACAACATGGATGACACGGCGTTGTCGAAATCTGAGCCCCATTCAAGAACCATTCTGAAAACAACCTCTTTAAACAAATTACCAATAGGTTCAAACAAATGACCTAAAGATCCTCCTTCCGCAGGGAAGCCCTCATCAACCTCCATGGATTTGATTTTAGAAGAAATCTGTGCGTTGAAACCCTTTATGGTGAAGGCCACAAAAACCTTGCAGAACTTAGAAGAGAAATGGTCTTCCTTGGAATCAAGAGTTTTGTTGGCAAAACTGAAAACAGAAAATCTTCAACAAGCAGCTTTGCATATTTCAAACCTGGAATTTGAAATTTTGATACTTAAGAAGCATACTGAGGATCTTGAAAATAGAAATCGAAGGAACAATTTATGCTTATATGGTTTTCCTGAAAGCACAGAGGGCTCAAATCTGACTGCCTACTTTCAAACCTTTATTCCAAAACTACTGGATTTGTCATCAACCAGTTCCTTAAATATCCAGAGGGCTCACAGGCTGGGTCCGAAAACATCTAATAAACCACAAGAAATTATTACAATACATAGATTTACTTCAAGTTTTATCTGTGGTAAAGGCTAAAAAAGCAAATAATTTGGAACAGTGACAGACTATATTTTTCTCAAGGTGTTGCCAAAGCTGCAGTTGATTGCCACAAAAATCTTTAGTCATGCGTCCTCAATTGAGAGCCATTAATGCCCAATTCTTACTTCTCCATCCATGTTTATTCAAGGTGACATACAAAGAGAAAACAACCACTTTCGAAGATCTCAACGCACTTAAACAATTCTTACAACAGTATACAGCTCAGGAGATGGACATTTCAAAGGTCACTTAATTTGGACTTATTCTTAAGATTATTAATTGTTTCTATTGTTTTTCTCCCATTGCTATAATCTTCATTCAATATACTATTTTATATTTTATTATAGGTATAAAGCCTCATGTCTCATTTCCTGTTTATCACCTTTCATGTGACATCTTTATCCAAGTTGAGGCCGCCCTTTCATTTCTGTAGACCTCGATGGCTGTCATTGTTACCTTCTGTTGTTGCCACCCTCCCCTTCTGTTCTGTAATTTTTTAGGTATGTCTTTCAGTTGTCAGTTGTTTGACTTGTACTGTCTCTTTGACCTTTGCAACTTTTTATCTTTTTACTTTATGTTTCTAACCTATCTCTTACCTTTTCTTATTTTCTTCCCCTCAGTCCTTTCCTCTTTTTTCCCCTTTATTCATCAACCTTTTTATTTCTCCCATTTTCTATCTTTTCTCACACATTTTTATGATATTGTAAACTTACAATATGTTCTTACTAATGTTTTTATGTTACATTCTGGATTACTACATGGAATATCAATGGACTATGTGATCCTATCAAGTGACAAAGGGTGTTATCTCATTTAGCCATACTAAAAACAGATGTTGCACTTCTTTAGGAGTCACATCTTTATGAGACAGAAGTTATTAAACTAAAAAAGTGTTGGGTAGTTAATGTGTTTGCTTCTCATGCTCTGGGGAAGAAAAACGGAGTAGTAGTTCTTTGCCATAAAAGTTGCATCTCACGTTAGTTAATCAGGAAACCGATTCTGACGGTCACTGGATTATTGTTAAACTCCTGATAAATATTATACCTCTGACTATTTTTAATGTTTATGTCTGGTTTCAGTAGACAATATATACTGGTCCAATATATCATATAAATTACATTTATGTGATGAGGAATATGTTATATTTGGTAGAGATTGTTATCAAATTCTGGATCCTGTACTAGACCGATGCTCAACAGTTAAGTTTGTTCATTCCAAGATGCATTCTCATTTTAAATCTTGCATTTTAAATCTTGCATATCATTAGTTGATATTTGGAGATTTGGTCATCCAGACTTCTCTGAATATACCTTTTATTCACATCCACACCACTCACAATCTCAGATAGATTACCTCTTCTTCAGTGAATCTCTTACCCAAAATGTTCTGCAATCAGACATAGGCTCCATTTTGATTTCAGATCATGCACCAGTTTATGCAGATATTGACCCTATTCCTTTTACACCTCTTGCAGTCAGGTGGAGTTTTAACAACACACTCATTTCAGATTCTAAATTCACATCTGAATTTGAAACCTTTGCCAATTAATTCTTTACTTTAAATACTACACTTTACACCTCTTTTATTTCTTATTGGGACTCTTTTAAAGCAGCATCCAGAGGTTTTAAAATCAAACGTGTTTCCATCAAGAAAAAACATATAGAGAACCAAACTACTCAATTACTTAAAAAAAACAAAAAACTTGAATATGATTATTATTCTAATAGAGAAGCATCATTAGGTTTTCTTATTGAAGCCAAGTTTACATTTAATAGATTGACTACGAACGTGGCTTCCTCGTATCTCTTAAAAAGTAGTGCAAGACATTATGGGGGCCAAAACAAAATGGAAAAGTTACTTGCAAATTATCTATTCATCAGGAGAAAAAGGACTAAAACAGAATCCCTATGAAATAGAACTGGAAATGTTATTCATAAAGATAAAGATATAGGGGGTTATTACAACTTTGGAGGAGGTGTTAATCCGTCCCAAAAGTGACGGTAAAATGATGGATATACCACCAGCCGTATTACGAGTCCATTATATCCAATGGAACTCGTAATACGGCTGGTGGTAGATCCGTCACTTTACCATCACTTCTGGGACGGATTAACACCTCCTCCAAAGTTGTAATAACCACCATAATGCTGGAATTTGTTAACTTTTACACCAATTCATATTTTTCTGATACTCACTCATCCCAACCAGATTTATCCACATACTTTCAATCCATTGCCTCACCCTCTGCATTACATATTTATTTAGACTCACTTGATTCAGATATCACACTCTTATAATTATACAACACATTCTCTGATCTACGCCGAGGGAAAGCCCCTGGTCCTGATGGGTTTACTATTGAATTTTTTAGTCACTTTGCGAAATCTCTTTTATGTAACCTTCTGGAATTATTTAATTATGTCCCCAAAACCGGCTCCTCTCTTGGTACCTTTCAGGAGGCTATGATTGTTTAATATCAAAAGATAATAAGGATCCCACACTTTGTAAAAATTACAGTCCCATTTCTCTAGTTAATACTGACTATAAAATATTTGCAAAACTCTTGGCTCTTCGAATTTATCCAATCTTACCTGATACTATAGGCCCTGAACAGTCGGGTTTTGTTAAGGGCTGATTAGCCTTCGATAATGCCTAAGTTATTTTCAATATCCTAGCTAAGGCTTCTACATTAAATCACCCTATTGCAGCTAATGCCTTAGATCCTGATAAAACATTTGATAGGAAGAAATGGAGCTTCATGTTTCAAGGTTAAAGTGGATTGGGCTTCTACCCAAACTAATTGATTTCTATATCCTTATTATATTCAGGCCCTAAAGCTACCATTTTTGTTAATGGTTTGCTCTCAGATTATTTTCCCTTATTTTGAAGGGTGTGTCAAGGCTGCCCATTATCTCCTCTATTGTTTACTCATATCTCAGGTTTTCAATTAGGATCTCAACAAATTAAAATGTTGGTCTATGCTGACGATATTCTTTTATACTACCTCTCTGCCTTCCTTTTTCCATCATGTTAATACTTTCTCTCATCTTTCTGGTTATAAACTGAATTCTGATAAATGTGAGCCATTACCTTTAAATGTTTGGTGTCATAAACTGCTTTTTATTTCCACTGGATTTACTTGGCAGCCCTTTAAAATAAAATATTTAGGATTATGGTTTTCACAAACTATTAATGACACTATAAAATTTAATTTTGAAAGCATCTTGAAAACAAAAAATTATAATATCACTCATTGGCATCCACTTTTTCTCTCCTGGTGGGGCAAACTTGACTCTATTAAAATGATGCTTTACCCCTTGGTATTATATACAATTGTGATGTTTCCTGTCCATATTCCTCTCTATTTTTTAAAAAAATATAGACTCTTTACTTTCCAAATTTCTATGGAAAGATAAAACACCCTGTATTGCATTGTCTCTTTTAAAAATGGAGGTCTTAGATTTCCTGGCTTCAAAAAATATCATCACGCCTTTTCTTTAAAACACACTGCTAGGTGGCTCTCCTCTGACTTACCCTTACACCCTCTGGTATGGTTACAACAAAAGAAACCTTTTAATTCTCCTTTTGATTTTAAAGAATCTCTTGCTTTTACAGCCATTTTAGCTCAGTTCTGTACACCAATTATTTCTCACGGTCCGAAACTCCTATCACCTCTATTGCCCTCAGCCTGTCCCTCAAGTGGCAACTTTTTACAACAAACTATTTGACATAATAAACCAATGCTAGTCAACAATCGATCTGTATATTGGAAATCATCGCACGCTAGAGGATTTCAATGGTTATCACAACTTTTTACTCATAATCCGGCAATATCTTTTAAAGACCTTCAAAAGACATACTCTCTACCCTCAAAATGTGAACAACAGTATAAACCTTTACACACCTCCATTGCTCAGTACATTTCCAGTTTGTCATCTGTACGTTCTCCTCCTTCTTGGTCAATTAACCTTTTTCCCTTGTTGCACTCTAGTCCATCGGCATCTTCTATTTACAAGTTCCTTTCTCGTTAGAATCAAGTCTAAGACTGAATTGGCATGGGAAAAGGATTTAGCAGAATGTTGACCAACCACTGTATGGGACAAATTATGGCTTAAAATCCATAAAACTACACAAGTGGCTAACACTACACAATCACTTTATTTTGTCTAACACAGACTGTTATTCACTCCTACATTACTTAATTCCTTCCCTACATGTAGCAGCCCATTGTCCTGGTCTTGTTCACATCCAAATGCAGACCTAAAACATATGTTATTTGAATGTTTTCCCATTTCCCTATTCTGCAGATGAGTCTGACGACAAATTAACAAGATTTTTAAAAATCAATGTTCCTTTTTCCCTCACAAATATTTTTCTTGGTAGTTTGGCCTCACACAGACTTGATGTAACTTTGAAATACAAACTGATAGATCTACTGTTAGCAGTTGCATTGCATTTAATAACTTCAAATTGGAAACAAGTGTAGCTTTTTGAGCCTGATGGAATTCGGTTTGTTTTCATCACAGATTGGACACTATGTTTCACCTGTTTAATTGGCTATAAAGAGAGTTTTATTATGGCTTCCACTAACTGTCTTTCCCTAAGCCCCACACCCTTTAGTAAAATTATTACTGCATCAGCTGAAGTAAATCAACCTCCGTGTACAATTGTGTTTCTCCGCTTTATACTGATATCTTCATATGTTAAAATTTCACTTTTTTAGGTGATCATACTTAGATTGTTTTAATGTTTACAGTTTTTTTATGTATATTTTGTTATATCTTCTCAACATGATTAGATATTTCCCCCTTTCCTTACCCTTTCCCCTCCCCCTTTAATCTTTTTCTAAAAAAGAGATGGACTAATTAACATTCAGAGATGTAAAACAATGTCATAATCTCACAAACCTATTTTAATGACAGTGTCCTGTTTTTGAGGATGTTAAATGCTGAATATCTTCATATCATTCTCGCTAATAAACGTTACCAGGGGATACATTAATAATTTGAATATATTCCTAAATGTTGTCCTCATAGCACCAATGGAGCCTAAAACACCTTTCCTAAGATCTAATGGTGAAACATCAGCCTATAGTATGTTGTAAAACTGGCCCCTCGCCTCTTTTATGTATAATATTTGTAATAATATTTATAGTCCCTTACACTTTATCTACATCTTTTAACAAATCATAATAACGTTCCTCATGCAATTTACTTTGTGTCATTCTCTTATTGGCACACTATTAATTTTGCTGTGTTATGAGTGGTGTCTTCATTCCTTATCCCTTAAGTTAGTGTTTATGTAAAAGGCAGTTTCTTTCTGGAATCAATTCACTGGTCCTCATCGCTGATTCCTTCTTATGTCTTTGATTAACACATTATTTAATTCCATGAAAAACACAAAGAAAAGCCAATGTTTTTATGCATGTCACAGATTTGTGGGCTGATTATCTCCATTGTCCACAATGGCCCTCATCACTTGGAATTTTTGTGTACTAGTTAATTAAGGATGGAATTTCTCTGATTAGGCTGTTTGCCACATTGTCAGAAATTGTTAAACTAAGGTGTTTCATTGTGACGATTGTTACATTTACTTAAAAAATCACTGCCAGTTGTGCATGCCAACTTGACACGAAAGGCAATAAATCACAAGGTAACTAAATAAGCACTAGTGAGTCTTCCCTGTGTTTATAAAAAACTGTTTGCTGTGCAATTCTCTGTCCCGGTTTTCTTTATTTGATAACATTTTTCTAACACTGTACCTTTTCTCCATTAAACTAAACCTCTTCAGATAGTGCCAAGTGTTAAATTATTTCGGTTTATCCATGTTTCTGTGTGTCTGCTACTAATGTTCTCTAAAGCACCAACTAACTGGTTCAGAGATTTATTTATACACATAACTGGAAAAGAAAAGAAACTTAAAGTGTCCTTAAAAGTAAGTAAAGGAAATGTGACAACGCATCCAAAATAAATGTATGTGGCGAGAACTCACAAGAAATGCAAACTGCAAATAACGCTAAATAAACACCTCCTACACCCACATTTGTTTCTATTCTGTGTCTGCTAGTACTCCTCCTCCATATGTGTGCCTTTCGAATCATGAATATGCATGAAAATCTGCAAGCATATCTTAACGCAGACAGTAGTAGTGTGCATTTTGAAACAGATCATTTCGATCTGAGCACTACAGAAGGATGGTACTTAACGAACACGTCCTGCAAGAATATATTTTCGTCAAACTTATTTCTTTTGGATAAAATCTCTTTATTTGAAAACATATTTTAGCTGCAATAAAAACATTACACCCAAACGTGATATGAAATTATGGTTAACTGAAATCAAGTCCTCACATCATTTTCAATTCAACAAAATGCAACAGGTAACATGAGTGACATTGTATGCCCTCTGATCCCAGAAGACATTACAGCTTTTACCCCTCATTTTAACATTGACTCTTTTAGAGCGTCCTGTTTGCTGCTGAGTGGCTAGACATGTGTAAGGAGTGTAAATCTATAGACTAACCTTGGTTTTACCGAGTTGTTTTCTAAAAGTTCCTATTCCTGTGTTTGTTACCCATGATACCAGGGTGTGCAAGAAGAGTGTCAGGGGTATCTAAAGACAGAGCTAGGAAATGCTCCCACTGGCTACCCATAGTTTACGTCAGTATCTCTAATACTCATGACTGCATTTTCTCCCCTTCATACAAAGACCACATTCAAGTTTAATCCTAATTTCTTGCCCTTCTTCTTTGAAAATCAACCAGTATGCATCCCTAAACCCCATCAGTATAGTTACAATACAGAGTATATGGTGGAGGGTGGAAGAGGAGCAAAATACTGATG
This sequence comes from Pleurodeles waltl, assembly GCF_031143425.1. Lineage (NCBI taxonomy): Eukaryota > Metazoa > Chordata > Amphibia > Caudata > Salamandridae > Pleurodeles > Pleurodeles waltl. The sequence continues at coordinate 451,080,866 of NC_090440.1, read as the reverse complement.
TGCCCAAACCCTCTCACAACCTAATTTGTAACGTCTGAGCGGTTTGACCCTGCATAAGAAGAATAAAGGAACATGACTCTCCACAAGCAAGTGGTGAGGAAATGGGGTGGGCAGCACGTGGCGGGGGATTGGGGCAAAAGAGAAAAAAATAAAATAATAACAAAAAACACTTACCTGGTTCCCCGCCGCGCCGCTCTTCATTCTCCTACTGGAGGCATAAGCTCCCTGCCTGCCATGCGGCCAATCCGAACACTGCTGTCATGCTACTAACAGCATGAAAGCAGCATATGAATCAGCCGAAGACCCCTGGCTTGGTGCTCTGAGGCAGACTTGGAGCCTCTGCCTGCGCTCTCCAACCCGGCAACACAGTGCTGGGGTGGAGAGAGCCCAGTGTGCATGTGTCTCGACCGGAGATGGCTGGCCAAACACACATGCCCACTGAGGGGAGTGCTGCGCACACCCCCTCCGTCCCTGTCATGCCCCATGACCCCAAACCTTTAACAATAAAACAATAATAAACATGATTTATTATTGTTTTATTGTTAAAGTTTTGCAGCTGCTGCTGCTGTCGGGGGTGACGCTCCTTCACCATAGCGTACAAATTGTTGGGCCAGATATAAGAAACAATTTGGGTTTTGTGACCTATTCTGAACTGTAATAATTGTGAAAGGTATTTGAAAAAGTGAGCCAGGTCCCCTACCTTGAGGTGATGTTTGTTAGTGCATGTACCTGGGTGCTGTGTGTCAGGAACAGGTTAAATAATGTCTTGCATGCAGTTGCCTCTATTTTCTCTCTTGCTTCTTTGATAGGGAAAAAACTCATAGCCCTTATATTAGAGGTCTATAGGAGGAAATGTCTCCCCAACTTGACTGATGCAGCAGGGATCTGGAGATGTAGGGATGTGGGCTTTACTCAAACAGAGGAAAATAGTGTGAGTCAATGTGTTTTAGGGGTTCCTCCATCTGCATTACTTTTTGCTGTCCATCAGAAATTAGGCCTGGAGTATGTTGAAGATCTGATTAACTTTGCTCCCTTTTTGTGGTGATGCTCAATTTGATTGAAGGAGGAGGCCAGTTTAAATTGCACCATAATTTCAGGTTGTCTTTCCTTCTCACACAGGACCAGAATCTGCTGGCTCAACTACATTCAAGAGACAAACTCTGTTCTAGGCTGCCCCTCCATTAATGAGAAGCCAGTGAATATTTGTAAAAAAGACAAAGGGTGGGTCAGAGAATGTTTCACATCCCCTATGAAGGCACAGAGGGAGGGCATGGAATTAATTAAACACTGTTGGAGAATATTGGGGGTGATTCTAACCCTGGCGGTCGGTGATAAAGCGGCGGCCAACCCGCCAACAGGCTGGCGGTCCAAAAAATGGAATTCTGACCCTGGCGGGAACCGCCAACAGAGACCGCCACATTAACACTCCGACCGCCACAGCGGTACAAACAAACAGCGCTGCGGTCACCGCCAACAGACAGGCGGCAGACAATGTACCGCCCACCCTATCATAACTCACCAATCCGCCACCTTTTCCGGGGCGGGAGCACTGCCAATAAAAACACGGCGGAAACAGACTACGAACGGGAAAACGCTCAACTCTACGCACTCCACGAGGACGGAGGACAGCATGGAACCCGAATTGAACATCCTACCTGCTCTCGTCTACCTGCTCATCTACCACGAGTACGAACTCCGGCGCAGACGACAACGATGAGTACTGCACCTACGACACAGGGGAGGGGGGAGGAGGAAAGGTTACGGGCACACACATACGCGATACACTCCCACCCCCCCAATATGTACACACCAATGCAGAGCAACAAGTCACAGTGACACCACCCAAACCCCCGTAAAAAATGCAATGACATAATTAATTTGTGAAGAAAAATGTATGTACAAAATAGCCTCCGATTGTCTATTGTCTATTGGTCAACTAGCAAAAATTTTTATATAAAAAAAAATCTATATACATTGCAATAGATAACCGAGGCAATTAGTCCTGCACATCTTACGAAATTGGAAGTGTCCGTGGGCCAAAGTGTAACAACACAAGGGCAAAGCCCACACAGGAGACCTGAGTCCTTTGGAGAGAACACTGCAGGGGCATCTGATGACAAAACTACAGGCACCTCAGGGGGAAGGGAAGGGGGGGGCACCACAGCCACATGAGTCCACGACGCCAGATCCACGAAGGGGCCACCAGGCCCACTGTGCCATCCTGGGGAGTGCAAAGCCACAGTCTTTCAAGTCTCTACAGTGGGTGGTTTGCCCACTGTGCCATTCTGGGGAGTGCAAAGCCACAGTCTCACAAGTCTCTACAGTGGGTGGCTTGCCCACTGTTCATCCTGGGGAGTGCAAAGCCACAGTCTTTCAAGTGGATTACAGTCTCCACTGGTCAAGGAGGAGGCATGGTGGGCACAGTGAACCGTGAACAGTGCATGCATGAAGGGCCCAGCGGAGCGGTTCTTGAGACGGCGGTGCCCAGCGGAGCGGTGCTTGAGATGAAGGGCCCAGCGGAGCGGTGCTTGAAAGGAAGGGCCCAGCGGAGCGGTGCTTGAGACGGCGGTGCCCAGCGGAGCGGTGCTTGAGATGAAGGGCCCAGCGGAGCGGTGCTTGAGATGAAGGGCCCAGCGGAGCGGTGCTTGACAGGAAGGGCCCAGCGGAGCGGTGCTTGAGATGAAGGGCCCAGCGGAGCGGTGCTTGACAGGAAGGGCCCAGCGGAGCGGTGCTTGAGATGAAGGGCCCAGCGGAGCGGTGCTTGACAGGAAGGGCCCAGCGGAGCGGTGCTTGAGACGGCGGTGCCCAGCGGAGCGGTGCTTGAGATGAAGGGCCCAGCGGAGCGGTGCTTAAGATGAAGGGCCCAGCGGAGCGGTGCTTGACAGGAAGGGCCCAGTGGAGCGGTGCTTGAGACGGCGGTGCCCAGCGGAGCGGTGCTTGAGACGGCGGTGCCCAGCGGAGCGGTGCTTGAGATGAAGGGCCCAGCGGAGCGGTGCTTGAGATGAAGGGCCCAGCGGAGCGGTGCTTGAGATGAAGGGCCCAGCGGAGCGGTGCTTGACAGGAAGGGCCCAGCGGAGCGGGGCTTGAGACAGCGGTGCCCAGCGGAGCGGTGCTTGAGATGGCGGTGCCCAGCGGACCGGTGCTTGAGATGAAGGGCCCAGCGGAGCGGTGCTTGAGACGGCGGTGCCCAGCGGAGCGGTGCTTGACAGGAAGGGCCCAGCGGAGCGGTGCATGAGATGAAGGGCCCAGCGGAGCGGTGCTTGAGACGGCGGTGCCCAGCGGAGCGGTGCTTGAGATGAAAGGCCCAGCGGAACGGTGCTTGAGATGAAGGGCCCAGCGGAGCGGTGCTTGTCTTCACGGCGGGGCCCTGTTCAGCGGTGCTCTTCTGCACGGCGGGGTCCTGTTCAGCGGTGCTTGTCTTCACGGCGGGGCCCTGTTCAGCGGTGCTTGTCTTCACGGCGGGGCCCTGTTCAGCGGTGCTCTTCTGCGCGGCGGGGCCCTGTTCAGCGGTGCTTGTCTTCACGGCGGGGCCCTGTTCAGCGGTGCTTGTCTTCACGGCGGGGCCCTGTTCACCGGTGCTTGTCTTCACGGCGGGGCCCTGTTCAGCGGTGCTTGTCTTCACGGCGGGGCCCTGTTCAGCGGTGCTCTTCTGCACGGCGGGGCCCTGTTCAGCGGTGCTCTTCTGCACGGCGGGGCCATGTTCAGCGGTGGTCTTCTGCACGGCGGGGCCCTGTTCAGCGGTGCCTGTCTAGTAAGTGAAGGGAGCCAGTCCTGGCCTGGACTCCCTCCTCAGTCGCCCTCCGACCGTGCAGTGGCAGGCCCCTTCGGGGACGGAGTCCTGGGCCCTTTGATGTCGTCCCTTGCAGCCGGGATGGGGCTTGTGGGGCCCTCCTGCTCCGCGCTCCTGCTGGCTGACCTCTCCGCCCTGCTGCCCTTTCGCTCCTTAGATGGGGCTCTCGGGCCCTTGCCTCCCCTGGATGTTGTGGCAGGTGAAGTGGCCGAACTTTGCTCCTTGGGGGCAGCCGTGTCAGTCCTCTCACGGCGGCCCTTTAGTTTCCGGGTCCTCTTGCCTGGGTGGGGGGCTGGCTGTCCCCTTGCTGCTGATTGAAGTGTCACTGCCGCCAAAGGGTGGACTCCATAACCCACGCACCACAGTGACACTCGAAGCTGGGCTGGTGGTGGCTGAGGTGCTCTTGGGACTCTTAGCAGATGGAGGGGGTGGGTCGGGGGAGGGAAAGAGGTTAAGATTGGAGAGGTAAACTTTTTTAGGACCAAGGTAAAGGGTAGGAGTAGTGGTGATGGGAGTGGAGGAAGAGGATGTGGTTGTAGGAGAGTCAGGTGTGCTGTGTTTGGGTGCAGGTGATTGTGACGCAGGCTGTCGTGAGGTGGATGGCTGTTGGGTCGGTGGCTGCCCGCGTTTGTGTGTCTTGGAAGAGGGGGAGACAGACACAGTGGGAGAGGACACAGGGGACGTGTAAATGGCAGTGGGGGTGGTGACTGCACGTGTGCGGACTGTACTGGAGGGTGTGGTGGTGATGGAAGCACTGGCTGATGGTGGTGTGCATGCAAGTGTGAGTGTGGACGTCACAGGGAGGTAGGAGGGAGACGAGGAGGAGGGGGACACAGAGGTGGTAGTGACTGTTGGAATGTCTGCATCTGGGTGTTGCTTGGGTGAGTGTTTGTGTGTTTTGTGGTGCTTGTGTCTGGATGAGCTGCCCTTGGGTGTTGAGGTGTGTGCAGGCTGGTCTGATGGTGTGGATGGGATAGGCTGAGGAACAGGAGACAGAGACAGGCTGGAGGCAGTTAGAAGAGGGAGGCTGGAAACAGGGATAATGGCTGCCGTCAGTGCTGAGGCCAGAGAATTGAACGATCGTTGATGGGCAGCCTGACCCGAATGAATGCCCTCCAGGTAGGCATTGCTACGATGCACCTCCCTTTCCACCCCCTGGATGGCATTCAAAAGGGTAGTCTGCCCAACAATGATGGTCTGAAGGAGGTCAATGACCTCCTCACTGAGGGCAGCAGGGGTGACAGGGGCAGGGGCTGAGGTGCCTGGGGCGAAGGAGATGGCCGCCTTCCTGGGCGAGTGGGCACTGAGCGAGGGCTGAGGGGCTGCTGGGAGGGCGGTGCTGGTGCGCTGGGTGGCGGCTGTACCTGTAGAGGCGGGGGGCCCGGATGTTGCCGCCACCGCTAGGGAGCTCCCATCCGAGGACGTGTCGGTGTCGCTGGTGTCACCACCGGTCCCCGTTGTGGTGCTCCCCTCGCCCTCCGGATCACTGGTGCCCTCGGTGTCTGTTCCAGGGCCCACCGGGGCCTTGTGACTTGCAGCTCCCTCGTGCTCCGATGCCAAATCTCCTCCGCTTGATGATGCTAATGCACACATGCACAAGAAGATGAAGAAAAAGAGTGGGGGGAGAAATAAAGAAAGGTTGAGTGCATGCATTGTCAACACCGTTGGCGGAGAGGACAGACACAGGAGCCTCATGCACTAAGCCGCGCAATCGGGGTACACTACTCAGTACTTCTGACTAGGGCAACAGGTCTAGGGACAACAAACGCTCACATGGGTGATGCAGGACCATGGATAGCTGTACTTGGCACCCTACAGAGGTTGTGGGCGGGGGCACAGGGCCATGCCTAAAGGAGGGGACTACACTACAGAAAGCGCCCTGGCCTAATGTCACCCACAGCCCTCCTCCCCCACTCAGACGCCTCCACTGCGCGTAAAGATCGCAGTATGTGCTGATACTCACCCCCTTGTGTCTGCTGTGTTGTCCTCAAGCGCCCATCCAAATCAGGGTAGGCCACCGCCAGGATCCGGGACATCAGGGTGTCAGGGTACGACTGGCACCCCTCCTAGGTCGGGAGGCCATCCCCAGCAGTGACTCGGCGGTCTTCCTGGTTCCGCGGCGGATGTCCTCCCACCTCTTGCGGCAGTGGGTGCCCTGTCTGATGTGGACCCCCAGGGCCCGGACTTCCTTGGCGATGGCACGCCAAATGTCGACTTTCTGATGGGCGCTGACCTATTTGACATGTACAGGGTGGGAAAAGAGAAATACGTCAGTTTTCTGCATTTTATATGAGAATGCCCCCCCTCCCCAAACTTGCCATGTGGCACATTCTCTCATCTGTCGTGTGTTGCACTCCTCATTCGCCCCCCACCCCACCAACTTACATCCACCCCACTCCACACAGGCATAGCCCATTCAATGTGCACCCAGTGTACTTACCTGTTGGTCTGGAGGACCGTAGAGTAGCGCATACTGGGGGAGGACCCCATCAACAAGTTTCTCCAACTCTTCAGACGTGAAGGCAGGGGCCCTTTCCCCAGTCGCAGCAGCCATTCTATCTTCCAGACCGAGGTCACAGCAGCACTTGCAGTATAGGTCCTCTCCTGTGGATGATCAGGTCTCGAGTGATTAATCAGATAGAAAATGGCGGTCACGCCCGCGGCGGTGCGTACCGCGGCAGTGCGTACCGCGACCGCCGGCGCACATCCTCATTGGCTCCTAAAACCCATAGGCTTCAATGTTAACCAATGCGCCTTCGTACAGCGGTCTTCGACCGCCACGGTGCGCCACGCCAGCACATTGACCTCACATCCCATTGTCACACTTCAGAGGTCAGGCAGCGGCCATTTCAAGGGCCCACATGGCTTAATTTCAACTGCGTCACACAGGCCTAGGCCTTGCATTGCCACACATACACGCCTTTCACTGCATTGCGATTCTTTTACTGTGCAAGCTGTATGAACGAACCTGTGGTTTGCCTGACTCAGTGCTCCATGTTGTCCTTCCTAGGAACCGTCCGCTGGGACTTGCGAGGAGAAGGATGAATCCTCGCGTGTACCGACCGCTGGTGGACCTGTCGACAATGGAAGAATGCCATATTATACTTAGATACCGACTTGACAGAGCCTCTATCCATGAACTGTGTGCCCAGCTGGAGCCAGCCCTGATGTCCCCCATCCGCCAACCCACAGGAATTCCCCCTCTAGTGCTCTAGTGCAGGTTCTGTCAGTCCTCCATTTTATGGCAAGTGGCTCATTCCAGACAACAGTGGCCATGTCATCTGGAATGTCTCAGCCTATGTTTTCAAAGATTTTGACAAGAGTGTTGTCTGCCCTGATGAAATACATGCGGAGCTACATTGTTTTCACTGAGGAGGATGATTTGGCCACTGTGAAGGGTGATTTCTATGCCCTTGGACATATCCCCAACATCATTGGTGCCATTGATGGGACCCATGTGGCTTTAGTACCCCCAAAAGACGATGAGCAGGTGTACAGAAATCGGAAAAATTACCATTCTATGAATGTGCAGGTGGTCTGTTTGACTGACCAGTACATCTCCCATGTAAATGCCAAGTTCCCTGGGTCAGTGCATGACGCGTATGTCATGCGTAATAGCAGCATCCCTTATGTGATGGAACAGCTACAGAGACAACGTGTGTGGCTAATAGGTGACTCTGGTTACCCCAACCTGCCTTGGCTATTGACCCCAGTGAGGAATCCCCGGACCAGGGCTGAGGAACGGTACAATGAGGCCCATGGGCGAACTAGGAGGGTCATAGAAAGAACCTTTGGGCTCCTGAAGGCCAGGTTTCGGTGCCTGCATATGACAGGTGGATCACTAATGTACTCACCAAAGAAGGTGTGCCAGATCATCGTGGCCTGCTGTATGCTGCACAATCTAGCATTGCGACGTCAGGTGCCTTTCCTGCAGGAAGATGGTCCAGATGGTGGTGTTGTAGCAGCTGTGGAGCCTGTGGAGAGTGAAGAGGAGGAAGACGACGGGGATGACACAGACAACAGGGACACAGTCATCCAACAGTATTTTCAGTAGCACATAGGTAAGACTCACCCACGCCATTTAACATTTACTTAAAGGCTCCTGCATCTCTACTTTGTGTATTTCCCCCCAGTTCTTTTTTATTGATTTTTCCTTTTCCCTTCCCTTTTCAGTGCTGTATGACCCACTGCCTTACTTCTGCTTGGTTAGCCCATGGACTAAGGGTTATTGACATCGGTATGTTCTCTTCATAAATTAACTGAACATTATTGAACAGTAATGTGTTATACATTTGTAAATAATACAGGCTGACTCCTGAATGATTTAAGTGCAATGAGTGTTTTATTTTTAGTGATAGATATTGGTACATGATAGTAAAACGGTGATGGGAGGGGGTGGAGTAATGTCCATGGCAGAGTCCAGTTCTCAGTTTCACAGGTGCATTGTCCATATGCCTGTGGAAGGATGGAGCAGGGGCAGTTTAAGGTTGGACAGGGTGACAATGTGGGACAGTGGGATGACATCAGGGGGTATCCTTTGCTGGCGGGGGTCTTGGCATCCTACTCTGTCTTCCTGTGAGATCTCAGGTTCCGCTTGCGGGGTGGTTGTTCTTCAGCAGGAGGTGGGGTTCTGGTGGCCTGTCGTTGTGGTGGGGCCTCCTGTCCACTAGCGCTGGTGGAGGTGGTAGGCTGTTCTTGGTCCATGCTAGTGACAGGGGCCCTTTGTGGTGCCACAGTGTCCCGCAATGTGTTTTCTATCCGGTTGAGGGCCTGGACTATGGTCCCCATGGCGGTAGCGATGTTCATGAGTTCATTGCTGAACCCCATGTAGCGTTCCTCCTGCTGTGCCTGGAACTCGGTGAACCTGGCCAGTACCGTCGCCATCGTCTCCTGGGAGTGGTGGTATGCTCCCATGATGGTGGTGAGGGCCTCTTGGAGAGTGGGTTCCCTGGGCCTGTCCTCCCCCCCCTGTCGCACAGCAGCCCTCCCAGTTGCCCTGTTTCCCCGGGCCTCTGTCCCCTGGACGGTGTGCCCACTACCACTGCCCCCAGGTCCCTGTTGTTGTTGGGGTGTTGGGTCAGCCTGGGTGCCCTGTAGTGGCGGACACACCGCTGATTGACGCGTCCTGGAGACAGAGGCATGGGCCCGCTGGGTGGGAGCTGTTCTGGTGTTCCCAGAGGGGGTTGGGTCTCGTGTGGCCTGTCTCTGTGTGTGGGGAACCGACTGTCCAGAGGTCCCCGATGGTCCGGGCTGGTCATCAGGTTCTAGGTCGACAGAGCTGCTGTCCTCACTGGGGGGCTGTTCTGGGGGTGGGATGGACAAATCTGGACCCTCTGTGACGGTGTGTTGGCGTTCGGGCCCTGCAGGGGTAAAATGTTTGGTTATTGTTTTTGTGTCTGCCATGGCGTGCATATTGTCAGTGCCCTTGTCCCCCAGTGCTGGCATTCCCTTGTGGGAGGTGTTGTGAGGGTGGTGGGGGGGGGTGATGGGTCTGTGCAGTGGTCATGCATTGGTGATGGCTGTCTATGGTTTGTGTTGGCATTCAGGGGTTGGTGTTGTTTAGGGTGGGTTGTGCTGGTGGGACACTGGCAGGGAGGATGTGTGCTGGGGGGTTTGTGATTGGGGGTGAGGGTGGGGTTGTGGGTTGGCATGCTGGTGATTGGGGGGGAGGAAGTAATTGAGATTCGACTTACCAGAGTCCATTCCTCTGTGTACTCCAGCGAGGCCGTGAGGATGCAGGATATTTACTACCTCTTTCTCCCATTCTGTGAATTGGGGTGGAATGGGTGGGGGTCCGCCGCCAGTCTTCTGCACAGCGATGTTGTGTCGCGACACCATCGAGCGCACCTTCCCCCGTAGGTCGTTCCATCTCTTTCAAATGTCTTCCCGATTTCTGGGATGCTGTCCCACAGCGTTGACCCTGTCTACGATCCTTTGCCATAGCTCAGCCTTCCTTGCTATAGTGGTGTGCTGCACCTGTGTGCCGAAGAGCTGGGGCTCTACCCTGATTATTTCCTCCACCATGACCCTGAGTTCTTGGTCCGAGAACCTGGGGTGTCTTTGGGGTGCCATGGGTGGTGTGGATGAGGTGTGGGGTGGTGTTTGTGGTGATGTGCGTGGTGATGTGTGTTGATGTGTGCGTAGATGTGGTGTGGGTGATGATGTTGAGTTCCTGTGTGTGTTGTGCTTTGCGTTCCCTGTGCTCTCTCTCAGTGTATTGCGCCTTCTCTCAGATAATATTTGTTGTAGGGGTTTGTGGGTGATGTGGGTGTGTGTTTTATATTGTATTGGGTGTGTGGGAGTGGTATGTGTATGTGTGTCAGGTGTGTGTATTTCGAAATGTCCAATGTGGCTGTGTTTTGTATGTGTGTGTGGATTTTGAGCGCGGCGGTGTGTACCGCCAATGGAATACCTCGGTTGTAAGACCGCCGCGTGGATTCGTGGGTCAGAATGGCATGGGCGTCTTTGTGTTGGCGTGGCGGTGGAGGTTTGGTTATCTCCAGTTTATCGCTGCCCGCTGATGAGGCGGGCTTCCGTGGATGTCGGGTTTTTGGCGGTTTCACAGTTGGTGGTCAGAATGACCGTGGCGGTTTACCGCGGCGGTAGAATGGCGGTCTTCTGACCGGCGGTAAGGGCCTTTTACCGCTGAGGTCAGAATGACCCCCATTGTCTTTTGCAAACCACGGAAGAGGTGGCCCCTTATTTGATACTGGTATGTGCTTACTGGAGTTTTAACTATTAATGAATTCATTTTGTATTTTGTTTTATCTTTTATGGTCTTTTTGTACGAGATCTAATCAATCAAAGGATACAATCAATCATTAAACTATTCTAAATAATTTGGTGCTGGATTGCAAGGTGCTAGACTGCCATTTGCTTATCCTTCTGTATCCATGGAGATAAGCAACAAGACAACTTCAATAACACAAGGAATACCAAAATCCACTTCACTATTGCCAGTAATAATTCAGAGTTACAACAGGATCAGAAACATACTTTCCAGAGTATTGATTCATCACAAAGATCATGATGAACTACTAATTGCTAACAGTAATTCATCTTTATGCAGCCTATTACATTGTAATCAGCAACATAATGCTAATGACTGATGGGTAGCTATTTCAAGTACTATACTCAATAAATAATTATCCTATGGATTCAAGTAGTACTCCTCAGGGACACATCTATCACCTTTACTGTAATATCTGTATATGCCAACTACATTAGATGAAATTTCAACATGTCCAGTTCCAAATCAATAAAGATGGACACTCAAGACAGTAACTTACAAAAGTAAAGGTATGCACTCGACCAACATCACAAACTTACAGAACCATATTGAAGAACAATGCCTATTACTACCTTCGTTGTGCCAAAATAGAGATCTTAGCACGTGTGGTTGGATGTTTTGGCTGGCAAAATGTGGGTTAGCACCAGACCTGAAACAAAAAGTCAAAAATCTTTATGTAATCTTAGACTCAAGCTAAACTTCCCTCCTCAAATACATACATCAGTCAATGGATGCCAAACTCAACTGCTCATTCTAGGGAGACTACCTGATTCAATCTCATTACTAACAATGTTTCTAGCCTGGGGCTGTTGTGTGGCAACCTAATGCATCGGGGGCGTTGCATGTATGTTTTGCTTCCATTTAAATAAGTCGAATAGCACATCTATTAGATATCCTTTGTTAAAGTAAATGAAATGTCTTTGACTGGAAACAATGATTGTAATGATATACAGTCAGCTAGCCACTCTAGTTCATGCTCTGACAGATTCTAACATTCCTGGATGTGAACCACAGAGTAGAGATTACCAGATCTCTAGATATGACTCATCTGAACTATTACATAATATTAGAGACATTGTTAGTATTCAATTAACACAAAATCACAGACCCAGAAAAATCCTGAAGCGTAAAATGAAATGTGAAAATTGTCTCAACAGCACTCTTTTGGATTTTATAATTGCATTAAAAGACATGTACACAACACACAATGCCTTCTAGATTAAGATCATCGACCAAATACCCAAGGAAATGTGTTTTTCAGTGAACACCAAGCAGCAGTCATAAATGAGACAGTAACTTCACAGCATAAACGGAATTTCAAGTTGCTGAAAAAGCTGGTAAGAGTGCTGATTAAAGAGGCTTGTTTTATGAAATATAATAATTTAGATTTTTCACATATTCACTACTGCCATATTTTCTCCTGCAGCCCGGTAAGCTGCTAACCACTATTCAGTTAGTGTGTTCGCCCTCTAAATATGGTAAACTAATTGAAAATCACCAATTTCCATGACTGTATTCATGTAGAGCCACCATAAAAATGCACTGTGATTATTCAAGATGCATAAATGGTAAATGCCGTCTGTGCACTGTAGTTTGGCCTTATGCCATCCATATGGGATCCTTTAAAAACAAGGCGATAGAGCAGTGGTGTAACAATAACCTCCATAGTGTGGGGGGCCTGAGCTCCAGGGGACCCCTTCAGTGGCACTCAGTCATAAACTGTGCACTGACAAGCACTGTGCACAGGCAGTGGGCCTTTCGAATAAGAGGTTCTGACTTGGTGGGGGTCAAGATGAGGGTTCCTTCCAAGTACTTTGCCCTGCCCCCCCTCAAGTTTTGTTACGAGGCAGCAGTTGAGCTGCCCAGCAGCTCTGTACAGCTGCAGGCCAGGCTGCATTCACATGTTACAGTGAAACCATGTTGACATGATGAAGCCTAACTCTAACTTTGGATAATCCAACTGCCCTCTACTGGATATTTTGGAGAAGACTATTCTATTTGAATTGTTTGGAAACAACAGATGTTTCTGTGCATTCTGTTAATCTTCTAAGAAATTGGTTAGGGTATTCTCATGCCAAAAAATATCGTGTTGTGTGTCTTTCAAAAGTGTTTATTTTATACTTGACCTCTATGAAGTGAAAAGGTGAATTGATTTTTATTAGTCCTAGGAGCTAGGGGGCAAATATATGAAGCCTTTTTGCTGCCATAAGGGGTCCGATTTGCAGAATCAGGCTGCTTGTCACAGCAAAAAGGCCATTTAAATTGCAATTCATGTTTGCAACCAATTACCGGGGTGTTTAGAGCGTCCCTTTCAAATACTGAAACGAATTGGTATCTATTGTTATTTTCAGACCAAATTCCAGTCACAAAACATTAATCTTTCACTAACTACTGAATGGTAGTGGTAAAACATTGACAAAGTGGAAAGGCTCTCCCATGGACCCCTTACCATTTAAGAATGTTGAAAAAATATTTTTTAACAGTTGCCAATGGTCGCATGGACCACTGTCATCACTAGAAAAAAAAGTAAAAACATGCGTAGTCTTTTATTTGTATCATCTCTGACATCCTGAGGAAACCGAGCCATTCTCATAGAAGGCCAAAAGGCTGGAACAATTCAACCAAGTCATTGCTTGCAGTCCCTCACACTTTTCAGTGCCTACATATAAAACAGACATGATTATACTTCGTTTGGATTTTAGGTCAAACCTTCAATATTATATTTAACTAACAATGTGTAAGTGTCTAACTACACAGGTGATTTATAGCTGGAACATTGTCGATCATTGTATTTTATGCTTTAAGGTAATTATTCCAGGAGGGTGAAGGAAGAAAGATAACACAAATGTATCATATTCAGAATACACAACACTATGCAAGCTGTTCTACTACCTGTGCTATTTATTCAATTTTGGATATTCGTAGATTGTAGCTATTACCAAAACTCTAGCATTACCTATCAATCTGAAACATTTTAATCCACTGCATTAGAAACAAAGAGGATGATTTAGAGTTCGGCAGGGAGGAAGTACTATCATGAATTGGCAGAGCTCATGCCACTGAACAACACATTACCACACCATTTAGATGTGGGAGAACTACTGGCTTTCCACCGGAGAAGACTCATCAAGCTCTGTCAATGTAACCCCCTGACCTGGAGCTCTATCTACCACACGATCAACTGGTCATGGTGGTTGTAGCCCTATCTCACCTGGGATGGGGAAACCACTACTGATTTTCCATGGAACACCATATAGCATGGAAGTCATGGAAAAGTAAATGGAAAGTGCCTCTGACACAAAGGGTAAATACTGTCTGTCATAGATGTTTTTCTTTTGCTTTTCGAGAAGAAGCATCTGATTTAATGGTTTGTTGCTTAACAGCAAAATAGAGTACAAAGTGAACTGCATCAACATGGTGTCAGTTTGTCATTCATATTTGCTGAAAGCGCAACTGCGGCATCGTGAATGCACTTTCATCATAAAGATTTCGTTGTGAAGTCTGGAGATTGTGATGTTTCCTATATTTAGGCACAGACAAAAACTACTGTTCTATTAAAGTTTTTTTTAACTATGCATTATAGTTATTTATTAGAAAAGCAAATGGTTTCTCATACCAGAAAGCACCCTGTTAGGATGAAGCACTGTATCTGTGTAACACAGCAGTGAAAATAATAAAGTAGGCTTCCTCCATTTTCCAGTAACCTCTCACAAATAAGTTTATTTTTCTTCTAATTTTCCAAATATGCACTCATTTTATAAGTTAAATTGATCGGAATGTATCCGACCCAATTTCTTTTGGCCTAATAATTTAGGATAATATTGTTCCCCTGCATTTGAATGTGAAATGTATGATTTAGTATGTCTCAATGGTTGGATTTTAAACTTGTTGTTTATCTCGTTTTCTACTTCATTACATTGAATGCTGGAGATTTGAGAAGCAGTCATGTTAAAGTTTAAATAATTTAAAATTGCAGTGAACAGCTTCCTGTCTTAGTATTGTGTGGTTAAAAGTTTCCAACTTATGATGAACATTTTTAAATCTTCTGCTCCAATGTTTAGTCTCCATGATGGAGATAATAGCACATTTTCTTCTTTCTTTTATTGAGATCAGTCTCGCAGACGAGAGGCTCACCCATTGGAGTGTGGGGCAGTCTACCTCCTATTTCGGGCCACTACACCCAAAGGACTCCTTTCCACCCATTTGTTTTGTTCCTTTAGGGTGGGGGGAAGCAGGGTTGAGGAGCACTCTCTCCTAGTGACTATTGAATGGGACGCTGTGTTTAAGTGAACTGCATATGTCAGATTGGCCAGCATTTTTCATATGACCAGCCTGACGTGCAGTTCAGGCTTCCTCAGTCAACACCACATAGAAGCTGGAAGAGCAGAGACACAGCCTCATTGGTCTCCGATGGAGCGTTGTGCTTCCCTGACCCAGACAATCCTGGTACTGCTTTTATTCTGTGTGGTATTAGAAACAGCATAACAAAAGTGCTTGGAATGGCTTGGATGCTATGCCCAGCATGCACATCTTTGCCAGGCTGAGCAAGGAAGGAGGATTGCATGTAATCAAGGTAAGGATACATTTATTGTTTGTTTATTTACTTTGAAACAGTACTTTCAATATGCTGGGCTATTAAGTTTGTATTGCAAAGGTAATCGGAGCACATTCTATTTGAATAGAATGTACCTTTAAATAGAATATGCCCCAATCACCTCTACAATACAAATTTAAGCACATCTGTTGTTCATAAAAGCTTTACATACTTTGAAAAGTCGCCAGTCGCAAATTGCAGATATTAATGTTTTCCCAAATGACGGTTTAGCTTAAAACCCATAGACTATACAAATAATTGAAATCCTTAGAGAAATAGATATAGAATAAATATGCATACATAATAATCATTGTATGATGACTGGTCTATATCACTGGTGTGCAAAAATATTGCCGTACAACAGTAAAGAAATGAAAATGTGTTAGAAATGGGGTCTTTGGATGGCAGTCAGGTTACCCCCTGTCCAAGCAAGGACCCTCACTCTAGTCAGGGTAAGTCACACACAATCCAAATTATCCTGTGCCCACCCTCTGGTAGCTTGGCACTGAGCAGTCAGGCTTAACTTAGAAGGCAATGTGTAAAGTATTTGTGCAATAAATCATACAATACCACAAAATAACACCTCAAAAATACACCACCCAGTGTTTAGAAAAATATGTAATATTTATCTGAATAAATGCAGGTCAAAACGATTAAAGATGAAATAAGAAAATGTAGGGATATCACTGAAAGTGATATCAAGTATCTTTAGAGTTAAAAGATTACTGTAAAAGAAATAAAAAGTGTCTTAAGTTCTCCTAGAAACAGCAAGTGTCTCTTGCAGGGCAAAGTACCTGGTTTACATTGAAAAATCCTTGCAAGGGACCGCAAAGGAGGAGATGCGTGGAAAACGGTGAGTGTGCGTCAGTTTCGCCCCTTTGCACATGGACTTGCATCATTATTTTCCACATAGGGGAGACGCAGAGACGGTGGGTCGATTTCCAGCATGCGGACTTGGATCCTCTTCGGGTTGCAGGGTTTTCAGATGTCCCGGGGACGATGCAGGGAATGCTGGGCTTGCAGAGCGAAGCCACAGAAGCTGCGTCGATTCCGGTAGGCGATGCATGGAATTTTCTTCCACACGGCAGGCGCTGCGTCGATTCCTCTCAGGAAGTCGGGCGGCGGCGTTCTGAGTCAGCTTGCATCGATCCAGTAGGGCTGTGCGTTGAAGTTCCACTCGTGTCGCTGGCGTTGCGTCTATCTTCTGTTGCAAAGTCGGGCTGCGTCATTCTAGACACGGTATAGGCAGTGCGTCGTTCTTGGCAGGCGGTGCATCGAATTTTCGCCGCACGGGGATTTCAGCTGCAGGAGAAAAGTCTTTTTGGTCCTGAGACTTCATGGAACAGGGGACAACCTCTATCCAAGCCCACTTCTGCAGCAGAGCAAGAGAGCAGCAAGACAGCAGGGCAACAGCAAGGCAGCAGTCCTCTTCAGAAAGCAGTCAGGTGAGTCCTTCAGGCAGCCAGGTTGTTCTTCTTGTCAGGGTGGAGGTTCTGGTTCAGGTATCTTCTCCAGGAAGTATCTGAAGTCGTAGGGCAGAGGCCCTATTTTTATACCCAAATGTGCCTTTGAAGTGGGGGAGACTTCAAAGAGTGGCTTAGACATGCACCAGGTCCCCTTTCAGTTCAATCCTGTCTGCCAGGGTCCTAGTAGGGGGTGTGGCAGTCCTTTGTGTGAGAGCAGACCCTCCACCCTCCCAGCCCAGGAAGACCTATTCAAAATGCAGATGTATGTAAGTGAGGCTGAGTATCCTGTGTTTGGGATGTGTCTGAGTGAATGCACAAGGAGCTGTCAACTAAACCCAGCCAGACATGGATTGTAAGGCACAGAAAGAGTTAAGTGCAGAGAAATGCTCACTTTCTAAAATTGCCATTTCTAAAATAGTAATATTAAATCCAACTTCACCAGTCAGCAGGATTCTGTATTACAATTCTGGCCATACTAAATATTACCTTCCTACTCCTTTCAGATCTGCAGCTACCACTCAAACAATGTATGCGGGCAGCCCCAATGTTAGCCTATGAAGGGAGCAGGCCTCACAGAAGTGTAAAAACAAATTTAGGAGTTTTACACTACCAGGACATGTACACTACACAGGTACATGTCCTGCCTTTCACCTACACAGCACCCTGCTCTAGGGGTCACCTAGGGCACACCTTAGGGGTGACTTATATGTAGACAAAGGGGAGTTTTAGGCTTGGCAAGTACTTTTAAATGCCAAGTCGAATTGGCAGTGAAGCTACACACACAGGCATTGCAATGGAAGGCCTGAGGCAAGGGTAAGGGACTACTGAAGTGGGTGGCACAATATGTGCTGCAGACCCACTAGTAGCTTTTAATCTACAGTCCCTGGGCACATATAGTGCATTCTACTAGGGACATATAAGTAAATTAAATAGCCCAATTGGGTGTGATCCAATGTTACCATGTGTAAAGGGAGAGAGCATATGCACTTTAGCACAGGTTAGCAGTGGTAAAGTGTGCAAAGTATAAATACCAGCAAAAACAGTATTTCAAACGTAGAGGGAGGGAGGCAGGCAAAAAGTTAGGGGTGACCACCCTAAGGCTGTCAGGTCTAACAAAATGCTTGAGACTTAAAGTACTTAGAGACTTGGTGCCAGCAAGCGGTCATGGCCCTGAAGATAACTATCCTGCCACAAATCCAGGCTTTGGGAAGTAGAGGTTTGAAGTGACATACTTGAGCCAAAACAATATTGAAAAGCAGCCCTCAAATGCCTAACTGTATCACTTCATTAATGCTGGCTAAGACTCATAGCTTCAAAGACATGGAAGAGAAATGCACGAGTTGTAAATAGGCACTGTGCAAAATCCATTATTGCAGAAACACAGGCAATTCCACTAGAAATAAAAAGAGATCATTTAAAAGTTCCAAAAATGACCCAGGCACCTTGCCTAATATTATGTTACCTATTAAGATTCAGTGGTATGCTACCAATTACCCCCAGCTATTTCTCAATTATTAAACTCCCAAAAGGAAATGAGGGGGGGTTATTGCAACAGTCACCAAAGGTGTCAATTGGTGTTCACTGATAAAGATTCTAGGTATGCCTATACCTGTGGAGCACAGTGTAATTTCAGACTTTTTAGTAAAACAAGGCCCAGATTTAAGAAAAGTGGTGCTTCAAATCATGAAGCACCACTTTTCTTGTGCCCCTCTGCACCCCCTTAAGCCACCATTTGTGCCCGATTTTAAAGATACGGCACACCATGGTGGTATTAGGAACAATAGTGTCAAAATCTTTGATGCTATTGTGGTGCATTGCTCCATTAGCGTCAAGAATTCTGAGGCTAACAGACCAAAGTGCAAGGAAGCCCATAGATTCCAATGGGTGTGTCCTTTTAACACCTGGTTTCAGGAGGTGTTAAAAATGACGCAAAAATGGTTCAATGGAATGTTGTCGATTCCATTGCACCATTTTTGAGGATCTCCTTGCGTGAGAAATGCCCCCTTTGCATACATTATGCATCTTGCATCCATAATGTGGCAAAAAGGGTTGCAAAGTAGCGTAATGCAATGCAATTTGTAGATATGGCATGATTTTCTTGGCAATATAATGCCACATTAGCGTCAGAAAAATTATGTTAATGTGGCGTTAGATTTCAGAAGGCCATCCTTAAATTTGGGCCTATATGTTTAAAATTGACAATAAGTCAAATATTGTCAGGTATCTCACATTGGATTTTTAGCAGAAATGAAGGCCCAGATTTAAGAAAAGTGGCGCTTCACATCATGAAGCGCCAACTTTCTTGCGCCCCCTGTGCTTCCCTAACGCCACAATGTGTGTGCCGTATTTAATATATGGTGCACTATGGCAGTATTAGGAACAATAGCATCAACATTTTTGACATTATTGCGCAGCTTTGCTCCACTAGCATGTAAAATTCTGACGCTAGTGGAGCAAAATGCATGGAGGCCCATTGATTCCAATGGGTGTGTCCTTTTAACACCTGCTTTTTGCAGGGTTTTAAAAATGATGCAAAAATGGTGCAATTAAATCTTGTAGATTTTATTGTGCCATTTTTGTGGGCCTCCTTACAGTGGAAAGCCCCCTTTGCATACCTTATGCATGGCGCATGCATAATGTGGCGCAAAAGGTTGCAAAGTGGCACAATGCATGCATTGCACCACTTTGTAGATATGGTGCAGAATTTTTGACAATCTAACGCCACATTAGAATCTCAAAAACGTGGCCATCCTTAAATTTGTACACTAGGAAGTATTTTCTCAGAATTGAAACCATGATAATAGTTAATTAAAAGGGAAAGTAAACTTTCGAGTGACATCAGGAGCACGTGACAGATTATAACTGTCCAGTACACCATTTGGATTAGGTGGGAAACAGCAGAGTTTACAGTTGTCTCTTGAAAACCAACAGGGAAAGGGAATGGTGAGAACAGAAAGCAGCTGGTACAGAATTCTGATCCTTGTCACATGAAGTGAGCATGCAAGTACTAATTTAAGACACTTCGTTTTGGGCTAACTGTTATCTTAAATAGTTGACAAGCTAGTGCAGTATTATTCTACCACTTTAGACATAGGGAAATGCTTGCTTGACAGGGGAAATTAAAAGCCATGTGCTGCTTTTGGCTAGAAATGTAGCAGATATTTAGACACATGTGACGTACACAAAACATAACACAATCTATAACAACACAAAATAAAAATAATTGAGGACAACAAAACAGTTAAAATGATACGAAATGCTACTACAGTACAGAATAGCACATTGCAATATTGCAGCACAAAAACACAGTTGCACAGAAAAGATAAGCACATATCACTACCACACTTAAATAGAATACAACAAATATGCACAAACAATCTTGTAACATATTACCAACTCCAGAAACCTGCTTTCATACCATGGTAGTAAAAGTTGTTTGCACTGACCACATCCTTATCTTACCAACAAGAACATGAAATAGCACTTGTCAAAAACTGTTATTGATACAGCCTCCAGAGTTTTGCGGTTGCTACTGACAATACTGTCACTTAACCTAATCTTCGAGTAACTGAAATATGTAGTAGGTAAAGAGAAGAGGATGTTAAGGTGCAAGTGAGTTTTTTCCAGGTGAATTTTGATGTAAGAAAAAGGGGAGAACTGGCATAGACTTCCCAGAAGGCAATCATCATACATTTAAATATTATGCCTCCTGACGGTAAGCCAATGCAAATAGTACAGTTTGGGAGAACTGCACTTTTGACCAATGATCACCATATCTGTAGAATTTTGAAAAAGTTGAAGTTTGTACAAAACATTTTTGTGATACCTGTGTATGTGCTGTTGCAACACTCCAGCTAAGATTAGACCAAATTGTTCACTACTGGGATATGTTTTTGGTTATTGATAAAAGAGAGTACACGTCTTTGAGGAAATGAGTTCAGATCAGATAAAACATCTACATTTTCTGGGTTTGGACCACCTGCTATTTGGATCTTGTTAGAAATGGGGTTTCTGGTTGGCTAGGGCATGCACCTCAGCCAGGCAGAACCTACCCACTCTAGTCAGGGCATGGGAGTTACACGTCCAAGATAACCCCTGCTCACCCCCTTGGTAGCTTGGCACGAGCAATCAGGCTTAACCTGGAGGCAATGTGTAAAGCGTTTGCACAACACACAACACATGTGACGCAAAATGTACACCACAAAGTAAACACAGCACTGAGCTATGTAAAAATAATCTGTATTGCACAAAACATAATTTTACCAACATTACACGTAAGTAATACCCTGTTACCTTAGCAGTTGTCAGAGGGATACACAAGTTACTAATATTCTGCAAGAATATGCAGTTGTCACATTAGAACACGTAAGTACTAAGAATTCTGCCACATAAGCAGTAGTCAGGAAGTATAGTAAAAGGTATATGCACTTGTCATGAACAGTTCCTACACAAAAGAACCATTAGCGAATATATCACAAGTCATATGAATACATACCAGCTAGACATGCCCATAAAACAAACATTTAGGACATATATGCATAATCAGTAAACAGGTAGGAAATAGAAACAGCTGTGAGTCTGTATTAGGCTCCTAGAGCCTAGATTTTCTAAAGAGTACCTGTTTGCTGGAGGAGAAGGCACTCCCAGTGCCTAGAAACGGGCACGGGTGCCCCCGGCGCTCCTGTGCGCAAAACGGGGGCCTCTCTCGTGGTGGGGACCGGCCTCGGCCTCCTCACACCATGCCCGTGGGGTGGGGGCCGGGCGTGGCTCAGGAACAATTGTGTAGAACAAGGAAGAAGCGGGAAGGGACCTTCACCGAGGTCTCCTCTCCCGATTTCCTTGAAAAGAGACCAAATTGCCCAGACTCAGGAGCGTCCCGCTCCTAGCACAGCGACCGGGGGAAAGGGAATTCCCTTTCTCCCCCGCATCCTGTGGGTTCGAGAGGCAGCCGCCCTTGTCCGCGGTGCGGCTGCCTTACGGAGTGACGGGGGAAGCAGGGGCCTCCGATGAGGCTCTACATCTGCCTTCCCCCAGGCGGCCGCACCCGATCCGGTGCGCGAGCCACGCGTCTGCTTTCCATTTCCGAAGGGAAGCAGCGTGAGGAGTTGGGGCCGGAGTGTGCCCTGGGGGCCCTCTAAAAAGTGCGCATCACCCGGGGACACAGTAGGAGCGTACGAGCTCCTTTCCTTTCTTTCCTGAAGTGCCCCGGGGGCACTGTAGTCAGCGCGAGCCTCGCGCTGGGATCCCAAATGTGGCGCCTGGGCCGTGGCAGTGATTTTTACCAGGCAGAGGCGCCGGGGGGAGCGCTAGGGGCTCTAGCGAAAGCGCTTCACACAGCGCAAGCTTAAATCAGCAGCCTGGGCTACGGCGGTGAATGTCCTCCTCAGCTATGAATATAGAGCGCTTTTACCAAGCGCTTCAGGCAAGGCTGGGGAGATCGTGGCAGGGGTCAGGGACCACAACACCCTGCCCCTGGGAACAACCAGAAAAAGCACAGGGCTGGTGGATCTAGCTACAGGCCAGCACAAGGGGTGCAGATGGTGGCAGTTCCTTCTAGTGACCAGGCAGGTCACAGGTCAGCACAGCAACAGCAGTCCAAGGTGGTTTCCCGGTGAGTACATTCATCAGCGTTCTGTGTCCAATTTCAGTTCCAAGAGTGTTCAAATTGTGGGGAATATTCCCCTGTACTTATAGTCAGTTCTTACAGTGTTTTTCAATGGCAGGGAGAGGAGGTTCCAGCCAGTTACAACTGGTTCTGGGAGTGCCCCCTCTCTCCTTTCAGTACAGGCTCCAAACATCTGTGGGGGGTTAACGACCCTATTGTGTGAGGCCAGAGCACAGTCTTTACAAGTGCAGGTGTGCCCCGCCTCTCCCTTCTCTCAGCCCAGGAAGGCTTTACAATATGTAGATGCACCTCTGTGTCACCTCCACCCTCCCTGTGTTCAGGCTGTCTGAGAAGTATGCACAAAGCCCCAACTGTCAGTCTGCCCAGACGTTGATTGGAGACAAGCTGCAAAACACCAAAGTTGTAAGCACAGATAAATGCGCACTTTCTAGAAGTGGCATTTCTGTGATAGTAATAAAAAATACACCTACACCAGTAAGCAGCATTTCTTACCACTGTCACAACCATACCAAACATGCCTACGCTACCCCTCATAAATCAGACAATACCTCTTACACATAAGGCAGGGCATCTCCAATGCAATCCGATGAGGGGGCAGCACTCACAGCAGTGAGACACCAAGTTAGGCTGTTTGTCACTACCAGGTCAGGCCACGCAACATGGCACATGTCCTGCCTTCTACATACATGGCACCCTGCCGAAAGGGCTAGCTAGGGCGTACCTTAGGGGTGACTTACATGTAGTAAAAGGGGAGTTCTGGGCCTGGCAAGTAAATTTAGATGCCAGGTCCCTGTGGCAGGAAACTGCACACACCGGCTCTGCACTAGCAGGCATTAGATAGGGATACCACTTTACAAGGGACTTATAGGTAAATTAAATACGCCAATCAGGTATAATCCAATCATACCAAATTTGTAAGAGAGAGCACATGCACTTTAGCACTGGTTAGCAGTGAAAAAGTGCTCAGAGTCAAAACATCAGCCAATGAAGGTCAGGAAAATAAGAAGGCAAAGCAAAAAGTCTGGGGAATGACCCTATAAAAGGGCCAGGTCCAACAGATCTTTTCTCCCTTACTGAATCTCTTTCGTTGTAAACCCTGGTTGAAAGGGTTTGAGTGGTAACAGCCATGCCTGCCTTTTAAAAAGTCTGCTATTGTGCAACTAGTGAAAAAGGATCTATGCTGGTTACACATGAGCACATGGGCACGTATTTATGCACCCATTTGTGGGCTAAGAAATTGGGACTACTGTCTACATCAGGGCCTCATGGACCTCCAGCCTCAAGGTGATGGTCTGATTGCCACATAACAACCCTGGTAGGTGGACCCAATGGGTAGACGGCAGCCGGAGTTGTACTCACTGTTGCCTGGCTGACTACGACTCAATTTCCTGTCAGCCTTTCCATGGGCATGGGCAGTGCAGGGGCCCCACTGCCCAGCCCCTTCAGAATGTGCACTGTCTGCTTTGCTTTTCAGACTGGCACATTCCAATGGTACTGGGGTGCTACGGCATAAGGGAGCCGAGGCCAATAAAGTAGCAATGTTCAGTACTCATGTAGTCACTTCCCTGCTCCTGCAGGCACCTTCCAAGACGATGACCGGTTCTCAGGGACTCCTCGCCTGATAACGAGCGTGATCCCCGAATACAGGTGGTGGACCAACATGACCCAGACTGTGCTAAGATCCAGCTGTCCAAGTTTGGTGAAGGTAAGAGCTTGCCTTCCTGGTTTGCGACAGTACCCCTGTGCACCGCATCATCTCCAGTTCCTTGGGCTTCTGTGCACTTCTTCCAAGAATCCTTCGTGCACAGTGTAGCCCAGGTCCCCAGCACCCCATTCTGCGATGCACAACACGCTGAGTTGTTCTCTGGTGGCGTGGGACCTTCTTTTGTTGTGCTGCACCAACCGCAATGTGCACCTTCTTTGTCCCCATGTCCTGGGACTCCCGTGGGTGCTGCCTGGTCATCTGTGGGCTCTCTGCAGTGTTGGGAGCCCCCTCTGCCTCCTCAGTCTGAGTTGAGGTCCCCAGGTCCCTCCTGGATCCAGGCAGCTCTATTTTGATGCAAACCGCGACCTTGCTTGAACCAAGGCTTGTTTGACGAATCCAGCGACGCAAACAGCCTGCATCCAACATCTCCAAGTGGGACATCTCCTGCACCATGCAGGAACCCGCAGCCATTTTCTCTGGTGCTCTTTTGCAGGCTTCACGTAACCAGAGAATTCTCTTTTGCACCATCTTCTAGGTTGGCAGGGGCTCCTGTACAACCTGGAATCTTCTGCGACTTCTGGACTTAGTCTCCTCTCTTCACAGGTATTCAGGTCCAGGAATCCACCATTTGTTGCTTGCAGTCTTGCTTGGTTCTTGGAATAACTCTTATCATGACTTGTAGTTTTCCTGAGAAAACTTGCAGTACTTTACTCCTCCTTTCCTGGGCTCTGGGGTGGGGTATTTTACTTACCTTTGGTGTTCTCTTACACTCCCAGCACCCCTCTACACACTACACTTGCCTAGAGGGGAATTTGTGATTCGCATTTCACTTTCTTAGTATATGGTTTATGTTACCCCTACGCCTATTGCATTCTATTGTATTTTCTACTGTTTGCACTATTCTATGACTATTCACTTACCTGATTTTGGTCTCTAGTGTATATATTGTGTATCATATCTACTTCCAGAAGGAGTATTGCCTCTAAGATATTTTTGGCCTTGTGTCACTAAAATAAAGTGCATTTATTTTTGGTTACACTGAGTATTGTCTATTATTGTGTATTGGTATTTTGTAACTATAGTGGTATTGCAGGAGCTTTGCATGTCTCCTAGCTCAGCCTAAGCTGCCCTGATACAGCTACCTTAGACAGCCTAAGCTGCTAGAACACTGCCTACATTTCACTAATAAGGGACAACAATCCTCCATGATATTTTATCATTTTGTTAGGAAACCCTCAACAGACAACACTGGAAGATGGAACACAAATATAAATATGCCAATTACTGGAGGCGAAAGCATGGTCAGAAAATTAAGTAATGCATTTCTGTAGCGTTTTAGAAATCAGCACAAAATGTATTTTACATAGGTTTTTAAAAATACATAAAGAATCATTTAACACGTCATTGTCCGCTGGTTCAGGTATAATATAAATTTGGTAGGAATTATGATGGTGAGCCTTTTAGTCATGTTATGTTAAATTATTGTGCTAATTTCCACTACTCTCTCCTGATAATTTCATACAAAGAGTTTAATTTATCACATTTAAATTACAAAGGGCATAATAGCACATGGGGAGGTCATCTGGATTAGTCCGGTAATGGGAGTTACAGTTAGAGTTGAGATTACAACTCCAGCATGAAAACGGTACCCGGGTTTTTGTGACTCCTGAGTATACCACTAGCTGTAGGCTATTGAATCTCTGAATAGTAAACCAAGCAACATAGGTGAATTTCTATGGTAATTGGGCATGTTAATCCTGATTCCGGTAGTAAATCCCTATTTCTCAATATACAAGTTGGCACTCAGAATTGGTAGACAATAATGTGTCATAAAACTATCGATATTCCTGGTATTTGTAGTTGTGCATGAATTTGTTTTACTGAAGAAGAAGAATTTAATTTCCATAATCCAAAGTACTCAAAGGAATTGCTTACATGTTTAGTCATGGGAGCATTGGATGTGCCCTAGTGACTCACCTGCTGGCTTTGGATTTCTAGCATCTGGCTAAACCTTTTACTGACAATCGTCAGTCAGAAGAAAAGAAAACAATTAATCTTGGTGTACCTGTGGTATGACAAAGGCAGGCCTTGCGACACACATGTGGACCAAGCAGTTTTTTTAGTCTAACGTTTTGCAGGAGGCATCAAAAACTGGCACACAATCTTACTATACTAAATATAAAAATGGCTTCATAACCAATACCCCAAAAAAAACAACAACCATATTGCCCTTGTCAATGCTTATTTTTTAAATGAGTCACTGATTTTGCGGCTGCCGCGAGATAATGAGTCGTAATAGGGGCCAAATTTTATAAAAAGTAGATACTGCCAAACGAATTTAGAAGCATGCCATTAATTTGAAAACAAAACATGCATTTGCAGTTTTGAACGGATCAGGGCATATCCCAGACAACATAACACGCAGTATGTTGAAATGGAATGAATTGCAGAACCTCTATCTATTCATATAGGATGCAATAATGCATTTCGTCAATATATATACGGTTGAGCCAGTGGCATAGTTAGATTAAAAGCTGCTATATTTTATCGTAAATCAAAGTGCAGATGGATAGAATAAAGCAAGCTTTGTCTCAAAGAAGAGGAAATAAAAATGAGAGCATGATGTTGTTTGGTGCGGTGTTTGTTTATGGCTTTTAGCTGAAGGAACATATTTATATCAAGCCACCAGTGGCGGCCCGTCCTTTAGGGTGGAGGGGCTACGCCCCCCCACCTTTTGCCCCTCATGAAGAGTGTCTGTCAGGCTGAACAAAGGTCAGCCTGACAGACACTCTCCATGTTCAGCTCAGGCAGCCAGGTGCAGACATGCGCGATTTGAGCACACTCCTGGCTGCCTGAGCTGAACTTTGCTGGGCTGAAGAGGTCACAGCTCCTATGGGCGTGACCTCCTCGGCTCAGCAAAGGTGCCTCCAGGCCCTCCCCTGGGTGACGAGGAAAGTGTCACCAATTGACACTCTCCCTGGGCGCTTCAGGTTTAAGCCCTGAAGTGCCCAGGGAGAGTGTCAATCAGTGACACCTCATCACAGAGTGGGGAGGGGTCAGCAGTCTCACTGACCCCATCCCACTCTGTGACGAGGCTGGGACTGCTGCCTTCCCTCATTGGCTGACCTAAGGACCTGGAGGCTGAAGGTGTGTGTGTATGTCTGTGTATGTGTGTGATGTTTTAAATTGAATGTTTGGTGTGCGCGTGCATGTTTGAATGGAATGAATGTTATTAATGGATGTGCGTGCATGCGTGTGTGAAAGAATGAGTGTGTGTGATTTAAAATGAATGTTTGGTGCGTGCGTGCATGTTTGAATGGTATGAGTGTTGTTAATGGATGTGCATGCGTGAGTGTCTGTGTGTGAAAGAATGAGTGTGTGTGTGTATGTGTGTGGGTCCCGTGCGCCCCCCTCCCTCCTAAAGCTGCCGGCCGCCACTGCAAGCCACATTACTTTGAGAAGACTTTGCACGATGCGACAGAAAATGGAGCTTTAACCCGAGGAACTGTTCACAACCAGATTGAACTTAAACGCTGAATGAATTGTCTTATTGCACGGACAGTTGAAAACATGAATTGAAATAAGATCTTTTTATGGACTGAATGCTGACTCATTGTCACTTGTGTCTTCAAAGGCAGTATAATTATAGGCGACTCAAGCTTTCTCGCGAGCCTCAGTTCTTTTAGAAGACAGCAGATTGTATATCACCTCACTGACATAGATGTAGGGAGAGCATTCACAATGTGGCTGGCACAAGTTTCTGAAAAGTGGGCCATAGATAACATATTCAAGCAGGGGCAGTTTGGTTTATAGGAAACGGGGGGATCAAATAGCAGGTTGGTGGTCTGCAGGAATGGCGCCGTTATTGGTCTTCTAGCAGCCTTGTCCACCAAATAAGCTTGCGGTTTTCTGATTTCAAAGTAGGCCAGACTTACAGTATTTCTTCGGCCGTCTTCAAAGTATTTCTTCCATGTTCTTTAAAACAGCTGCAGCTGTGTTTTTAAATACAAACATAGTGATTTTTTTACAATCAAATATCAAATTTTGGTTCAATTTTGGATTGTAGGAGATGGAGAAGTTGGCAAAAGCTAAATATGCGTCGAGAGAGAACCCCTTATCCGGCAGTAGCAGTTGCTTTAATTGACTGCTTTCACCCTGCAGAGAACTATTTATGATGCATGCATTTTTGAGTGATAAAAATCCAACACTGGAAAAATTGGAGATGTGGATCAGCTGGTCTTATTCTTATGTAACCTACAATCAAGAAACATCAACCTATGTGGTCTGAATTGACAGTGTATCTTCATTCATGTTGCAACATAGCAAGGGAAACTCATCAACTATGTAAAACAATGTTTTCGATGGCTTTTGTGCCATTTCTTCAATGTTTTCCTTGAGAAGCATTTTTCAAAAATGTTCTACTCTATGAGTGTCAAAAGAAAAACATTCTTTTCTCCACAAGCTATAAGTAACTTTCTTTTTTATCTTGGCGCTCACCGCAAGCATGAATCCTTTCTGAAGTTGACCTTTCCTTTGTAACCTGTTCTTTTCTGCTTGTTAAGTGTTTTTGATCAGACGTCATTTTTTTTGTTCGGAAAAATGATTATGAGGTGAGAATTGAATCATCCTTGACAAAACTGGAAGAAAAGAACAGACTATTACTTACACTTTAGAATTTTGATGCCAAACTCAACCCCGAGTAGCATTTGAACCCACAGCCAGCTAAGCCACTCGATCTAGCATGGTGAAGTCTTTGATTATGGCTCAGATCATTGCAGAGGTTATCCGACACTCTCCTATAATCATTTCGCATCCTCTAAATGTAAAGAAACAGAATGGAAATTCGTATAAAGCCAAGGAATTCACTGGGAAAAAGAACGACAAAAACATAAATCCATCGATTTTAGACTGCGTCCTGTAAATGGAGCCTGTGTGGGTTGTGTAGAAATATTTTGCATGAAAAGGCAATGCTAAAGAAATTATTCTTATATTACCAAATTAACTGAAAGTGCACTAGTTTCTCAAATGGTATTCAGCTCTTATGTATATATATATATATATATATGTATATATATATATATATATATATATACAGGAGCCCCCCACACTATATTTTAATGTCTCCAGGATCTGGCCCACCCAGGGGCCTATCAATGCAAGAGCTTTGCTGCGATTTCACAAATATTGCAAACTTGCAGCGAAAAAATGAAAAAAAATTATTTTTTGCTTTGGGCGTTTCCCTCTGGGACTCCCCCCCACCCACACCAGTGCTAAGTGGTAAGGGGTCAGGGTGTCTCTACCCTGGCCCTTTATCCTTTTTTTTTGCTGGGACTCGGTCCAAGCTGAGTCCTAAAATGGCTGCCAACTCTTCCTGGTTTGAAATGTTGGCAGCCAGTCCGAGCTGTGCATTTCCCTGCACGAGCTTGTCTTTGTTCACGGGCAAAGATATACAAATTTGAATTTCCCTACATTTCTCAAAACCTACTGAACAGATGAACACCAATTAACAAAAAGCACGATCTGCGTACCCGACAGCTAGCTTTCTGCCAAACTTGGTGTAATTCTGCCCAGCGGTTCGGGCTGTAGTCCTGTTGACAGGTCTAATGGGAATTAACATGGGAAATGGTATGTCTTTTGAGGCCCCTTTTTCTCAGCCCCCCCTAGAAAGATCATGTGCACCAAGAATCCCCGGGCCACTTTTTGGGGAAACTTTTGTGAGGATTCCTCAAATGTTGCCAAAGATATAGGCATGTAAAAAAAATGAAACTTGTTCGTAACTAAAACTACCAAGTGGCAATATACGTTTCTTTACATGTATCGTTTTGTGGATTAAAAATGCAAACTTTCTGTTTTTATAACAAATGCCTATGGCCATACAGTGAGGTATCAGGTGTCTGCTCCCACCACTACAAAACTCTTCTGAAACAAGGAAAGGAATCTTTGCTGTTTTTGGCTCTTGCCTGGTTGGTAGTTTAGGAAGTGGGCAAAATGTACCAAATAATTTTACTAAATAAACTTTGATGGTGCGGAGTGTGTTTTTCCCACAATTTGAAAATTCTACCAAACAAAGGTTTGGAAGCATTACATATCACAGAGTCACTAACAGCATTAATGTTATCTCTTAAGCAATGCAGATTTAAAGATTGTGGACTTCTGTTAGCAACCAGATGTCCTTGTACTTTACATATAGAGTTGAAGGACTAAGCATTGAGTTCAGAAACAAGCTGATACATTCTCTCGATTTTTATAGTGCCACAGACGTCAAATTTCTAGTCCTCCTGGCACTTAGGACTAAGGCACAATGCCAACCTGAATCAGAAATCCAGTTGCACTACAATCATTTCACAATCCGCTGAGCAATTTATGAGTGAGATGCATTCCAGGTAACGATCCATAACATGAAATTTTTAATTTGAGCCCCAAATCCTTTTTTATTGAGGAATAACACTCCAAAGAACACCAGAAAACAATGGGTATATTTCAGGTATATATTTTAATATCAAAATCCTAGTGTGGGGCACACAATAGAACTGAAACCACAATGAAGGCAAACAATATGGCAGCTTCATCGGTTAGAAAAAGTGCAAATAATAGATATCTCTCAAACATGCTGCTGCTTCTCCTGCAGCACCGAGCCGCCAGCCCACACAAGACCCTGTGCCACACCCACCGGAAGGCCATAGTCAACCTGGAACAACTCTGATGTATCGTACCCGATCCCTCTGCAAACACACCAGAGAAATCTGGGACACCATCACCTCCCTTTTACCAGACGTGGCCTTCATTACCAAAACCCAGCTAAACCCCCCTTAAACCCCAACATCACCACCGTAACACCCGATGGCTACAAGATCATACAGCAGGACTCCACCAAGAAACACAGCAGAGGCATCACCATTATCTTCAAGAACACCATTTGATGCATTGCCACCAATAATGAAACCTCACCCCTCATGGAACACCGTAATTTCAAACTACAGACCAATGCCCAAACTACCTTAAGAAGCACCCTCGAATACAGACCACTAGCTACCTGACCGGCATTCTGTGACGCCATCCCCAACATCATCACATCATTAGCCATCGACTCCAATCACTACATTCTACTCAGTGACCTCAGTTACCAAATCGACGACCCCACCAGCTCCACCACCCTCTTTGAGACCTTGAGCAACATAGGCCTCACCCGACTGTTCAACATACCCATACACAAGGCCGGACACACCTTTGACCCCCCACTTTACCTCCAGTAACAGAGTCAGATTCAGCTACATCACAGAACTGTCCATCGTCCACTTCACCATCACCGACACCCAACACACCATCACCAAGAACCACAGAGCCAAATACCGCAGCTAGAGCAAAGTAATTGAATCACAGTGGATGCAGGCCCTTGGCTTATCCAAACCCAAGGCCTCATCTGACCTCGACCAGGCCATCCTGAACTTCTCCTCCCGGATCACCTAATGTGCCAATCTAGTTGCCCCACTAAAATGAGTCAGAACCAACAAAACCTCAACAAACGCCAGCTGGTACACTCCAGAGAGTAGAGTCACCAAGCGCAGCTGCTACAGACTTGAGAAACAATGGTGATCCACCAGGAATCCCTCCATTAGAACAGCCCACAAAGCAGCCCTCAACAACCACCACTGACAACTCAAGGAGGCCACAAGAGCGGACATCGCAACCACTCAGCATCCAACTGCACAAAATACCTTTTTTTGAATTGTCAAAGTATACTCAGCAGCCACAAAGAACACTTTCCACTCCTCCCAAGAGCTTTATAACCCCCTTTCAGACTGCTTCCACAGCAAGATCGCCACCATCTACAACTTTGACCCCCAACCAAAGATCTCCAACCTCAGCTCTCTCAATCCCCCAGCGCATACCAACAGTACTGTATCCATGTGGGCACCGCTCACCACTCAATCCACCTCAGCCATCATGTCATCCATTCACTCCAGAGCATCCACTGACCCATGCCCCACCAACTGTTCAACCTCAGAACCAACCTCATCAGCACACAACTCACAAGCATCCTCAACACCTCCATCACTTCAGCAGCTTTTCCAGACAAATGGAAACATGCAGAAATCAAACACCTCCTGAAAAACCCCTCTGCTGACCCCAACTTAAACAGGAAATACTGACCCATCTTTCTACTCCGCTACCCAGCCAAAGCACTCGGGAAGGCCATCAATCAGCAGCTCACCAGCAACATGGACGAAAGTAACCTACTGGGCACCTCCCAATCAAGTTTTTGTTCCAACCACAGCACCGAAACCTCACTCATCACTGATGGCATCAGAGCACTACTGAACCATGGGAAAACCACCTCACTGATCCTTTTCGACCTATCAGCCAGGTTCAATATTGCCTCCCACCGCACCTTCATCAACAGAATACAAAACAACGCCCTCAAATGGATTGCCTCCTTCCTGACAAGGTGAACTCAGAGCGCGACTACCCTCTTTTCAGCTCCACACCCAAGAGCATCAGGTGTGGCAAACACCAAGGTTCATCCCTCAGCCACATATTGTTCAACACCTACTCAATCCCACTGACTCGCATTGTTAAATCCCACTGACTCAACATCATCTCCTACACAGACAACACTCAACTGATCCTCTTGCTTACTGAAGATGCCTCCACCACCAGAACTAACTTCCACAATGCCATGACCACCGTAGACAACTGGATGAAAACTAACTGCCTGAAGCTCAACTCTGACAAAACAGAAGTCCTGATCTGTGGGAAAAGCACCTCCAAATGGGACCATAGCTGTTGGCCAGCCGAACTCAACCCGCTCCCATATCTGCAGACCATGCTCGCAACCTTGGCATCATCCTCAACAGTGAGCTGACCATGAAATGGCAGATCAACCCAGTCACTTCCTCCTGCTGTCACACCCTCTACATGCTCTGAAGAATCTTTGGGTGGGTCCCGGCCAACATCAGGAAAACTGTCACCCAGCTGCCTCGACTACAGTAATGTTCTCTATGCCAGCATGTCCACCCTGCTCCCAAACACACTCTGAACAATACAGAACACCACTACCAGCCTCATTCTGGACCTTCCCAGGCACACTCACATCCCTCCCCACCTCAGAAACCTCCACTAGCTCCCTGTCCAGAAGAGATGCTGTTTCCAGATCCTCACTCATGCCTACAAATCCCTACATGGGCAAGGACCAGACTACGTCAACCACCATCTATACTTTGCCAACCCACCCGACACCTGCACTCTTCTTCTCTGACCCTCACACACACACCCAGAATCCGGCACAGCTGCAGCAGTGGCCGATCTTTTTCCTACATCGCCACCAAGGTATGGAACAACCTACCCCTCCCCTTTGAACTACACGCTCACTGTCAGACTTCAGGAAGAGACTTAAGACCTGGCTCTTTGTCTGAGGCATTGCACCCCAGCCTCCAGATACCCGTAGGAATGACCGAACAATACTCTACAAAGGATTGTTTGATTGCCTTTATTGATCTATAGCAATAATTCCCTCACTGTGCTATTTTTAAGCACTAATCAAATTCTAGCCAGGCTGCAAATGAAACCTATTTTGGGCTTTAGAGATGGTTCTCACCCACCTACCTGGTTGAATAATGGAGTTCTATGATTAATAAAATAGGAAGGTCTACTGTTCTGGTCTCATGAGGCAGACAGCATCTATAAGTCAGCAAGCAAAGGCTAATTGCCTCCCATCTCTGTAGCCCTCCAAAAAGTCCGGCGATATGATTCTGTATGGCCTGTCAAATTATCACCAGACCTGCAAACTCCTCTGCCCTTCACTTTATATACTCCAATGTATACAACATAATCTCACTGTTGTTAAAGAATCTTAGCAGAAACAATTAATAGAATGTAGCCTGATTCTCTTTCATGTATTTTCATTCTTTTGAATAATAACGAAAAACGAACACATAGTTGCATTCTTTTAAAACCTTGCTTAACCTTCACAATATTTCTCACTCAACATTGCAAAAAGGCAGTTCATGTGCATAATACAGCATAATCTAATCTAAAAGTCAAACTGTGCATTTTCATAACCTATCTTATTTTAGTCACATCAACATGTTTTATGAGCAAGCTAATGTAAACACAAATTATCTTTATTAGAGAACCTACTAGAGAATACATCTTATACTAAATTTCTCCAGTGGCATTTCATTCACCTCGAGAATTTATGAGTCACTATAAGGTAGCGGTTAGAGAGAACTAAACATTTACAATGGCTGCCCACACTGACCTAACTTTAACCCAACCAGTGTCCAGTGTCCTATTACCTTAGACCAACATATATAATGAGGCTATCAATTCTTCAATTATCTACAAGTGACCTCCTAACATTAGAATTGATAAAACTACTTTCAACACAATTAGAAGAGAACATTAATTGAAGACACAATCTGTCCTTGCATATCACACTAACGGCAATGCAAATACCAGGCGATTGGGGAGGTTTAGCCAGTGTGAAAGATTTCTCAATGTTGACGCTCTGTAAACCATGCTTTTCTGGAGGGAATCATTGATATCCCATTGGCCAAAACAGGAAGGAACATCTCCAAAGAAATGTGCGTGTGTTTTGATGAGAAGCAATGCAATTAAACTGCAGTACCATTGAGAAAAATATAATTTGAAATTCCATGCCAAGCTGAATTTTCATTTAATTCCACAAATTTATTAAAAAACAATTGTTTGTTTTAACACATTTTTTAGGCAAACCTCACCGGGTGCATTGACATTTCGAAAACACTGGGTAGCATCATCATTTTCACAGTCCTGAGTGTGCTCAAATAAGACAAAAAGAGAGGAGATCACTCATCATATGGATCTTATTCAAAACCTCCTCTCTCTCTCTCTCTCTCTCTCTCTCTCTCTCTCTCTCTCTCTCTATATATATATATATATATATATATACATATATATATATTTAATAAAAACAAAGGTTACATGGATGTTATAGTTAGGTTCTGAATTTACTTGCACAAAACGAGAGAAACTCAGCAGTTACAGTTATAGTTATTTTAGGTAACTATAACTTGCGACCTAAGGTGACTATAACTCATGTCCTTGCCACATGGAGGTGTGTCTATGTGTCCTTTGGAGTCAGGATGCCTATATGCTGACCCCATATGTGTTTTTGCACTCTTCTTTTCTCACCCAGAGCTAATGTGACAAACAAAATGGTGGCTGCAATGTAGAATGACGGAAAAGTGTCTGGAAACCCCCTTTTTTTCTTGGCCCCCACTTGACCAATCACTACAAGTATTTTAAGGCAGCAGTAGAACTGACCAAAGTATACGTTTTGAAAATTTCATATAGATTCATTAAACGTCATCAAAGTTATTGGCAAAACAAAATACACTCCATCTATGGAAACAAACGGTCCTAACTATAAATACCTAGAGGAGACAACCTATATGCCATCTTATTGCAGGGATAGCATGGATTTTATTTCCAAAATACAGGGTATTCCATAGCAACCTACAAATGTTTTGGCCACAATTGATGATGTGGCCTTGTATACTTGTATTAAACATGAGTTAGGCCTACAAGCTTGTAGGCATTTTTTTAGGGAAAAACCCCTGTCTTTGTATAATTACACTATACTGTTGCTAGACATGTTATAACTTTGTCTTGACAATACCTATTTTTTGTTTGAAGATCAGTATTTCAAACAACTCTCTGGAGCGGCAATGGTTTGCACCTAGTTATGCCCATTTGTTTATGGGGTGATGGGTGTAACAACTCATATGGACTGATGCCACTGAAATGTGGACGTGCCACATCGCCTTATGGACAAGGTACATCAATTATATTTTCATGATTTGGGATGGCTCACGAGTGCAACTGAATGCTTTCCTGGCTTGGATTGCAGACAATAATTTGAACCTCATGTTCACTAGCAAGACACAAAATGCTACAATGGAGTTTTCTGTCTCTGTAGAGGAAAGTAATATACAAAATAACTTTTTTTAGGAAGGATACTGTGGGCAATAGAATTCTACAAGTCCTTAGCCACCACCCCCCTAGGCTTAAATGGAGCATTCCCTATATGGAATTGCTTAGAGCAAAGAGAAATTGTAGCACTGTCAAGACCTTTGAGACTGAGAAAATAAATATGATTGGCAGATTTAGAGTGCAGGGCTCCTCCAAAAAAGTCATCATGGCAGCCTGTGATAAGGTGGCAGGTGTTAAAATGGATGGTTTATTAACACCTAAGCAGAGAGCAAAAGTTGATAATAAAGTGAGACTAATTACGACATTCAGCTGTGAGTCACATGCTATTAGTAAGATCATAAGGAGACACTGGCCCCTGTTATGGTCAGACCGAATCATAGGGACTTTAATAGGCCCCCATCCTCAGATCACCTAAGAAAGAGTGAGTCTTTGAAGGATGTACTGGTTCACAGATATCAGACAAAGAGACAGAAAACACCAGGATCTTGGTTGAGGGAGAAACCAGGTTTCTTTAAATATGGTAAATGCAAGGTCTGTGCCCATAGTTCTAACAAGAAGAGATTCATGCTTCCAACAGGGAGAGAGGTAAAAATCTGAAAATGTATAAATTGCGATAGTGATTTTGTTGTCTATGTCTTGGTGTGCTGATGTGGCTTGCAGTATGTGGGGAGCACAATCTTCCCAGTGAGGAAAAGAGTCCTTGAACATCTGCGGGCCATAAAGAACAAGGACTTAAGTTACCCAGAGGCCAGACATTGCCTTCTTGCGCATGCATCTAAATCTGACAAGGTCTCATTTTGTACCATTGACAGGGTCTTGACCAGCGTGAGAGAAGGCAACAAGGAACACAACTTGAGGAAGCTGGAATCACAGCACATAATTCTACTTGGTACTAAGGACCTGGTCGGCCTTAACCAGGCTGAAGAACTTTTTTTTCAACTCTCTTTATTGGTATTTTTAGGCATTTAGTTAGTACAACCATATTCATATTATCCGAGTCATAGCATGTAGCGCCTTCATATATATATATTGCAACATTACATTGCGTTACATTCGTATAGTACTGTATCACTTTCAGCTATTTTCTCTTTTACATTTCCAGTGCATTACATCATTACTAGTTTGCTTTACATTTGTGGTCTTCAACTGTTTTTCTTGTTAGTTAGTTCCAGCTCCTTATCTACATTCACTCCCTACCATCTCCCAGTATATCTACTAACAAACACCTCAAATTACCAATCATTACAGCAACATATTTCTTTGTATATGGAGCAGGTAGTGCAGTTTTATTACCTTCCTATTCCCTTTTCAGTAGATGGAATTACTTTAATGGGGAATGAGCTGATTGTGTATTATGTAGGGGATGAAGAGTTCCTTTAATGCACCCAAGTCTTTACTAAACCCTTGTGGCCTTCGGAATTCAACAACAACCAAGAGAACAAAATGAAACTAAGAAACAAAACATTAAAAAGACAGGTAGAGATTAGTAACTCTGTCTATTCTTCTGTTGGCATTGGTGGAAGGCTGGGTATCAGAAGGGCCACCATACACCTTTTATTCCCTCTAGTAAGGACACCACAACAGGTCTGGAAACTCCCACCCTCGTGGAAAATGTATAGTTATGAGCCCGGGGCCCAGCCGGTCCGGTACCATATTTGTCTTGTGATCTGTTTGGTAATTCACATGTTCCTCCTTCCACCTCAGTCAGGCCTTTGTTTGTCACTTCTCCAATACAGTTCCTCCCCAGCCAGTTTGTCTCCATGACCTGTGTCCCTAGTCGAAGCTCTCCCCCATATCAGATTCGGTCTCTACAGTTGAGTTCAGCCACACCTCCATTATTTCATCCCAGAGTTGTGCTATAGGGCACCTTCTCATCCCCTTACTATCCTCCTTCTGAAGGGATCGCCCTTCTGCCCCCACCCACTTCGTGACATCTTTCTCCCATGTGCAATAAAACGGGGACCTCTGGACGATTTCCAGTCCATCGTGATGTGTCTCCTCACCAGAGCCAATGCTAAACCCGTGAATCAGGACCCAACCTTACCCTTCTTTGATATGGGGAAATTTCCAACCAGATACACCTCAAAGGTACATGGAGCCAGAAGACCAAGTGTGCGG
Source organism: Pleurodeles waltl (assembly GCF_031143425.1). Lineage (NCBI taxonomy): Eukaryota > Metazoa > Chordata > Amphibia > Caudata > Salamandridae > Pleurodeles > Pleurodeles waltl. The sequence continues at coordinate 451,042,804 of NC_090440.1, read as the reverse complement.
TGTAGTCTGTTCATTACTGCCCCCCAATAGCCCTGCGCCAAGGTGCACTCCCACATCATGTGCAAAAAGTCGGCATCCATCAGTCCACATCTCGGGTATCTCTGGGTCTCTCCCCCGTAAATCACTTTAACTTATGTTGCATCAGATAGATCATATGCAGGAAGTTAAATTGAATATACTCAAGTCTATTGAAACACTCCTAGTGTAGGTCAACATCCTGCTTCAGTCTTTGTCTGACATTGCTTTTCCCAATACCCCTTCCCATTTTCCTCTCAGTCTTGTTAGGGGTGGACATCCAATTTCACTCAATGCCCTATATAACCAGGTGATCACCCTCCTTGCGAACCCCAATGAGAGAAGAAACTGAAGTATCATGTGCGTAGGGGGTTCTTGGTGACCGCAATGCCACAAATCAGCATAAGCACTCATCACAGCCTTGTAGGTCAAGAACTGGGTACCTGGTAAGTCTCTGGTGTCTATAAGATTCCCCAGCAGGATAAGCCCTCCTCCTCGACAACAATCACCAACAGTCACCAAACTCACAGCCGACCAACTCCGAAGCTCCGTCGCCGTAAAATAAGTAATTAGTGTGCCATGTGGCAGATCCACTATTTGGAGGCCAGGCACATATTTTGCCGGCCTGCGAGCCCTCACCTGCATATGTGCATAGGAGTCACCCTCATCAGTATCGTTGGGTGGGGAATCGGCACGTCTGTTCTTAATAACCGTGACAACAATTTGTCCTTGTAAGGGGCCAAACCCTGCTGGTCCAATCCCCTTCGCTGTATCCCTCCGAGCCACCTGGCAATCCATTATAGTTTTGCTGCTTAATAATATAACTCATAGACCGGTACTCCCAGTCCTCCTTCTGTTTGGGGATGTTTCAGGGTTGTGAGGGACACTCTTTGTCTGTTCCCATCCCATATAAGGTCTTTGATTAATGCATCAAACTGAGGGAACCACCCCACCAGAATGTTAATCGGTATATTTGCAAACAGACGAGACGGGCAACACCACAATCTTGTTACTGCTGTACGAGCAATCAGGGACATTTTTAGGGATCTCCAAAAAATTATATTTCTTTTGTGGAACGATATACTCTACCCAGGTTTCCTTCCTTGACATCCTCCATAATATGATAAATTTGAATACCGAGGTATCGAAAAGAGGAGGGCTCCCATCTGATTCCCAGCGGTAGATGTTGTGGGGGCTGAGTATCTATTATACAGCGCAGTTCAGCCACAAGCCGGACACCCTCCCGAACTCCTCCAGTCTTTCAACAGCATTCTCTACCCCCTTTTCTAGATATAAGAGAAGATCGTCCATTTATAGTGATATAATATGGCGGTGTCCATCCATTAGGAAGCCAGTGTGCAACACTTCCACTTGGAACCAGGCTATGAATGGTTCTATGGCAAGCACAAACAGCGAAGGGGATAAGGAGCAGCCCTGCAATGGCATACTCTGGGGAGACAGTAACCCCTGTTCGTTCTCGGGCTGTGTGTTCCTTATATAAGAGCACCACCCACTTTATCCAGCCCTCCCCCAGGCCCATGCATCACATTACCTTAGAAATTCCCAACGGATAGAATAAAATGCTTTTTATCGAGGTCTGTGGACATAAGTGTGGCCTCCGTTTGGGACTGTGTCTCCGGGTTACGCAGAATATGGAAGAGTCTGCACAGGTTAAGGGAGGTGCTCCTACCTGGAATAAACCCATTTTGATCTTTGTGGACTAGAGTGGGCATATAGGGAAGGATTCTATTTGCCAAAACCTTACTATGGATTTTAAAGTCTGAATTTATCATAGATAGTAGGCGATATGCTGAGGAAGGGCCCCCTGATGTTGTTGTCTTGGGCAACAGGACCATTACTGCATTTCTACTTGATTCCGCTAGTTTGCCTCCCTTCCTTGACAGAGTATATAAGCTTAGTAGTTTAGGAATCATTGTATCCATTTATGTCAAATAAAATTCAGCTAGAAGGCCATCAGGCTCTGTTGTTTTGCCCTTGGCCATTTACTTGAGAACCTGACGCAACTCCATGGCAGTAATAGGTCCCCAAGCATCTCAGGAACATCTTGTGGTAGTGTTGGTAAGTGAAATCTATCCAGAATTGCTTCTTGATCAGCAAAATGTATTAACTCTGGCCGCCCATACAGTGTCTCATAATATTTTATAAATGTATCATTAATTAAATCTGTGGACATGCTTTCTTGTCCCTTAATTTAAATGATGATAGGTGTCCCACTTAATTCCGGGAGAATCAACCAAGCCACTAGGCTGCCCGACTTGCCCCCCTCTTCATGAGTTTGGTCCACATATGCTTTATGATCAATATTTTGCAATCTCTCCAATACTGCAATATGTTGCTTATGTATTTCCCGTAGTTTTATCCCAATTTGAGGGTTAACCCTCAGGGTCATCTCCAGGTCATGCATATTGGCTTTGAGGGTCTGCAACTCCTCTTGCAGCACCCTACGTGATCCCACTGTCTGTCCCATGTAATGTCGTCTTATCACAACCTTGAAGGTTTCCTATTCCACCAAGGCAGAAGAGGTCGACCCCTGATTAACTACAAAATAATTTGTTATGGCCCTCCCCAGTGATTCTCGGTAACTAGTATTTTCGAGCATTTCAGGTTGTAGTTTACAGAGTGGTATTGCTGGTCTGATTGGCCGTGGAGCAAACCTCAGAATAAGAGGACTGTGCTCTGAAAGGGTACATCCCAGATATTCAGTGCTCCGCACCTCTTGACATAACCCTGCTGAGCAGAACAGCCTGTCTATCGTTGTGTATGAGTGAGCAGTAGGAGTAATCCTGCTCCTTCCGTGCTGTAGCCTCCACAAATCAGAGAGGGACCATTGCTGCAACCATTCCCTGAACCCCACTGCCAATCTCAAGGCTAGCACCCCCTGCAATGATGGAATAGTGCGATCTTGCTGGATATCATTTACACAGTTAAAATCCCCTCCGATCAAGAGGTCATCCCTCAGCATTGAACCCACCTGCACTGATAAATTGTGGAAAAAACAAGTTGGCCTCGATTTGGGGCATAAACGCTAACCAAGGTGACCTCCCTTCTCAACAGCCCACCTGAGACCAGCATGTACCTCCCCTCCTTATCAATGAGTGCGTGCACGGGCTCAAAATTAACTCCCGGTCTGACCCAGAACAATGCCCCTCTAGTGTAGGCAGAATAAGAGGTAGCATAGAGGTGGCACGCCATCTCTGCTGCAACTGAGCTATTTCCACCCCCTCCAAGTGTGTTTCTTGTAACATTGCTATATGGACACTTCTGCACAGGAGGTACTGGTAAACTTTGTAACGTTTGGTTGCCGATCCCAGACCCCGGACATTCCCGGTCAGGCATGTAATAAGTTATGACGTGGTAGTCATATGCCTATAGACATGTCAAGTTGACCTGCAGATGCATCTGGTCTCACCTCCAGCCTCAGCCTTCCACTGCACCAAATAACACAATTCCCGCCTCATCGAAACATTAACCAAAACCCCATAATGATCTCCCCTTCAGCCCAAACAAGTAAACTTCAGAGGACAAAATCACTCCTCCTGTATTGTTCCCAGGTGCTCCTTCAGAGAGCGTGGTGATGGGGTGAAGCTTCCAGCGAGCTATGGACAACAATGTCACTCCTGCCTATCAAGTGCTATAGTAGTCAGCCTCAGGTGTTCTCTCTTCAGTAGAGAGAGAACTTGTGCTCCTCATCTATTCATTGGACCTCATGTCCACCGACCCATGTCACTCTCCATCTGGCATTGCTTGTCAGTCTGGAGGACCACAACTGCCAGCTTTGGGCCAAAGAGCACTAGACAGACCTATGCGACCTTGTTAACAAATAGTTGAAATATGCAGTTAGTTATATCAGTTCATCCATAGACTGGGGGGGTTATCACTGGTAACCCGTTCTTCTCAGGATCTGATCTGTTGGCCTCAGAGTCTGTTGCTGATCAACCTGCATCTGTCCCTGAGCAGAGTTCAGCGCTGTGTTGTGTTGTCTTGTGATGTCTGCTGCTGTTTGAATTCCAGCATCCCTCTCTCTGTAATTTTGCGGCAAAGCAGGTTTCAACCACTGCTCATGCCTTCGGACCCTCCAGCGCTTCCCATTTCATCCCCCTGCTTGTGCTTCTTCCCTATCCAGGGTGTCACAGCCTTATGTGCCTACAGCCAGTCCAGTGTTCTATGGGGATCCTCACAGAAATGTGTTTCACTGCCCATTATGATTTTTTGTTTGGCTGGAAACAGTAGGGAATACTGTATCCCCACCTCTCTCCGTGCTCTTTTCCCTTCACTGTGTTATGCTCTTTTTTCCTGCACGGCCAATGTAGAACCAGGGAACATGTTTACTTTTCCATTCACAATGGAGTAGGGGCCATATTTGTGGGTGCAATTCAATAAAATGTCCCTGTCACGATAATGCAGCAATTTGGCCACTACTGTACGTGGCTGTCTGCCTGGGGCCTGTGAGAGGGCCGGCTCTCTCTGCACCCACTCCAGAGCAAAGAAGGGTGTGAGTCTGTTAGGGGCCATCTGTCCGGAGCCAAGTCTTGAGGTACACTACCATGTCTTTTCCTTCTACTCCTTCCGAGAACTCACTAACTGGATGTTATTGCGTCTGTTGCAGTCTTCCGCTTCCTCTCCACGATATTCCAATATACTTACTCTGTCAATCAGTTCTGTGACTTAATGTGTAAGTGCTCCTTGGGCTGGGTGTATGTCTGCCAGATTGAGTTTCGTCTCTTGCACTCTATCAGCCAATTTCTGGTGTTCAGCACGTAGTAACCCCAGGCCCACCGTAATGGCCCCAATATCTTGTTGAAGAGCGGTTTTAGTGTCCAATATTGCTGCCAACATTTTATCAAATTGAGATTGCATAGTAGTGGACATGGCCTCTGGCCCCTTCGTCTGCTCTGGTAGCATCTCCAGTGTATTCAAACCATCCTGAACCACCTGAGAGGGTCTCACTCACGGTTTCCCCATTGTATACAAACTTTTCTCAGTCACTGCCTCTAGGCCAATTAATCATTCACTAGTTTTACTCTAGTTGGGGCATTTTAAAAGTCAAATTGTTGCTCTCCTGGTCACATAAGAGAATGTCAAGACTTGGACCTTCAGCAGTGCTGTCAAATAAGGAATGAGCTTGCTGCCACACCGAAAGGGCTTTGGTTGAGTAGATCCAAATTAGTGGGGGAGTTGTCAAAGGTTCAGCACTCGCTCTACCCATCTGTCCAGTGGTGCAGCCCTCCTAGGCCCAAAGTGCCATTGTAATATCATTATAATGCCCAGTCTGGTGGCTCAAGGCGTGACTATCTTACGCTGGTGGGATACTTTGCCTCAACTATTTTCAGGCATCCCTTCGTCCCCCAGGCACAGCCTTTCAGTTTCTGTCATCTGCCTCTCACCTCTATCTATCCTTGGTCTTCCTCCTCTGGCAGCCCGCTCCGGGGAGACCTTGTCCCTTTTACAGCCACATCGTGGGACTCGGAATCCTACAGCCAAGTCCTGAGTCCACCCAGCCAGTCTCTGTACACTGCACTACTTCGCTTCTGCTCCTCCAGCAGTATCATGTGCCAGTTGGCTCAATCCGGCCACCTCCAACCTTGTCCACCATCTGCTCCATCTGGTCCCTCCTTCAGACTAACCAGGAATTGCACAGACCCGAACTAGCCATTCCGTGCTCCCAACATGCGAGACATGAGAGCTGGCTGCACAGGGCTGCTCCTCAACTGGGCTGCACCCATGCCTCCTGCTCCTTCCGGTCAGTGTTGGTCCTCGTCTCGGGTTCCCCCAATCACTCCACTCCTCTGTGACAGGTTGGGTTATCAGAGGGCACCCTGGGCAATTCTCTATACAGGGGAAATGATTGGGCCCATGTGGAGCATTGTAATCACGCGACCACTATTGCTGGCTGCTAAGCCACACCCCCCACCAGGATGAAGCACTTTATGTTCATATTGGTGATTGATGTATAATCTCAAGAGAATATGGATGAGGATCTATGACTGTGTTAAAATGCTATTCTGTTGACTGATAACTGAAACAGTGGTTACTGTCATTTCGACCTTGTGCAAACAATACTATGGATTTACATGTTGACCTGCTCTCAGATGATGGATGTTTTTTCTACACATACCTCCAGTTAGTTCTCAGTGGGATGACTAATTATAGTACAGAGGGTGAAGGTGGATTGGGTGCTGGTGCACCATACACACTGCAGCATTGCCACAGGCTCTTTTATAAGCTGGCATCAATGTTGTAGGCCTTTTCCCGCTGGGCCAGTGGGAAACTCTTAATGGGGCCCACAGGAAGGCTGCCACACTGGTGGCAACCTGACCGTCAGGACTTCGGCAGACAGCCTTTTCCATCCTTCGAAGTTGTAATGACCGCCTATATCTCCAAGAACGTGTTGACTGTGGGTTTTCCACATATATATGAATTTGGAAGCTCTACACATTTTTGGCTAGTCTTTGCTGTGTATATGTGAAATTGAGTGTTCGATGAAAACTTCAAGAAATAAACAACAACAAAAGAAACATGGCACTGATTTATGGACTTATATATAAGGACTGCTATTATCATATGCTCTCAGATAAACTAGTGTGTTTATATTTATATAACTTGTGGTGGAAGGTACCAGCATATCTGGGAGAGCGCTGGGCTTCCTATCCAATACCCCCTTTAAAAAAAAAAAAATATAGGGATACAGCAAGTACCAGAATACTTTGCTGCTTTCTAGGTGACCATTTCCAACTGGACCTGACCTGGTCCCTCTGCTACCCTCTGTGGGAGTGAGTCCTGACCCCTAAGCACTGTCCTTAAGGATTTGGGCCCTTGGCTGGAATCACAGTGTGTTTCCTCCTTCTTAAATAAATGTTTCATCAGATCTGACACAGAGCGAAGCAAAGGCCCGCAACTCCTAACTGAATAATTCACCCGATTGGACCCCAAGCAAACCAGATCCCTGCAGAGCTGCATTATTCAACTCCGAACTGGAAGCCTCACTAGATCTGTCAGTCAGTGACACAAATCCCACAGAGCAGCACAACTCTCAACTGAAAGCCGCACCTGATCAAAAGCTGAGCGAAGCAGAGCCAGGCAGAGTTGTGCTGCACTGCCCTACCAACAACGTCAGAGGGTAAAACATCCAGTAGGAAGAACCTTGCTCCGTAACCCGCCCTTGCTCCATAGCAGTCAAACTGAACTTGTGACTTTGCGACATTCAGGTGCAACCTGATACCCCCAGTTGCACTTCATACCCTTTGGTGCTATTTTTAAGGTTAGCATTGAAAAATTAATAATTCTGGTTATAATGTTTGTGTTTTTATCATTTTGGTGTCGTTTTATTACTTAAAAGTTGCTCTACTTTTCCAAATCAATTTGATTTTTTTCTTGTGCTGTGTTTTTACTTTATTAGTGTTTGAGTGTTCTTTACACGTTCCCTTTAAGTTGAATCTGACAGCTTTTGTGCCAAGCTACCAAGGGGTTTAGCACAGATTTATTTAGTAATGTTGATGGTTCACCCTGATATGATTGTAGTTAATATTTTAAGTGGATTCTCACCCAACCCAACCAATAATCCATTTTCTTATAGTACCAGTTAGTAACTTCACTTATGTCTGACACATTTATCACCTGCTTCACATATTCCTCTTTTTTATAACTTCCAATGCACTTCAATACATAGGGGGTCATTCTGACCCCCGCGGGCGGCGGGAGCCGCCCGCCTGGAGGGAGCCGCCATATTTCCCGCTCCGCGGTCGAAAGACCGCGGAGGCCATTCTGGCTTTCCCGCTGGGCTGGCGGGCGACCGCCAGAAGGCCGCCCGCCAGCCCAGCGGGAAACCCCTCCCCACGAGGAAGCCGGCTCCGAATGGAGCCGGCGGAGTGGGTAGGTGCGACGGGTGCACTGGCACCCGTCGCGTAGTTCAGTGTCTGCAAAGCAGACACTGAAATACAAAGTGGGGCCCTCTTACGGGGCCCCACGACACCCCTCACCGCCATCCTGTTCCTGGCGGTCGGAGCCGCCAGGAACAGGATGGCGGTGAGGGGGTCGGAATCCCCCATGGCGGCGCAGCAAGCTGCGCCGCCATGGGGGATTCCCAGGGCAGCGGAAAACCGGCGGGAGACCGCCGGTTTTCCTGGTCTGACCGCAGCCAAACCGCCGCGGTCAGAATGCCCTGCGGGGCACCGCCAGCCTGTTGGCGGTGCTCCCGCATCCCCGGCCCCGGCGGGACCCCCATAGTTCTTGTTGCTACAGAAGAGAAAATAGCATTGACTATTCCGCTAAAACAATGTACTGCAGTTTCCATTGATCTCAATATTTTCCTATACACAAGCTCATGAAAACCACATGATTTTTAAAAGAACCTACATTACACCTAAAAATTAGATGTCTGGTTTACAAAGACAATATTTTTCAATTTCAATGGATCCAGCTCCCACCCTCTGGCTTCATCACTGCTCAACAACTGACTGAGAGTGCTTTGCCGCTTGGATAAGACTGCTTAACCAGACACCGCAACAGTGTATAATCAATTAGAAAGCACATCACAAAATTGGTATGACATGGCCAGCATCTCCACACAGCTAAATTACCATCAATTCAAGTTATACATTTAATATTTGTGGTTTATGAGACTAGGAAGAGAATATCACACTTTTGGAATGTTTGCATGAAAAGTTCATGTATGGAATATTGCCCAAGGAAGAAGGGTATATCTTACTCTCATAGTGGGGAGAATGGAATAAAGGATGTAATTTAGTAAGCTGACATTATGTTCAGGTGGGTCCTAAGAATAAGATGAGAATAGTGCCCCAGGATTAAAATTCTCTTATGTTTGTCTAGAATACCGCATTATTGTTTTAAAAAAGGACCATTACAAAAGTAATTTGGGTTTGCGGGGTTCACACAAATGTAATAATATAAGAAGGGCGTATTTATTTTTTAGAAGAGTGCACTGATTTTCATTGTTTACAACGGTAAAAATGACATTAAAATTAGGCACATCTCATGACTAACACCTAAACGTTGAGCCTTAGCCTGGAGTCTGTGTTCCCTAAAATAAGTTGCAACACAGCACAGTAGCTCTTTCCTATTGGAAGGTGGAGATAAAAATACAGTAATGAAGCACCACAGTGTGATAACACACAGAAAGTAATACAGCCTATTTTTAACTCAAGCTTTATTATAAATGCAACAGCACTCTGTAGAGAATTCATCTGATGATTTACAATGTTCTTGCTGAGCGCAAAAGGCACTAACCGGTTCTTCGTGTCTTGCAGATCAGCTATGACGCCTATTAATATAATGTTGATGCATGACTTTGCATTGAACATCATCAGTTATTCTCCGTAAAAGATTGGTGCTCAGCAAACCAAAAGAAATTAGCCATGCCCTTTGAGTGCGAACGCAATGACTGCTTTAAGGCATGAATGTTTGTCAAGCCCTGCTTACAAAATAGTGGAACCATGTAAAAGCTGAAAATTGACAAGCCACTTTGCAGACATAGATGGCGCATTTAGAGGCATTTGGTGACAAGCTATCTATTTACATTTTTGTGCCAAGAACCAATGACGCTTCAGCAGCTGAAATTTGGAAAGTGTTTGATCCAGGAGCTGTTTATCTTAGTTAAACTCTTGCCATTTTCACTTAAAAGCAAGTTACGTCATCTACCTGTTCCTGAAAGTGTAAATAAGCGCATGGTAAAAGGCCAACGGGTCCATGTTCTCTCTAATACTGTCCAAAGTATTTGCTTTCTTCCTCCTTATCACAACTTTATTCATGTTATCTGTTTTCAAGAGTTCCTCATCAAATAGTTCTCTCTTCAAGACTTCAGTACTGAGATGCCGGATCTACTACAAAATGTATGCTTTACATAATTTAGCAGTTGCTAGAACCTAGATCCAAATACCTATAAATCAAAACATATCTGTTTTTATGAAATGATGCATGTTCTTTTTCAGAACTCATCTGCACGTTTTAATATCTTGGCTACAGAAAATTGTAACTGTCAGAGTCATCATTTTGCCAAGACACAGACACATACAAACAAACAGTACAGAAGAATAAGTGAGTACCCTTCAGCTACTGGCTCTTGTTTTTTTTGTTAATTTTTTAAGCTAACATTCTCTGGGTGGGCTGTCCTTAACCCCTTAGCTGCTGGGCCTCCCCGCCCCCCTCCCAGTGCTGAGCCCTTTTTTGGCTATTTGGGGTAATTTGCACTTAGGCCTACAAAACTTTTTGTCCAAATAAGCCATACACGCCAGATTTGCATCCTTTTTTTCCAACATCCTAGGGATTCTAAAGGTACCCAGAGCCTTTTGGATTCCCCTGGAGGAGACCAAGAAATTAGCCAAAATACATCTCCATTTTTGTGTTTTTCAAAAAAATGGGAAACAGGGCTGCAGAAGAAAGCATGTTTTTTTTCCCTGAACATTGCATCAACAAAGGGTTTGTGGTGCTAAAATCACCATCTTCCCACCTTTCAGGAACAGGCAGACTTGAATCAGAAAACCACATTTTTCAACACAATTTTGGCATTTGGGACATACCCCATTTTTACTATTTTTTGTGCTTCAAGCCTCCTTCCAGTTAGTGACTGGATGTGAAACCAATGCTGGATCCAGGAAAGCTAAGCATTTCTGAAAAGTAGACAACATTCTGAATTCAGTAAGAAGTCATTTGTGTAGATCCTACAAGGTTTTCCTACAGAAAATAACAGCTGAAATGAAAAAAATATTGAAACTGAGGTAAAAAAACAGCCATTTTTCTCCACGTTTTACTCTGTAACTTTTTCCTGAGATGTCATATTTTCAAAATGTATATATTGTTACGTCTGCTGGTCTCTTCTGATTGCAGGGATATTTAAGGCTTATAGGTTCATCAACAACCCTAGTTACCCAGATTCAATAAAGGAGCTGCACCTTGCAATGGGTTTTAGTTGTATACCTGGTATACAGCAATTATTTGGTTAAATATTGTTAAACTTTTCATCCTTGGCATGGTCTCTCTTAACTTTTTGCCTCTGTTTCCAAAGTTGTTGATGTGTGCTGGACTCTGTTTTTGCTGTTTTTGTTACTCTGGGCACTTTACCACTGCTAACCAGTGCTAAAGTGCAAGTGCTTCTTTACAAAATGTGTATGTAATTGGCTTATCCATGATTGGCATATTTGATTTACTAGTAAGTCTCTAGTAAAGTGCACTAGAGGTCCTGTAAACAAAATGCTACTAATGGGCCTGCAGCACTGGTTATGCCACCCACATAAGTAGCTCTGTAATCATGCCTCAGACCTGCCACTGCAGTGTATGTGTGTGCAGTTTTAAACTGTAAATTCGACTTGGCAAGTGAACCCACTTGCCAGGCCTAAACCTTCCCTTTTCTTTCATGTAAGACACCCCTAAGGTAGGCCCTAGGTAGCCTCAAGGGTGGGGTGCAGTGTATTGTTAAGGTAGGACATATAGTAATGTGTTTTATATGTCCTAACAGCGAAATATTGCTAAATTCATTTTTCACTGTTGCAAGGCCTGTCCCTCTCAAAGGTAACATGGGGGCTACCTTTAAATCTGATTAAAGTGTAGATTTCCTTTGGGACGTATCTAGTTTGGGGTCTCTGAGCTCACAATTTAAAAATACATCTTTTAGTAAAGTTGATTTTAAGATTTTGTGTTTGAAAATGCCACTTTTAGAAAGTGAGCATTTTCATGATTATACCATTAATGTGACTCTGCCTGTTTGTGGATTCCCTGTCTGGGTCAGGTAGACAGTTGGGCTGGTTGCACCTCCCACTAGACAGTGACACAAAGGGGGGTGGGGTGTAGCCTGCATATCCTGATGAGCCATCTGTGCTAGGAGGGAGGGAAGGGGTGGTCACTCACACCTGAAAGGGCTGTGCCTGCCCTCATACAATGCAGTCTCCAACCCCCTGGTGAGAGTCTAGGGCCTGGCCTGGGCAAGGCAGGATTTCACATTCAAAAGAGACTTTACTTTGAAGTAGGCCTACTTCAAAGGAAACATTGGGTATAAGAAGGGCACCCAAAACCACAGACTTTAGAAACCCTTCTGGAAGCAAGAGGAACCTCTGCCTGGAGAAGAGCTGAGGAAGAAGAGCTGCTGTGTCTGTGACTGTGCTTTGTGTAGCTATCCTGCAGTTGCTGCTTCTGCCAGAGTAAGAGGGCAAAGACTGGACTTTGTGTGCCTTCCATCTTGAGAAGAAATCTCCAAGGGCTTGATTTAGAGCTTGCCTCCTGTTGTTTGAAGTCTCAGGGACAGCAAAGACTTCTCTCTGCCAGCACATGGAGTCTCTGGAGAGACTCCTACTGTGCCCTGTGGTGCCCATCCATTTCCTGTGACCCTGAAAGGATAAGCTGGTAGCCTAAAGACAAGGAAATACACGCACAGAGCGCCGTGCGGAGAAAAAAAAACTGACGCAACTCCGATCTGCGGCTGAAGAAACGACGTGCCGCTGGCTCCGCAGCTGAGAAACTGTGCTCGCAGGAAACGAGACCAAAGAATCGACACACAGAGCAGGAGAAATGACGCACAGCATCGCTGACGGAGGCTGGGAGATCACAACCCGTGCTGCGTGGTTTTTGGATCATCGTGCGGCTGGATTTCCAACTCAAGTACCGCTGTGCGGGGAAAAACAACGCAAGGCCTGCGCGGACCTGAGAGTGCTGACCGGATCGACGCATCGCTCTCCTGCGAAGAGAAGAAACGACGTGCCCCGACCCGGCGAAAGGAGAAACTACGCACGGTCCCGCTCGTGAGTGAAATCAAAGCATCACAAGCCCTTTTTGACGTGCACTCGCCCGTGCTGAGTTATTTTTGACGTGCCCAAGGTACTTTTTCACACTGACAACCAGTGTGTGTTTGAAACTACTTAAAGCCTCGTTTTACATTTTTATTGATAACTTGACTTGTGTATTGTGGATTTTTGTCGTTTTGGTCCTGTTTTGTTTAGATAAATATTTCCTTTTTTTCTAAACTGGTGTTGTGTCATTTTGTAGTGTTGGAGGAAACAAACAGTGACATCAACACACTGCAACCACAAAGGGGTGGGTGGGGGGTGGTGGGAGACACAGAAGATCTTCTGTGTCTCCTGGGATATTTTTAAATAAAAACAAATCCCTGGGTGCAATGCACCTGCGGATTTTTAACCCCCGCCTTGGTGTCGGCTACTGGTCGTGACCCGCACCAGGGAGGCAGTGTGGGCGTCGCCCAGTGGCCGACGCCTGCACTAAAGAGGTTAAAGACATGCCATTTCATGAACGGTTACATGGGGCTTTAGACAGTCTCTTATAGTAATTTCTCCACTATGCTGTTGCCCCCATGCTGTCTCTTTGACCCACTCCCCCTAAATGCTCCTCACCTCTTTCAGTGTAGAGTACGGCCCATGCTTTCTCTCTCCGGCTTTACACTTCTGTCAATGGCTGGTTCGTATTTTCACTTTGCCAGTGCTTGGTGGATAACGTCACAAGCACTGACATGGCAAACCCACTCAAAAATGATCATAGTACATGCATATGCATATTGAGTACTATAAGGCAATGGAATTTGTTTGTTTTTTCTTTAATCTCCATTACATTGTGGCTAACTATATGTGTATCCATCTTGGAATGGCTTTTCAAAAAAGCAAAAGAAACTATATGGCAGTATAGCCATAGTGCATGTGCCTGCATGCATGGCAGCCATCTTGTAAGGGAGTTTCAAACAAACATAAGAAACTCCATTATATTCTGGCTCTTGTGCATTTGCACACATGCAATGTGGGACCTTGGGGGCAAAAAAAACTGACCAAGCTAACATATTTGGCATCTGGTAGTAAAGGTGTGACCTTTTGACTTTTCCAATGTTTGTCTTAAAATGGTCTGCAGAACTATGTTTTAATTACCATTATTCCAAGTTGCTCTGCCTCATCTAGAAGAACTGTCATGAAAATTAAACATTTTTACCATAAAAACAATATTAAACCTTTGCTGCCAATCAATGTGCCGTTTATCATATGTGCAGTCCCTAGCTACATGAACTGAACAGTTTCGGTTAATAGTCAAAAATGATTCCCTAAAGCCAACCGAAGATTCACTCAAATGCCCATTTAAAAAAGCCAGTAGTAAGCATACATTCCCTCACAACTTGACCCGAGGATTGTGTTTTATTATCACTTCTATTAAGCAATTATAATAGATGAAGTGACCATGGGAACACTGTTTATTAAAGGATGGCTTAAGTGATGATAATATTATCACACTTGCTTTCTTGATACCTTACACATATAACATTACAAACTCAAATTAAAAAACATCCCTACTCACAAATGCTATCATCAATAAGACTGTGTGCACTTTAGCCTTCTTCATAAAAGCTACGATTAAGAAATCTAATATTTTGAACAGTGTAAACGAGAAAACGTTGCAAACCAGCAATGACTGCTGGATATTCATGAAGAGACTCAATTGTTTTGAGCTATTTTATCCTTAGCACTGTTTTGAACCTGAAGCGCCCATTTATGCACTTGTTATGTCCAAGATGCACCTTGTACCTTACCGAGATAATTAAAGACTGCTTTCCATGAGCATGCAGACAGTGTGCCCTCGAGGAATATAATACCACTAGATGTCGCACTGTTGGTGGAACAATTATGTTGCCCAGACTTGATTTTAGTTTAGATGGATATCGACTGACAGATACTTCCGGCCTAACCGTGATGAACAGCATTTAGCCACTTGCAAACACGAACATTTTCTTTATTGCAGATACATTTTTCGGATCAAGAATGATTCTTATTAAGCCTGTTACTGTTCTTTGAATATGTGTAGTCAGCCATGGAAGTTTATCTTTGCATTCATCCATTTAATCTATGCGAGTGGTGCAAAATACAGCAACACTATTTTAATAAAAAGCATTATCAGCAGGGCCATTGGAATTATGCGATTGTGTGGATGCGGAGGTTTTGTTTTTTTACATAATTATAGATTTGCATCATTTGCCACATACTCCAACATCTGCTGCACAATTTGCAGAATTTACCCAAAAAACTTTGGTTCTATCTTAAACAGTCCAAAGGTTATTAAAAATGCAGCGACGCACATTAGGAGGCCCTTTCAAAAGGTTAATTGGCCACCTTTCTGTTGCTTATTGCTGTATTTGCTTGTCAAACTCGTAATAAAGAGGTGCAACCGATGCCCAGATGGTGTTTAGAAGTATAAAAATGACAATATCATGAAGTAATACTACTACAAAATATGCCACATTATGCTGCATAATTTATCTATTCTTGTTGCATGATTTACTTAAGCCTGCTGCATAATTTGGCCCTCCAATGCCGCATAATTCCAGTGGCCCTGATTAGCAGGCAGAAACTCTCTGATGAGTGCTGGAAACTTTTGGGATCTACACTAAAGAGCTATGCTCTGGTAATTTTGAAGTGACATCTATTATTTGTACAAGGGTTTGAAAATGATATTCCTATTTATCTGATTTCTCAAATTAACAAAGTGATTATTTTCATTTTTCCTATTCTGAAATCAATATTGGGTCCATTGTGATTTAAAAAGCAGTAAAAGATCTAATGTAGAAATATTTTAACATTATTGTTAGCCTTTCATGCATTACGTAAATTCATATACAAAAAATGGAGCATAGACTGTTGGCATTTAATGACACTACAAAAATGAACATATGGTGATCCAATGCTGGTGATAGCCAAATGTATGAGCTCACACATCATGCACATTTAAGTATTGTGACTTTCTTTTCATTTAGTAATACCCTCCTACCCACAGATTTTATAATCCACTAGGTCATATCTGCAATGTAGTATTACATCTGGGAATATGATCATCCAGGGGCAGATTTTACATATACACCTGAAACTTCAAGCACACGTGAGCTACTGAGCTCTGTTTATACTGACATGCCCCGTGACTGCATTTGTTGTTGATGTTACTCTATAGAGACCTGAAGGCAATGGTCAGATATCTTCATGGCAAAGAGGGATTTGATGCTGGGAAAAAGAAAACCAATCGACATTGAAAAGTTTCATTCATATGTTGATAAATAAATAAGTGATCATCTGAGGAAAAAAATCTATATTCCATTTTCTTCATTTAAAGTGAAATGAATCTATAATTTAGTTTGGGACATTGTTTAGCCCAATACTGGTTCATGTTGCTTGTACAACAATAAAGACATTTCTGTTGCTTCAGAACTGTCTGACTGCACTGGTGTCTGACATATATTTTCTAATAATATATATATGTATATATATATATATATTTTTTTTTTTTTTTTTTTTTAAACTTCCCTTAGTGGGGTTTGAAAGTAAATTGATTGTGCACAGTTGGAGACCACCTTTGGCAGCGAAGAGTGGTGAGTAATCTGGAGAAATATAGTTCGTCTTTAACACAACACATAAGAAACATTTAATAAGATGTCAGAGTTTTGCAAATAAATGCTTATTCACCTATTGTGATGTTCTGCTTGCACATCAAATATAAGTCTTGTATAACATCACATTTTGGCTCGATATCTTCACGCTCCATGTCGAGAAAACCCTGCATGTGCGTGTGATGTGTGCTGGTTTCACGTCTGGTGTTATTAAATGTAGACAATTGTATTCAATGCTAGCAGCTATTTTTCCAGAATGACAAATAAGGACTGGAGACTGTTCAGAGGTGGGCTTCCAAAATTGCAAAAACTGAGAGATGCAAAATTCTAAGGAAATATTGGCAAGATGCAAGAGGCTAATATTTTTTTGAGAAGGATGCGGCATGGCGTTGGCAAAGAAGAAAAATTATGCAGTGTTTGTGCACGAAAGGCTTAGTAAATGCATATAACTTTAGTTGCAGAAATAAAACAGGAACTATATCTATGTAGACCTTTATCCGTAGTGGGGTAAAAAAAATGTTGCCCCCCACTTTGCAAAATGTAATGGGGTGCCCCGTCGTCTATCGGATCGCACAGATATTGGTTGGTCCTGGGCACAATGGGGGGGGCCAAAATGATTGGGCGCCAAACCTACACTGCATGTGGCCTGCTCGTGAAAGCAGAGTGACTTTCCCCAGCGTTTACCTATTTCTTAGTGCAATTACAACGCATGCAATGGCATGGCTTTGCGTGTTGAGCCCCCACCCCCTCTCAAACAAGGATCCCTGGGGGCAGTGGCTGCTGGGACCTCCGTTAGGCCCCCTGTGTCGTGCAAATCAGATCTGAAAAAGCAGGGTGAAAGTTGGAGACCATGTACAATCTGTGAGGACCAGATAGGGGGAATACACAGACGTAATGGGTCAATCAGAGCATTTTTACGATAAAAGCGTGTGTTTGTAAAACGTGGTTCATTCTTTCACTCAATTTCAACGTACTATGATCCATGTAAATGTCCCAGTCATGACTAGGATGTCTCACCATCTTATGCCTTCTGTGCGCATTTTGAGATGTTGCCAACAGGGCCCAGTGGTCCTTCTTTCTATTTCTTGACTGTGAGTCCTTTCTAAAGGCGGCAGTGCAGTCTTCTGGACAGGCACACGTACCTTGTCCAAGGCTGTCAATCTCCCTCACTTATTTTAATGGTAACCTATGATCGCTGCCATTGATGTGTATGTCACTTCTCTCCTTCAGCAAAAGGTGATCACATTACTGTCGTTCGTGTACTCTCGGGTGGTTTTTTCATGCATAGGCTATTGTGTTTTCGAAAAGTAGGTGTGAAAATGATAATTGGTCAAAATTAGCTTCACTATATGTTAATATTGTTGCAGAAAGGAAAATGTAAGTGAGGAGACTTGCAAAGCATAGTGACAACTGAACAACTACTACATTTGTCCGGATCTCAGGGCCTCATTTACGAGGCCCTAGCAACACACTACACCACTGTGGTGCCATTTTTTTAACGCGATGGTGTAGTGTGCCTGACCATATTTACAAGGCTTGTGTTGACAGCAAACCCTCATATCCAGCAGCAGCGTGCAATGATAGGAATACCAAAGGCAATTAAACAAAGTCATTACGGGTCGCAGCTGCGACCTCTGGCTTGCCCTTTGCTACTGGCAATGGACCCCTGGTTTCAGAGGTGGCAAATTAAGTGCCAGGAACACAGTGGCTGCTCCTCCTTGCAGATGTCAGTTGGGGCTCCACTCTCTTTGTTTTCTTTTATTTTTTAATTACACTAATAGTAATATAAATGGTGTACAATTTGCTGGAATATGCCATTTCATTGCACCTGAAGTAAGTAAAAAAAATGCTTTTAAATGTATGTTGTGTGCATGCTTGCGGTGAGTGTGTGATGTGAGAGTGTATGTACGTGTGTATTTGTGCATATGTGTAAGTATGTGTGTGAGTGAGTGAAAGTCGAGGGCAAAGGGCGTGTGATGTCACTTCCACTACCCCTGGCATTTTGATGAATTGACGTCCATGTATGTAACCCGTTTTACTTGAAAGACGCTGATCATACCGCGCTCTTAACAGGCAGTAATTGTTTTTGCAGAGTGGAGCTTGGTTGCCAGGGTGATTTCTGTATTGCCGTTCTTGTTAGGAATTGGACCTACCACTAATTAGAAAACCGAATCCTCTATGCCTCGAATAACCTTGCAGATTCGGCGATTACACCTCTCTCCCCTGACCATCAGTACTAGTTACCAGAATGTTCGTTAAATCATGCCGACTCATTGGTTGCATTTTACGCACGTTATTTTATTATTATTTTTTTTAATCTGTACTATGTTCAGTAATACTTGGAAGCAGAGACTCTGGCCCCCTTTGAGGCACATAATAAATGCGCGGGTTGGTTTTTGGTAGCTGATGTCACACAGGCAGTTCGATGTGGTAAGAAAAGGGACACTGGAGGGGGCACTCTGAAGTCAGACAGATAGTCTATTAGAGAGCCTGTAATTTGCACCATGACAAAAATGTCCTGAGGGCAATAACTACACTACCTGGAAAGTAGCTGCAACGACTGCCTCCAATCTCATCTGCTTCTGTTGTGGCGGCAATGTGAAACTGTTCTTAAAAAGTTTATTTTTTTAAATCTTTAGGCCAAGGGTGAACACAGGCAGCATATCGGAATCTTGTATATGTGTTCTTGCTCTGAAACCGTAATTCTGTTTTCTTTTTCTTTATTATCTGAATGCGACTGTGAAACCGACTGTTTGGACAGCGTCCAGTTTAACAATCGTGCACTATGCACTGCCCTCTAGCGTTCACTCTGCACATAATAAATCAAACTATTCGTACAAGAGAGACGTGAATCATTTTCATGCTAATGTCGAATTCTGTTGTTCTTTCAGCAGATTAAATGTAGCGCAGCGTGAATGAAGCGTTTGTTTACTCCGTTAACACGAGTGACTGTTGTCGGCTCCATTTCATGCACTCTTCCCCTCGCTGCATGCCAGGAAAAGTCAGGCTGCATCTAGGCAGAGCCCCCTCTCCCTTTAAAAGGTTTGAGAGGAGAACGGAGGCGGCATGGCTCGGAATGTCTCAGACTCCGAAGTAAAATAAAACATATAGTTGAAATTGATCTGGTCATTTAGATCGTGGAAAGTGTCTTTATGCTTTTACCTCAGACTAGCTACGCGTTTTAGAACAACGATGCTATTTAAGGTAATTTGCTCGCTGAACTTGCTAATCGTTTCTATCTAAAAAAAAATCGAGTTGTTTCTGAGTCTGGCCCATTACATTCCTCTGAGGCAAAGTAACAGCAGTCATTGAAGTGTTGGGCATATTGTGCCCCTTTTGCTACATTACATCCCAGGAACCAATCTCCCTGGTCAACGTCGACTCATAATGTCGCACTCACCCTTTCATTGATCATGTGCACACATTAGTTTCCCCGTATTTTCACCACTATAACTGTCATACAATTAGTCGCTACTTTTGCCAAGTTCCTTTACAAACGTGACCATCTGTTTGCTTTATCTTATAATATAACGTAATATAATGGGTACCCTCAAGGGCATGTTAGATTTTCCAGTGAATATATTTCTTCTTGATAAGATTATTTTGAACCTTGCAGTTTAGGGGTTCAAATCCTGGCAGGGCATACTCAGCCTTTCCTACTTCCAATATTGATAAAAGGAGTAATGCTGATGTAGAAAAAAGTGGCAGCTGTATTGTAAAGGGCGATAGAAGGCAATACTTTTTTGCAGCTATTTGTTTTCCTCTACAGTGTTGTCAAGAGCCTTGAGTTGTCTGTGTAGTTGTGTTGATTCTGTATGCCATTGTTGTAGCTTTTATGCTATGCTGTGCGAGGGTGTGGAGAAGTCTGACGAATGTGCTCTGTTGCATCTGTGGGTCAATCTGTGTCATTTGTGAAATTGGGTGGTTTCTTGTTGTCATTGTAACCTGAGCTACCCTGGCTTTGTAAAGTGTCGATCAGTGGCGGCCGGCAGCTTTGGGAGGGGGGCGGGCGGGGCACACACACAAACACACAAACAAACACACACACACACAGGCTCATTCTTTCACACACAGACACGCACGCACGCTCATCCATTAACAACACTCATTCCATTCAAACATACACGCACGCACCAAACATTCATTTTACAAGATCACACACATTCATTCTTTCACTCACACACGCACGCACTCACATCCATTAACAACACTCATAACACTCAAACATGCACTCACGCACCAAACATTCAATGTAAAACATTACACACATACATATATACACACACACACACACACACACACTTACCTTTAGCCTCCGGGTCCCAGGAGGGTTGGGACTGCTTCCTTCCCTCACTGGCTGACCTGAGGTCAGCCAATGAGGGAAGGCAGCAGTCCCAGCCTCGTCACAGAGTGGGATGGGGTCAGTGAGTCTGCTGACCCCACCCCACTCTGTGACGAAGTGTCACTGATTGACACTCGCCCTGGGCACTTCAGGGCTTAAACCTGAAGCGCCCAGGGAGAGTGTCAATGGGTGACGCTTTCCTCGTCACCCAGGGGAGGGCCTCGAGGCACCTTTGCTGGGCCGAGGAGGTCACGCCCATAAGGGTCGTGATCTCCTCAGCCCAGCAAAGTTCAGCTCAGGCAGCCAGGAGTCTGCGCAAATCGCGCATGTCTGCTCCTGGCTGCCTGACCTGAACATGAAGAGTGTCTGTCAGGCTGACCTTTGTTCAGCCTGACAGACACTCTTCATGGGGTGGGGGGGGCGTGGCCCCTCCGCCCTAAAGGACGGGCCGCCACTGGTGTCGATTGTGCTGCCCGGTACCGAGTGGTCTAAATTGTCAGAGTTTGGCTCGTTATGCTGCTTCTGCAAGAAGTGGTCTGATGTATTTTGTGTCTGGCTCTTTCTAAGGATTGTATTCCAGTGTTGGTTGTATGAGGTGAAGTAATGGGTCTGCATTGTGCTGCAATGAGCTGCCTGAACTTACCTGAAAGAAGTAGGTTGAGTGTTTTTCTAGTTGTGGAGTGAGAGTGGCAAACTGTGAATCGGTTGACTTTTATAGTGATGTCTGCATTAAGGTTAGCGTAGCTGTGATGACTGTATTAATGCATGGAGTTGATGAGGACAGTCTTCATTATTTAGATTTAGAATTAGTTTGAAGCTCGTTAGATTGAGGTTTAAAATGTGGTAGAGCACCAAATTTTAAGCAGAATAATACATTATGTATTACAGTGAGATTTTAAATGTACAATTTTAGGAACATATAGTTAATTATGTCACTGTTGACATTGTTTTTTCACTATCTTTCATTTGTTGTAATAGTTTCCATTTTCTGATTTGTCATTAACGGTATAATTAATAATGTAGCAAAGTTCTCCCAAATATCACACTCATGTTTGTGTTCATGTACAGTCAAGTCACGTTTCGCTCTTCCTCCTTTGTATCCAGTGAAATTTATCAAGGCTCAAGTTACTGTTTCATGTCCACAGACCTCTGGCATTTCATGTTTGAAGTTCTTCCATCTGTCATCCAATAAAAAGCCTGATGCTCTCGATAGCTCACTGGCAAAGCAGGACAAAGAGCGCACAACTGTTTCGTGCATATGAAGACAAACATGAATGCAATGTTGCCTGAAGTATTCTATTATGTTAGGCATAATATTTATAGCATAAATATAACAAATAACAAAAAGAGGCAGAGGTGTAAATAAATGCATGACAACACGCTAAAAAGTCGCAACAGCAACGAATACTGTTAATGTTGGAAAAGATTAGACTTGGTTGCATTCTGGGTAGGTGGGTTACACCTAGAGGGACGGAGAAAGTAGCTCTTTTAAGAAAGAGAATGCTGTTCCAGAGTCTTACCACTTAACAGAGCTGAACATTCCTCCAAGTGTTGCATTGTGTTCAGGTGCCTCAGATAGATTTCATCCATTACACTGTAAAATACAGGTGAGGGTTTACATTGTCAGTCAACTGATATGTTAACATATGTGTGTGTGTGTGTGTGTGTGTGTGTACATACCACAATATCCTGCTACAGTTCGCTTCTTGTTAGCCTAATCACTATTCATCTTGAATTAACTCCAGTTTCATCTCTCCATGCAACTGGCTCCATTATTTTAATTGTGAACCATATGCAGGGTGACTCTCTGAACTCGCTGAGACACTGACTTTTGCACAAAATGAAAAATGTTAAAATATAGTGTGCATATGCACTGTGTAAGGAACCAAAATTAAGTAGCATACACATTTGGACATTCTTCGGTTTCCAGAGCTATGTACAATCTACATCTGGAAAAATGTTTCAGAATGTGCTCCTTACAGCTTTCACAATCTTCAATTGTCAATCAATCAGTCTTTATAAAGGGCAACTACTCACCTGTGAGGGTGAAGGGTGAGGGTGAAGCGCTGGTGGAGATTCTGGGCCCCATTCGAAGAGCTATGTCTTGAGGTTCTTCCTGAAGATGGTGAGAGATGGGCTTTGTCTGACGTGTGTTGGTAGGTTGTTCCAGCTCTTGGCTGTGAGGTAGGTGAAAGATCTTCCTCTGGCAGTGGTTTTCTGGATGCGTAGAATGGTGGCTAGTGCCTGTTGGGAGGATCGGGTGGTCTGGCGGAGTTATGGAAAGAGATGCGATGATTTAGTTAGGCCGGTCCATTGTTGTGAAGTGCCTTGTAAGTGTGGGTGAGTAGTTTGAAGTTGATTCGCTTCTCCACCAGAAGCCAATGGAGGAGACTAAGGTGTTGGGAGGTGTGTTTCTGGCATGGAAGGTTCAGGACGAGTTTGGTGGTGGCGTTTTGGATGAGTTGTATTTTCCTGATGTTCTTTGTTGTGGGTCCGACATAGAGTGCGCTTCTTTAGTTGAGTTTGTTTGTGACTACGGCGTAGGTGACTATGTTGCGTCAGTCGCCCAGGATCCATTTGAAGATTTTGCAGAGTTGGCGGAGTGTATCCCAGCAGGAAGAGGTGACTGCATTTACCTGTCAGGTCATTGTTACAGAGACGTCTAGGATGATTCCCAGGTTGCGGGCGTGGTCAGTCGGAATTGGTGGGACCCTGAGCGATGTGGGCAATGAAGAGTAATCCCAGGCTGAAGTGGAACTTCCGAAGATGATGAGCTCGATCCTGTCTGAGTTAAGCTTGAGGCAGCTCTCCCTCATCCAGGCAGTGACGGCTTTCATTCCCATGTGAAAGTTCCTCTTAGCTTTGTCGGGTCTTCACTGAGGGATATGATGAGTTGTGTGTCATCGGGGTATAACACAATATTCATTCCGTGACCTCTGACGATAGCTGCAAGAGGGGCCATGTAGATGTTGAAGAGCGTTGGGCTCAGGGAGGATCCCTGAGGGGCTCCGCAGCTGACTTCTGTTGGTTTGGATATGAAGGGTGGGAGCCTGACTCTCTGTGTTCTTCAGGTGAGGAAGGAGTGAATCCATTGCAAGGCTTTTCCGCAGATTCCTACGTCGTGGATTCTGGTGCATAAGGTGCTGTGGGAGACCGTGTCGAAGTCTGCTGAGAGGTCGAGGAGTATGAGGGCTGCGGTGTAGCCTGGTCGAGGAGTCTGTGGATTTCATCAGTGGCTGCAAGAAGAGCTGTCTCCGTGCTATGGTTGCTGCGGAAGCCAGACTGGGAGGTATCCAGAGGGTTGTTGTCTGATGAATTGTCGCAGATGTGAGTTTATGGCTTTTTCCAAGACTTTGGCCGGTAGAGTAATAGCAAGATGGGCCGGAAATTCTTTAGCTCTGATGGGTCAGCTGTGAATTCCATCTCGAGATCAGAAACTCAGACTGATCTCCAGATCAGTAAGACTATTTAATTGTAAAGGGTCTTGCTGAATTCTAAGTGCAACCTATTAAATGACTTCCATGGACATCATACAGGGGTCATCTGCAGTTACAGCTGGGACCCCCAGCTTGCCACTTGAGAAATGTGGCACTGCCTTTGTGACCATTGGCCTCAGTGGTAGCAAAGACAATGGCAAGAACAGAAGGTAAACAGAGTAGTGATATATACTGTTTATTTTCTGTACCCCCCAACTGCGACCAGAGGCATTATACTCTCAGGTCTGTAAAATAAATAATTACAGCAGTGCAATCCTGAACAAAATAATAAATGCACATTTTTAAACAAGATGCTGCAGATTTATTATTGTAAATGCAGGGACAATGATACGCTTGAATAAAAAGATCACCTCTCTGCTTTAGTGAATGATAATGCCTTATAACTATTGTTAAACAAAATGTATTAGCAATGTTAAGGAATAATTTATGTGAGTTACACAGTTCACATTCAGTTTAAGGTAGGGAAACAAAACCACTATTGTTTTTTAGATTTTTTTTGTTTGTGTCTTTCTGGAACTTATTAGTTCATTTTATGTTTGGTGTAGACAGTTTGTGGTACAAATAATTTGGTTTCTGATGTTTTGTGCTTTTATGAGACTTTGGGCTAGATGTATCAAGCTCTCGGTTTGCATTTCTTAAATAGAGAATTGTAAGAAATCGCTATTTAAGAAATGCAAAATGGATGTATGAAAATTGCAATTCAGTAATAGTGATTTCCTAAAAATTGCAATCGCTATTAGCGAATCACAATTAGGGAATGGGACTCCATTCATCCCTATGGGCCTGTAGACCTATAGGGATTAATGGTTTTGCATTTCTGAATTTGCGATTTCTCAAATTTGGTAATGCAAATCCCAGGGTGCTGGGGGCCTAAGGCCCCCTTTAATGCACCCCCAAAAATATTTGTGGAGATGTAAAGCGCACACATGCCCTAAGGGTATATGTGCGCAACATGTCATTTTTAAAAATTCATTTGTAATGCATTTTTTAAAATTGCACATGCTTACCCCCAAACTTCAATTCGTGGTAATTGCATTTTCTAAATGCCAAACTCTCATTTAGGAAATGCATGATACATGTGCACTGGTAATCGTAAATAGATATCTCCTATTTGTGAATACATATTTAAGGAATCGCAATTTGTGATTCCCTAAATGAAGTCGCAATTTCAGGCAAACGCTATTTTAGCGATTCCTTGAAATTGGACTGCGAATGCCTTTCATACATTCTGAAAGGCATTTTTGCATTCTCAAATGGTGGAATTTTAAGATTTGCATCATTTGTGAATGCGACAATCTTTGATACATCTAGCCTCTTATTCTTATCTTCCAACAAACAAAAAAAGGTTATGCGCAATGTGTGTAAACAGAGGTTGATCAATAAGGGCATGCCACCATAATGACAAAGTGGTCAAATCACCCAACAGAGCTATGTTCTTGGGAAGTAACTACAGGACTCTAGCTGGCATTATAAGCAATAATACAACATCAACCACATTCAGCATGTATAAACACTCAGACCCTAGCTGTGATTTAGTTTACTCAATAGAAACGTCTGCTTCAACTCATGCTTCACGCCTAGATTCTAATCTGCATAAAGCCTCTGCTACCACCTTTTGACCGAATGAGCTATCCCACGCATTGACTCACTCAGATTCAGCCCACGAAAGGAATGCTGCCTGAATAATTATAAACCTACCACCTAAAATCATGGATGTTTTATTTAGTATGAATAAGAGCACAAAACAAATTCTTGGATGGTTGAAGAAGAGAATAATAAGGTGTTTTCAAACTCCTGAAATTTAGAAAGAAATAGAAGACGCACATCTGCCTCGTTATACCTGCTAATGGTCTAGTCTTTTGTTCAGCCCTCCATAGATCCTCACCCACAATTACCATATTTAAATACTTATCTAAGATTCATGAAATGACTTGGTTTTACTGAAAGTCTGGAAATCATGGCACAAATCAAATTTACCAATAATTTATTTGAATATTTAACCTAACCCCTCCACATACACTCAAGGTAACCTTAACTATGTTCAAAGTACTCAAATTATATTTATTTACTTGTTCTATTAATGGAGAATAAGCGAATCGTTGGCAACCTATGTATTAATATATGGCCAATTTTGTCAGAGGGGATTGGGTGAATTCTCTTCATCCACTGGCCTGCTCATCACCCATTCACATTTTACTTCCTCTCAACACAGAATACAGCGTGGGAAAATGGGTCAATCCACCACTTTTGTCTTTGGCTCATTTTCAGTGTGAGTGATAGCATTTTCCCAATTGCAAGTGTATATCTGCCTAAAAAGAAGTGTCCTTCAGTGCCAGGGCTGTTGGACTAATACAGTGCATTGTTTTTTTTTTTTCCATTCTTACCAATTTGTTTGTCATCCATTTGTGTTAAAACACATTTACAGTTTACACTAATTCAAAGCCAATGAAAGTGTTTCTTTGTGTCAATAAGAATATTTTTTTCCCTGTCCTGCACATTATTCTAAAAAGGGTTTCCATACCTGTTCTAAGTACACTCACGCTGTTTCATTAAAATATAATGAAGGTTTTTTGTTTAATTACATTTTAAATTGGAATCTTGCGCATACCACTATTGAACAGAATCTGTTTTCCTTTCTTCTTTGTATTTTTGTGGTATATTTGCAATAAAAAAATAGTCATGGCACTTCTATCAAATGGCATACACACGGCTTTGCCACTGATTGCTTCTGTTTGTCAGTTTGCACTATTCCATTGGTCAGTGAGAGACTATAGATGCTAAAGCTGCAACCTTTTCTTTGTATCAATTACAAATACACTTGATCACTCAGAAACGCACTGATTCCTGCAAATAATGGTACAGGCCAACATATTAGACAGGAGTCTTTGATGTGTAATCTCAGCTATAATAACTAGGGTTGAGTTGATAGTTTTATTGACTGAAACGAATGATTTAGTTATTTTGCTAGGAGAGAATGTGGAAGTCTTTCTTTGTGCCAATAAGAATATTTTTTTCCTGTACTGCACATTAATCTAAAAAGGGTTTCCATACCTGTTCTAAGTGCACTCGTGCCGTTTTATTAAAATAGAAGTGATCTTTTATTTTTTTTTATTAAAATTTATTTTAGATTGCGATCCTATGTACACCACCATTGAACAGAATATGCTTTTCTTTCTTCATTTTTATTTTTTGTGGTATATTTGCAATAACAAAATAGTCTTGGCATTTCTATCAAATGGCATATATATGGTTTTGCCAACGCTTGCGTCTGTTTATCAGTTTACACTATTCCCTGGTCACTGAGAGACTATAGGCACTAAGGCTGCAACCTTTGTATCAATTACAAATACACTTGTTCACTCAGAAACTCAATGACTCCCACAAATAATGATGGTAGAGGCCAACATATTACCCAGGATTCCTCGATTTCTAATCTCAGCTATAATGACTAGTGGTGGAGTGGATAGTTCTGTTGACTGACATAAATTATTCAGCAATGTTGCTGGAAGTGAAATTCAACTATAATATGGACATAGCCAAAAAGAAATATGAAAAACTTGCATTAAACTAGGCATTAAAGGCAGACAAGTGAGAAGTCGATGTCAAGTTCCCTTTTCAGATCAGCTAGGGATATACCTATGGTCCTTAACAGTAACCTCAGCTTAGACTTATAGGCGAGTTCAGTGATTAGTCTGATGCTACTTGCAATTGAGGCAGATTTGACTAATCTTCCAGACCAGCATACGAGACTGCCAACCCCCTGCGATGGCTATCTTCATCAACTACAAATTGTATTGCATTAAAATCGTATGTATATTTTAACCAACACGACTCTCTGTAAACGTTGTTGGAATCTAATTACAAATTTAAAAAACAATTTGCAAAGGTATTCTGAAAACGATAATAATTCATTTGACAAATTGAGACTTGAGACAGACATTTGTCAGTACAAAGGGCCATCCTCTGAAACGCCACAATTGTGTACCTTTGAGCTATCTTTGAGCTACCTCGACACCGATGCCATTCTAGAAGACACTGATAAGCTTCCTCTATCTAATGGTTACCTGCATGGTCCACCCTGCCCTTTCTAGGGCTTAACCTCCACCAACAGTTAAGGATGATTAAAGTGTGCATTTTATATTCAAGTAACATACTGAAGGTGATATAAAAGTATCAACTTATGTAAGCAAAAAAAGCTGAACAGTGTGGAAATGACGACGACAGAGAGAAAACCAGTGAAGATAGAGACCAGGAAAATGATCACACGTTTTCAGGCATGCAGACTTGAATGGTAATCACGATTTTGATTAAAATGTAGTAGTATTTGCAGATGCCGAAACCACGTAACAACAGAGCCTGCAAAGCATCCTTGTCCGACAGATATGTCCCACAAGTATTGAAATAACTGAGCAATTTGAATATCATCACAATAATATCAACAAGGATCTAAAGCTACCTCTCATTTTTGTGACATCAAGAAAAAATACTGGATTGGTTTTATAATTTGTGATGTAAACAGATCAGTGGATATCGGTTATAATATAAATAACGCTTTGCACTTACACTGTGCCTGCTTATATACTTTATTTTAATAAGAAGCACTTTTCCACTGCAGCCAATATAGTTCATTTGATAATGTTGTATTCATACTACCAATGCATTAGAAGTTCATTCACACCAAAACATGGCAAACAACTATAATATTACATGGATCATCATCAACTCAATCAAATCAAAACATAGAATGCGACCATACTCTGGAAAGGAGCATTGGCAATTAAACACATTTTTTAACAAATGCCTGACATAAATGTACTCTAAGAAAGAACTTATCCGAACTAAAACATGAACTACAGCTCTATGGTGAAATTGAAAGAGACCACTTTAATCAATTCAATCGAACCATGGTATACTATCATGCAAGCAAGGCCAAAACCATAGCAACAAAGTCAGTACATTAATACACAACACAGAAAAATAGTGTAATAGGACAATAAAAAGGATGATAAATCAAAGTACAGACCACTTGCTGGCCAATACATTACTAGCTTCTATCTAAAAAACTACACAGTGCTTTGTTTATTTCTCAGTGCCAATGTTTTTATACACTGTCAACATATCACCTTAAAGACACTGGAACCTATTGATAGATTAAAACCATGCCAACACAATGTGTTATAGAGTCTATGTGAGTGCGATAGAAGATGTCTTTGACAGACTTCAGCCCTTACCTGGCAGATTATAAGGTAGAGATCGAGGGAGAAAGAAAACCCAAAATGGGCTAGCAGTATGGCAAATATGTAGCTGAAAGATATGCTCAATATTGAAAGGAAGGAAGGCATAACCTCAATCTTGAGTGGTTTTAAAGAATATGGGATCAATTCACAAAGGCATTTTATGAGAAAGTGAAGTGTTACTCCTGAAGTACTACTTTACATACCTGTAAAAGACTTTGGGACTCACTATGAGTTCAGCGGATGGTTTTGCCCATCCCCCAAACTTCCGACCAGGTGGTAGCCACCATTATGGCTACCTCCCGGTCGGGCCCATTACGAGTTTCCCTCTAGGTCAGCGGGCGGAAACCTCAGTTTCCGCTTGCTGGCCTAGCGGGAAATGGCCTACAGCATTATCTTTGGCTCGTAATTGAGCCAGCGGCAAAGCTGTAGGTTGCTGGGTGCACCAGCACCCTTGCAATGTTCACTGTCTGCTAACAGTGAACATTGCAACGGTGCTGGCCAGGGAGACCCCTGCACTACCCATGCTAAGTGCATGGTCAGTGCAGGGGCCCCCTGGGGCCCTCTGCACCTGTTCTCAGTCAGCCATTTCATAGTGGTGCTACCACCATGAAAAGGCTGACGGAGAACCAGGTCGTAATCCCCAGGAGAGCGCTGCTGGATTAGGACTGCCAAAACTGCCAGACCACTGGGACCACCGGGACCTCCGAACCTGGCAGTGATGGCGGTCCAACTACGACACGACCACCGTTGTCATAATATGGCGCTCAGACCACTGCATTGGCGGCGATCCAACCTCCATCTGCAACCCTGGCGGTCAGGAGGCCACCAGGTTAATAATGAGGCCATTTGTGAATTAGCCCTAAAATGTCCAACTGTCCATTAGTAGAAGTGCAAAGCAGACACAGTCCGTTTTATTTGTACCAGTTGTACAGAAATGCATATTTCTACTAAGCACATTTCTATTTTAGGTGGTTTCAGGTCAATTCTCAAAGGCATTTATGAGCAAGAGAGGTAGTACTACATGACTAATATTTCACATGATCATAAATGCCTTTTTTTGCATTGCCATCAATGTTTTTGCACCCAACAAAATATTATGGCAAATTCACAAAGGGAAATCTACATATGAAGTTTTCCATAAACATGGACTTCTCCCTCTATCTTGGTGAAGATCACTGCCCAGCTGGTATTCATTAATTCTGAGCAAAAATATCTATCTAGTAGTAAGATTTATGGTTTTCAATCTCCTCACACGAGGGAGTGGAGACTCCTTCAACAGAAATCGCCACTCTAAAGTTACTACCGTATGCCTGTTAGGAGAATTCTACATCCTGGCTGTGAAGATCTGCATTGCCAAGGCACAGATTTCCAAATGGAAAGGAATAGGGAAACACATGACCCAAATTTCACACTCCTAATATGCATTAACCCTGCAATCGCTTAAAGGCACCCTTCACCTAAGTCTCACTTCTTTTTTCCTTGGACAACCTTTCTAACAGAGCATCTTACAATAGCTACAGATTCCAAGATGTAGCTAGCCCCACCGAGGAGGATGAAAACCTTGAAGCTTTCAATACATTCTACTATTTCCAACATATAGTCCACTTAGTTAGTGCTTTCTTAGCAACAGTTGGAGCAGGAGTACTTGAGACTGTGACATGGCAATGAAATGGTGCACTGTGCAAATATGTATCTCAATACCATAGCAAAAATTGTGACTAGCTTGCATGTGAGATGGCCACATTGTCTACACTGACTCTCTGGAAGATCCAATGGACAGGTAATGGATACAGTCATTATCTTGACATGGGCTAGAGGTGCATTGAGTTTGTGCTCTCACTCTGAAACCATGTCAAAGATTACATTAGGTGAAAAGCAATATGTTGCAATGGCTGCTTCTCTGGATATCAAAAGTTCAAAAGGTGATGGGAAGGGGGCTTGCAAATAGTCTAAACCACTGGCAATTGCTCTGGGTAGCATACAAATTAGAATTAACTCTGCTGTTTAACGGAACAGTCCATTCCAACTGCTAGGGAAGCATCCTACCAAAGAAAACACAAGCAACCCAGGTTTGATCCTTTTGTGAGGTATAACTTGGATCCTGTGGCACAGCAGGAAACCCACATCTGGTTATACCAATGACTATTAAGGGTGTTATATCAAGCAGACAAAGGTGGGGGATTGATTGCTTGCAGCTAGTCTAACTCACTGGTAATCACTCTGGGTAATTAGTTTGAGACTAGCTACCCATAACGAAAATAGGTGGTTTGGGCTCTTTGAAAGGATTCCTCCCATAACATTTTGTGTACTTTCTTCCTTGAACATGCCAAAGATATTCATCCACTGTGCCTAAACCCTCTCTTTCCCACTCAAATAATTGTTCTTCTAAATTAGGGCAACAGCAACAAATATATTCAATGATATGGTGAAATAAATGTATTTGGTTGAATCTTGCATTCTTATGTGAGTAACCAGTGTGTGATTGGTTGATGTTGTAGTGACATTCTCCTCCTGATAGAAGTGTGTGGAAAATTCTGACTGTTCACTCTCCACCTTTTCAGGAGTAGATGTGTTGCATATGTTTGAAGGCTTGTTGGAATACATGTTTGTATTGCATTTAGCTAAACAAATTGTTTACATTTTTTACATTTTTATTTAAAGATAAAAAAACAATAACACATTTTTAGCATTCAAAAATACTTTTGGATTTATTTTCAAATGTTTTACCTATGTAGTGTTAGTGTAAGGGCTGTGTGAAATTCCTGTCATTTGCTGGTATGTAATAATGACAAATTTTAGCAAAATTATGCAAAAGTCTGAAATGCTATTTCATCAGTCTGCGCTACATTGCAGTACAAAATGAGTACCTGTACCAACTTCTGATACAAGGATGCATTTCACATGAAAAAAGTGCCAAAAAAGGCAGTGCGAAAACCAGCCACTCATGCTCTGCTGTTGTGTACATTTGAACTTTTAATGTGAATTTCACAGTGGTGGTAACGTTTTGCTTCAAATGGCTTGGAATTTCACAAAGTAGTTTAATGATTTAATTTGGGGGATTTTGAAAAATTACACAAATGACACCAGCATAACTTCACCCAGGCCTGCTTAGTGTTGTTAATTATTTCTACCGATTTCTAAGTACTATTGATTGGCATTTTTGGTGCTTAACTTACTTTAAAACTTGGGTAGTGTTTGATTTTAGCCTATTTTTCATTGGTAATATTACAGTTGTTTTAGGTGTTCTTTTTGTGACTAACAATTGTCTTACTTTTTTTAACAGGTCAGTTGTAGTTTTTGTATGTACCTCTCTCAGGGCCAGATGTAGCAAGCATTTTGCTTGGTGCAAACTGCGAAGATCGCAGTTTGCGCCATGCAAAATGCCCATCGCAATGCACATTCTCAATTTGCGAGTCGGTATCGACTCGCAAATTGTGAATGCGACTCGCAAATAGGAAGGGGTGTCCCCTTCCTATTTGCGACTCGCATCGCTATGCTAAATTGCTTTGTGACCGCGAATGCGGTCGCAAAGCAATTTGCAGTTACCACCAGTGTCACACTGGTGGTAACCCATTCGCAAAAGGGAAGGGGTCCCCATGGGACCCCTTCCCCTTTGTGAATGTTGCCCAGAATGTTTTTTCAGAGCAGGCAGTGGTCCAATGGACCACTGCCTACACTGAAAAAACGAAACCAAATGGTTTCGGTATTCTTTTTATTTTGCAACTCGTTTTCCTTTAAGGAAAACGGGCTGCAAAATAAAATAAAAACTGCTTTATTTAAAAAGCAGTCACCGACATGGAGGTCTGCTGTCTTCAGCAGGCCACCATCCCTGTGAGTGCAGGGACTCGCTATGGGGTCGCAAATTGCGACCCACCTCATTAATTCTAATGAGGTGGGTCTTTGCGACCCCATACCGACTCGCAGAAGGTGTCTGAGACACCATTCTGCATATGCTTTTGCGACTCGGAAATAGCGAGTCGCACCGACTCGCAATTTCAGATTCGCAAAAGCATTTCTTGCTACATCTGGCCCTAAATCCCTTAATTCTCTTGCATCCCCACCCATTTAATAGTAGCTCTGTACCCATTTTCCAACCACTGCCTTTTGTCCCTCCCACATTTAATACACAATTATATATTTCCATGTTTGTAGATCTCTTCACTTCTGGAATAGAACTCCAAACATAAGAGATAGGGCAGGATTAGGTAGAGGTCTCCAACTGGAGATTTGTGAATAGCATTTGTGAGTACATGAAATAATATAAATGGAGTACTAGTTCCCATAGTCAAAAATGGTTTTGTGACTATGTCTCAGGATATTGTGACCTTGTTAAAATAAGTCCAGATGTTTTGCTTTTAGTAAGCCTGGTATGAAGGTTGGCTGTTTGCGCTAACTCTGGACAAAGTACCTAGAAGTAATTCACTATAAAAAAGGATACTTTGATAAATTTGTATCAAAATGTAAATTATTTACTTTATCTTAAGGGTCAAATGCTGTAATTAGAAATTGTGTCCTATTTTAATTGATTTTCAAATTGAATGCTATCTGTCTACATATATAGCATGTCAATCCAGGGATGGAGTTGGAATTTTATCGTAGGTCCCCAGAACAATGTTTGCATCATGCTTCCTTCTCTATCATGTTAGTTTATGAATGCTTTTGTTAGGACTAGTGGATTTCTTACTGAATCTTTGAAAGGTTCATGTGTTCTTTTACTACCACTAAGAAAATATTCACAAAGCTTTATCACTGTGACTCACTGCTAAAAGTTTAAATGTACCCAGTAATGTTGCTTAATATATAAAGAGATGCATGGCACTCATGGTATTAGTACACTGTGGGAGGATTTAGGAGACCAGGAGTAACATATTGAAGCTGAATGCACAGAACAACACTAAACAACAAATATCTGTATCTAGACTTATGATTTCTGTTCGAACTGTAATGTGAAACTATATACTAAAGACATAGAATGCATATATGGTTATTTGTTGAGGCACTTGTGATGCAGGAGAACTAAACTATTATTGTAAAGTTAAGTGGTTCTAGTTAGCATTGTCATTTAATTGTTCTTGATATTTAAGAACGGGTATGGGTGGTTTACAATTAGGTCAAATGAAGAAATGAGAAACATGGGACTTTGAATAATGAGGTGATTCAGAGAACATTTAGGATTACAAGGGATAATTATTATAAGATGAAGAAAGTGCTTTGTATTATGCATAATACTACACCAGTTTGATAATGTGCATGCATAAAAGTTCCTGACTTTGAAAACATATCTAGTGTTTTGCACTGATGAGCTGCAATGAGGAAAGTCATTTAAACACTTCTTGTTCTTCTCTGTAGTTTCCTAAAGAAGCACTTTTAAAAAATATAGTGATATTTTGAGGACTCAGTCAGGTGTGACTCATTAAACCTGGCTTTTACCTGGTGTAAATTCCCTACCTGATCAGGTACATCATCTAGAGTTGTTTTATCAATCTAGGCAATCCCTATACATATTTTTAAGAGAGGCCTCAAGAATCCTAGTCTAATTCCACCATT
This sequence comes from Pleurodeles waltl, assembly GCF_031143425.1. Classification (NCBI taxonomy): domain Eukaryota; kingdom Metazoa; phylum Chordata; class Amphibia; order Caudata; family Salamandridae; genus Pleurodeles; species Pleurodeles waltl. The sequence continues at coordinate 451,007,779 of NC_090440.1, read as the reverse complement.
TTTATATAAATGGCCTCAGTGCATCCTGTATGCACTCAAAATTTTCTCTCTTCACTTCTTGTCCCCAGAGTGGATCATTCCTATTACCCCAAAAATTAGGACTCACTTAAATATTATCACCCTCACCTGCTGACTGTCTATAAACTCTATATAATACACGGGATTCTGCAATACCCGTAAAAACCTGTCTTCAATGTCTTTATCATAGGTGACTTGTGACACACTCATCACCTTTTGTAAAGAAATGGCATAGTCACTCAACTGTAATAACTTATTATAGTTGAGTTCTTGTGTTGCAATGCCCACTGCCTTAGCATGCAGCCAAGGGAAAGGTAGATCTGGTTACGAAGAATAATTAAATCAGTTGTTATGAAGAACAAAGCAAAATGTTGCTCTTCTTGTTTTCAACTTTATTTTTCTAGCTGTACAGTGACAATCAAAAAGGATATCCTTATGGTAACCAGGAAACTATAAAAACTGTAGAAAAATTAGAAGAAAAAAAATGAATCTTTCTGGGTGCTTAAATACATTCAGAGCTACTGTGCTTTTTCTCAAAAAAACGACTTGCTTTAAAATTATTTTAATATCTTTGTGCAACAAATATCCAACAGCTTTTGTTGTGTTCAATTTTGCTCTGGAGAGTCTATCTTTATTCTTCATGTTTGCAAACGTGCTTTCTCATATCAATTGGCTATGCATCACAGATGTAAGTGGTTGGTGGGACGGGTGATGATGTGATCATATATTATGAGGAGCCCCCCCCCCCTCAAGATGTACATGATAAGTATATTAAAAGCCACCTCAGAGTTTGGCCTTGTTCTTCTTTATGGTCATGGAACTCCTTGGTGCTTGCAATATCCCTATAATGTATGCCAGGGGTAATTTTATCCCATATGTACACCCTCATCAGTGCACTTGACTTTACCAGTCATCATGCTAAGAAAATCTCATTTAATTTATTTAAACTAAGCCTGTTTATTTATGCTCCAATCTGTTCTTTTCCTCTACTCATTCAACCTTATTTCCTCCCTCAACACACCACAGACAACTTAGCATGTTTTGATGTCAAATGTTCAATTGTCTCTCTTCATTGTCACCTGCTTTAAATCTCACTTACAAATTCCATCACCCACTTCCACCTAACTTTCCATGCCCTTACATATGACAGATGTTGCCTGCTTTCTCAATGGCCGCAGTAACAAAGCAACCCAATATGCATGAAATAAAACGGTTAAGAAATGGATGTATAAATAATAATATTTTACTAACAACTCATTGTAATGGTATCCTAGGCATATTGCCTTGTAGCAATACCCATAACAATTTTGTAGCTCAATTCCAGACTGTCTCAGTGATGTTTCATGCTGCAGCACCTAGACTGCCTCATATTAGTGGCACTTCTCTTGAAGATTTTGGTGACTTTATACTCTTTTTCAGTGCAATTAACAGTTCATTAATTGAATTTAATCTCCCATCGAGGCACTTGGACAATGCCAATGTCCTTTTGCCATGTTCATCCTGATGATCACCTTGTAATTACGGAGGAGGTATAACACTTTGACAGACTGACATATACCTTCCAACGCAAATGATTTTAGGCTGTGTACCAGTAATTGTGTACCTACGCTATCTATTGTGACCAAAATTGTCTGCTTCTTCTACATATACACCAACAGTCACTATCATTGTATATTCACTTTGAGGTCAATGGAGGCACTCCAAGATGCCATTTTCCTTATTGTTCATCAATACAATATCAATTAAAAATGAATGCCAAGAAACTGTCTCACTGACACTTGGCATTAACTGCTTTAGAAATCCAATGTTACCGGGAAATATCACTAATATGATATTAAAGTCAGTCCTTCATGAACCATTGCTATTTATACATACTTTCTTAATGAGGCACATCTTTCATCCGTAAACCTGTATCTATTTACTGTACACATTATCTGAACACTTCACTTATTTGCATTTATCCAGCTCCATCAAATATTTATGCTGTATATGTCAAGCTTGGACTCTTTTAGTTTAACTTAAAGACAGCTCTCATATTCTTCTGGAAAGCCCTGTTAAAGTTTGATCTCCAGTGGTCCATCGAGAACCTCATATGAGCAACCTATAAAACCCACTTCCAATAGACATTTGCAAATTTCCATCTACAAAACACACTTTTGCGCATGTTTAAACTCAAATGTATTTCAGATAGCAACACTCTTTCATTCTGATCCTCCTTAAACCACCGATCATATTGTACACTAAAGCAAGTGGTCACATTGGATGTATGGAATGTACCCATACTGTCTAACTTCTTCATATAACCAGCAGGAGGCACATACATCATTTGCTGGATACAGAAAAGCCCAGGCACCATCTGCTTTGTGTGGTATTCACATACTACTTGTACTTGAACACTCTCCCCTACCCAAAACATACAGGACCACCAGATGTATGTGATTCAACAGCTGAGGCATATTCCACATAATTATGGACTTACTTAACTTGCAACATAAAACACTTACTGCTGTGTCTGCAGATTGCGAAAAAAAGAATTATATCTCAAGTTGATGAAAGGTTACTAAAAAGCACAATAAACTGTGCTGTGTAGTGGTAGACCATTTAGGAAGATTAAGTAGTTACCTTTGAGTTGCTGATTGCTGTATTTAGGGACGCTAGAACAAATAAGGCGGCAATTTTATCCATTCAGTATTGTTGGTATAAGGACCATATTGTAGATTAATACTGCCACAGATATGCCTATGCTGGATTACGCTGCTAAACTGGCCTATTCTTGTTATTTAATTTACAATTATTTGTTCCTCCACTGGAACATATTTCCACTGGCCCTATCTATATCGCACTCCTGAAGATAACATATATATTTATTCCCTATGGGGATTATTTAACAAACAGCTTTATGCAAAATATCACAAATGATAAATTCAACTGGTGTTAAAAATCATCAAAATGGATTTTGGAGCTGTCAAAAATGTAAAGCTTGTCTGTTAAGTCAAAAGGTAAGCTCAATCCGATCACAGAATGGAAGAGCAAACTCTGACAGACAGTAGATTAACTGTGAAACCCCATATGTGGTGTACAATTTAGAAAGTGGCTGTAGGAAGTAATATATTAGCAGCACTGTCAATACATTAAGGCTGTTGATCCTACATCATCTCCAGGCAATTCAAAATCAGGCTTTTTACTATGACATGGCGGATCATGGAGGAGATAAATTTGGTTTGTGTTATTATGGGATACATCATATTACTAAAGCATCTAGAGGGAGAGATTGAGAACTAGCAATGAGGAAATCAGAATCAAGATGGGTTATCATCCTGGACGATGAAAACCACAAGGACGTCAGGCTTCCGGCTTGCGGCAGCCTGGCGGTGTCGGCGGGCTGACCATAGTGGCTCTGCCACGGTCATAATGCGGCAGTCCCACCGCCAGCCTGTTGGCGGTGGGACGACCACCAACGCGAGTCTGGTGGTCATGCGACCGCCAGACTCGTAATGAGGGCCTTAGTCACTTTATCGAAAATAATTAGCTCTGTGTCTGGTAGTGCTTGACATTTTCTAAATATAGGATCAGAAGGGTGCAGCACTTTGTTTCTTTTTGCCGAATTACATTTCTTCTGATTGTTTGTTTTGATCATATGTGTGCTTGAAAGTGAATTATGACATTGTACTGTACACTGACGCAAAATGAAATGATACTCCATTAGTTTAGAATTAGCTCAGATAATTAGATTCTGTGTATTTTACATATTGATTGTTGCCAGTGTGATGCATTTAAATTAATTATTTCATGAGAGACAGTTATCACTTTAAAAATATGATCGCTTTGATGGATTGTTTGTCCAATTATATAATTTTTGCTTGAAAGTAAGCAAAATTGAGGATGATGTGTTACTCTGTAGTCACTTTCATATAAAGAACTTACTTGACGAACATAGATTCTGAAAATGATAGCACTTTAATGGTTTTGGTGCAAACACATATTTTGAGTTTAAAATTGAGTCTAGAAAGTGGCTAAAAATGTGCATCTTATGCACCTTATATAAAATTATTATTCTGATGCATTATGTTAAATGATGGAGATGTTGTACTTTATAGAGAGGATGTGCAGTAGTCATCTTTCTAAAAAAAATGTACTTATGCAATGATGCATTTGTGACCCAGGAATATGTTGAAGGATAAAGATGGAATTTACACAGAGGATGTGGACTAGTCATTTTATGAAACACACTTTATGAACAGAATTAATTGCCATACAAGTGTAACATGAGAAATGCATATGATACGCCATGATATATCTCTGGCTCAGGAACATGAAGGTGTTTACAGACAGGATACGTATTAGTCACTTTAGAAATGCATCTTTGTGAAAATAATTAATTGCTATATAAGTGGAACATAAGCAATGTATGGGATACAGATTTACTGTACCTTATGAATTGTATAGGCTGTGAAGGTGATATTGTTCGCTTGGGCTATTTAAATGAGAAGATGTTAATACTTAAAAGACTAACGGGGTAATTCCAACCGCCATGCGGCTGCAATAACGCGGCCCCCATTCCAACATTCCCGCTGGGCCGGCGGGCGCTAACCATGTTTGCGCCCGCCGGCCCAGCGGGAATGAGGCCGCAACACAGGAGCCGGCTCCTAATGGAGCCGGCGGTGTTGCGGCATTGCGACGGGTGCAGTTGCACCTGTCGCGCTTTTCACTGTCTGCATGGCAGGCCGGGGCCCTGTTAGGGGGCCCCAGAACACCCCTTACCGCCAGCCTCTTCCTGGCGGTGTAAACTGCCAGAAACAGGCTGGCGGTAAGGGGGTCATAATCCCCAGGGCAGCGCTGCTCGCAGCGCTGCCCTGGTGGATTATCACCGCCTGGGGAAAATCGGCGGGAAAACGCCGGCCCCGGCGGTGCGACCGTGGCTTTACCGCTGTGGTCAGAATAGGGAATGAAGCACCGCCAGCCTGTTGGAGGTGCTTCCGTCATTCTTGCCCTGGCGGTCCAAGACCGCCAGGGTCAGAATGACCCCCTAAGGGCCTGATTACAACTTTGGAGGAGGTGTTAATCCGTCCCAAATGTGACAGATATACCACTAGCCGTATTACGAGTTCCATAGGATATAATGGACTCGTAATACGGCTGGTGGTATAGACGTCACTTTACCGTCACTTTTGGGACGGATTAACACCTCCTCCAAAGTTGTAATCAGGCCCTAAAAGTCTAAAAAACTTTTCAGTAAGTTACTGATATAACTATGCAGAATTTTATTTAAAACAACTAAAGAAACCTATAAAAAATGAATTGTAATAATGTACTGAACATTGTTCATTGTTTTTATTTATTTATACGTTTTCTATATATATATGTATGTATAGGCACAAAATGCATAATCATTTGAATAGTCTAATGTTTCTTTTGTTTCTAGTAATGGGAAGGGCTTAGAGTCTCTTTTTAATGCATGATGCTCTGTTTGAACTTTATGGTCAGTTGAAGGCTGCGGCCAAAATGCTTCAACATTTTTTTCTGCCACCACATGCACTTTATATGAGAAATATAAAGAAATAAGCACACAAGCATTGAAAAATTGCACCTGGTCATGCTGTCTCTCTCTTCATGTAGTCGCATGTGGCAAGGACGTGGATTGTGGAGAAAGCTGTGAGAAAGCTGTGATTATTATATATATATATATATATATATATATATATATATATATATATATATATATATATATAAATATATAGAATGACAAAAAGGTGTTTATAACTACATTTCCCAGAATGCCGCATAATGGCAGATAATAGGAAAAAGTATAAATTGAGTGGTAAATGGATCACTCATTCACCGTGATCAAGACCTTTGGTGGTTGAAACGTGTTGGTGAAGTTTGGGTTTCTTTTTTCTTTTGGAAAAAGAAATTCTTCAAACACAAGGTTTACTGTGTGTGCTGTTTGACCTTGTGTCATTTGGTGGCGAAAGTAATTACAGGGTTGGCCCGTCCCTGACACGAGCACCGACTTAATGGAGCACGCCTTGATTGGGGCCATTTAGAGGAAAAAATAATTATATATATATATATATATATATATATATATATATACACATATATATATATATATACATACCCTACTGGCAGGCGCCTGTAGGTACTTATAGTTAGGACCATGTTTCCATAGAAAAAGTGTGTTTTGAATTGCCTTTATCTTTGGCACAGCTTGACGAATCTTCTCAACATTTTCCCCCAAAAAGTGCCCTGTGGTTCTTGTGCATGGAAAAGTTTGGGGTGATCCATCAAGCGGGGGCAAGAAAAAGGGAGGGGGTAATTTAAAAAGTTGTGTTTCTCATGTTAATTCCCATAAGACCTTTAAACACGACTACAGCCTAACCACTGGACGGAATTACACCAAATTTGGCAGAAAGCTAGATTTTGGTACGCATATTCTGCTTTCACTTATTTGGTGTAAATCTGTTCAGTAGTTTTAGAGATATTGAAGGAAAAAAACATTTGTATATCTAGGGACGTGGATCCTTTGAGATGTATTTGTGAATAATAACGATATTGTGCAGGGAATGCACAGCTCTGATTGCCTGCCAATACTTACTGGGTTGGCTTCAGCTGAGTCCCACAAAAATTTTTTAAGAAAGACAAGTGGCCAGAGTAGAGTCACCCTGACCCACTAGCTCTGGTGCTGGGATCCCACAGGAACCCCTAGGGCTGAAAAACACTTTAAAGAAAACAAATTGCCACAATTTCACAATGGGGTCACAATTTTGCGGGAAAGAAAAAGAAGTGCGGGTTTCTGCACTTCTTTTTACAGTCCCAGGGCAATTCACATTTTCTATACGGGGGCCATCACCTCCCAGGGGCTAATGACTACCAATGCCCTCCGCAGCACAGGGGATCACCACCTCCCAGGGGATCACCACCTCCCAGGGGCACTTTTCAAATAAAAGTTGGGTGCATGCACCCCCCAAAGCCCTGGGGACCACCATCTCCCCGGGGCTAATGACTAACACAATGCGGCCGGCGACACAGCCCCCCCACAGCCCTGGGGTCTACCATCACCTCTCAGGGGCTTTTTTAGTTGGGAGGCCCCCATGTGGAGCCTATAATGGCCCTGGGGACCGCCACCGTCCCGGTTCTGTTACTGCTATGTCCCAGGTTGCCCACCCCTGGACATGGCAGTTTGCTGTGGCTTGGCGGACACTTTGCTCATGGCGAGGGAGAGCTGTCAAACAGCTCTCCCTCACTGCAACATAAGTTTCCTCTCAAAGATGCAGACAGGGAGACAGAGGAAACTGCTCTCACAGAGAGGGAGCTGCTTTGGCAGCTCCCTCTCTGTGACAGCAATGCCGGCTCCCACAGGAGTTGGGGAGCCTGCTGGGAATGTGGAGGCCTTCAGCTTCCCTCGCGGTCCCCAATACTCTCACTGGGTGACTTAGTAGGCTAATCCCAGCCAAGCTCCAGGAGATGGGGTCCATGGGCTGGGATTAGCCCTGGGGAGATGGGCCATGTGCCCCCCAAAGAAACTAAATAATTAGGATGGGCCCCGGTGGATGGGGTTCCTGGGGCCAAGATCGGCCTAGGGAGGGGGGCCACATGGAGGGGGACCAGGCCCCTCAGACAACCCCCCACTGCACACAGCTGAAAACTGAGTGCTGGTAGGGTTGAGTGGTTATAGGGGTTGGCTGCAGGGAATGGCCACAGTTGGATTAACATATAGTGATGAAAATTACTATATATTTAAAAAAACATAGAAATTCGCTGAAAAAGCAAAAGGTTACAGGGACGTTATAGCTAGGAAATAGAATTTTTTTGAAAGCATACGAATTCACTTGAAAAAAGCAAAGGTCATAGGGACTTTATAGTTAGAGTTATTACGGCATGCAAAAACTACTGCACTCAAAAATATTTGACAAAAAATATGTGCATGGCAGGGGAACTAGGTCCTAACTATAACTACCTAGTGGTGACCACCACTTGGTACTATATATATATATATATATATATATATATATATATATATATATATATATATATATATATATAGTTATATATATATATATATACACACACACAAACACATATACACACATATATATGCCATGTTCTTTACAATAATACATGAATCTTTCTATCTTCTCTCTCAGTCTTAGGTCATTTATAGGTGATTGAATGTCAAACAATCTGTCAAACATTGAGATCCTTTCCTCAACTTTCATCTGTATCATCCCTTTACTCTTTTTCTTTCTGCACAATCCTATCCCTGCCACTCCTGCATTTACAAACAATGGTTTTGTTCAAAAAGTGATAACTCAAAATCTTGTCATTTGCCCTCCTAGCCACCTCCATTGCAACATGACTGATTTACAGATCTGAAATTCAATGTCCTATTAGGTCTTCAATAATCATCTAAATATGCATCTCATTGAACTAAATGTATACCCAGTGTTCTTCATTGAGCCAGCTTCTGCTTCACTTTTACACTTTTGTGTACCCATGGCCTGGCACCATATCCACTGATTATTAATGTCCCAACTCTTATTTTGATCTTGGTTTGTAATTACTATGCCATGATGAAGAAATATTCAGGGGGTCATTATGACTTCAGTGGACGGTTTACACCATCTACCAAAGTCCCAATGGGCAGGTTGCTGCCTGTGCAGCCCCCTCACCACACCATTGTGAGATTCCTGCTGGCCCAGAGGGAAACGACTTACAGCATTGTCTTTGGCTTGTAATCGCACCAACGACAATGCTGTAGTGGGTAGGGTGCACCAGCACCCATTGCAAAGTTCAGTGTCTGCAAAGAAGGCAGTGAACTTTGTGATGGGGCTGGCCAGGGGGTGCCCTGCACTGCCCATGCCAAGTGCACGGGCAGTGCAGAGTCCTTCCTGGGGCACCCAGTCTCTATCAGCCATTACATGGCGGTGCTACCGCTATGTAAAGGCTGGCGAAGAGAGGGGTCATAATCCCCTTGCAGCGCTGCCCTGGGGAATTAGGAGAGCCAGCACCTCCAGACCCTTCTGTGGAGGAAAACTGGCATTGCTGGAGGTCCAACCGCAACACGACCGCTGCAGTTATAATGCAGCAGTCAGACCACCACCAAAGCAGTCAGACCACTGCTTTGGTGGCGGTCAGACTGTCACCAAGACCCTGGCGGTCAATATACTGCCAGGGTCATAATGGGGCCCATAGTGTCTCTAATTCAGATACTTAAATTACCTCCAGTATTTAAAAAAATACTGATAGTTTGGAGGGGGTCTCGTCAATCATAGGGAATTAGTTTTAATACTGCATGCCCCTTTCTTGCAAAAAGCATTGTAAGTATAATTAAGCAGACAAGGATTATTGACTCCTCATTCTGGATCCATGATATACTTTGTCCCAAAAGTTAACTCCTGAATCAGATACTTGTTTCCTTAGGACAAGTACGATTCCTTTAAATATGATGCTAATCCAGAGATCTTCTAACTGCTCTAGGCAAATCACTCCTTCATCAAAAATCGATTGCTTTAGAGTCCTCACAATTTTGCAAGCAAATAACAAGTTGATTTGGCTTTTTTCGGTCAAAGAGGGAGATTCACAGCAAAGAATATATTCCCAAAAATGTTCCCATAACTTTTATTCAGCGGTCCTTCCCAGACATTAAATATTTAATGTAAAGCTTACCACATTAGGGATAATGGAAATGTACTCTAATAAAGTTTGAGTGTAGGTTTCGAAATTGCAAAAGATCGTCCAGAGTTCTGCTGCCCATAGCTTTCTTAGAGTGGCTGATCAGAGAGCAAACATGAGCCTCCTCAGGAAACGTTCTGCTTTTGGTTTCTTTAGAGTTGCTGCTGATACTATGCAAATGCTCACAAAATCCTGTGCATGGGCCACAATTTAAAGAGCACCGATCTAATCTATTTTTGTTCAGTGCTTTTTTTCATTATATGCATCAAGGATTCATTACATTTATATTTTCTGCTTTCTTCGGAAACACAAAAAATAGATGTAGAAGTGCCCTGAACAATCAAACACATATTTTAGCAGTACAGCGCCACAGAATCCTTCACTACACAAGCTCTTAAAAATCAACATAAATTATAGCAAAGAGATGTCTTTCTCATTTGAAACTGCAGTGTAGTGCTAGTCATGATGCTGCGCCAATATGGTGATTGGAAAATACCTTTAAGAGAGTCATGAACCTCATATACACATATAACATCCCTTGATGGGGAAGCAATCTGCTCACTTTGTAGTGCGGGAATTCCCTGCTAAAGACACACGGCTTCTAAGGGAATTTGAAGCTTGCTTGCCAAATAGCTACGTTTCTTTCCTTTGAAAAATAAATTCCACAGCAACAAAACAATGGGATTGTTTGGGAGAGCGAGGGTTATCTGTCACAGGGGGAACTGCTGTCTTTAGGAAACCAAGATAACGAATTCCTTGGCATCAAAATGATCTTTCTGTGATTCTACTATACACTGAACTGGTGTAGACCTCCTGGGAGTTTATTTTTTTACTAAAGGCACAAAAACAGAGATTGCGTAGTCATTGCAATCTGTGAAGGGGTTTATAACATACTTTGTAGCAGATGTGGGCTTCTCTCAAGAACCAGCTCAATAACAGATGTCAGTTTTATGTTTATTTCAGGCAATTAATCACATTAATAAACTTGACAGTAAAATTAGACTTAACTAGTTTGGCAAGACAAAATGTGTTTGCTTGGAAAAAAAGGAAAAAGGTGAAAAAGTGAACAATTCCTTCAAGTAATGTTTTAAGTCTGTTTTATGTCTTCAATAAAAAAAAATCGTTTTACTGCTAATTTTCATTTTTTTATATTCTGAAAGATGTATTAGAAGTGACTTTGTTTTGTTTTTGTTAACAACTCCTTACTGAGAGATTGCATGACAGTTTCCAAAAAGTGTTTGTTCAGAGCCAGGGTCCAATTTATCATTAAGTGAATCCGGTGATTGCCAGATTAAACACTCTACTTTAAAGACTTTGAGGCCGCTAAGAAGCTCCTCTGCAAGTGTTTACAGCTCTGTATATTAGCATTCCCTATAGTGATAAGCATTGGCAAAGCCAATAGACCTCACCCATGGGAGCTATTGGCTTTGCCAATTTTCTGTAGCCATCCTGAGTAGCAGCTTGAATGCTCTGCAGTGTGAATAATACTCATTTGAGAAGTTGCTATGCTGCAGCCAGGGCTAATGTGTGTTTTTAAGTGCATTAGCACTGGATGCATCATAGTTTTACAATTTTTTTAGCCATGCTTCACAACAGTCATGCTATTTTACAGCATGGCTACAAATCATTCCCATGAGATTCAGAGCAAATCAGATAATTTCCCCACGAATAAGAAAGAAAACAAATATGACATTTGTCAAAAATTTGAATGTCATAAGGCAATTAGGTCCATATGCACGTTTCAACAAAAATACATTTGGAAGCAGATACCACCTATGGCACAATAAAAGCAGACAACATCAGTTGTGACAATGATTAGCCATTTCAAATGAGAAGGGGCTTCATTGAAATGTGTGTGGCAAGGCAAAACATAGCTACAAATGGCAAGAGATTCAACAAGGACGACAATGAAGAAGAAAAAATAAAAATAGTTCCTCAATCACAGCACGATTAGCAGAAGGGCAACAATCAAGCTATCAAGAATTGGTCTGTGCGCCAGTAGAAATAAGGGGAAATGAAGCCAACACACACTGGCCAACTAGAAGGCAGCAAAGAATGTTAAGCCATGGCCGGGATACTGCACAAAGTGTCTCTCATAAGCGAGAGCTTGCCAGTTGCAGGATGTTGCAGGCATTTAGTAGCTACCCATTAGTGGCCCCTCTAGGGAGCTCATGCTTATGCTGTGCACACCTGTTGTTGAGGAACATCCACCTCGCTTCGCGAGAGAAACACCCTAACTGATTGAAGTTTCTCTGATTGCCCCATCACAGATATAGTTTTTATATTAAAAAAGGCTTTTTACACAGTTAAACTGCCTCTCTGGTAGAACATACAGTCGGGTTCACAGATGATTTTTGTGAATATATCTTTATTGCTACTTATTGTTACAGGGTTTTTAAAAAAATATATATTCTTGTCTTACAAAGAATTTCGTTGCTTAGTTACCGATAAGTGCAATTCTAATAGGTATATACTCACTTATGCCTCGCATTCCTCTGATGGTTTATGACTTCTGAACGGTATCACATGGCTATTATATTTTCTCTTTTCGAGACACAGGAAGATTAGGGCGATTTCCCAGTGAAACCACAATTATGTTTATTTGTCTGCGTAAAAAAAACACTTTTTTCAAGGAGTATTTTATTTGCACAGAAAATATGCAATTTATTCAAAATTAACGTATTTAGGGGCATATTTATACTCTGTTTGCGCCAAATGTACGTCAAAATTTTTATACTTTGACATCCGACCCCGCGGGCGTCAAAGTTCCAACATGTGCGTCATTTTTTGGAAGGGGGAACCAGCCTTGCGTTAATTATATGCAAGGTAGGACTTCCCTTACAAAAAATGACTTTAAGGCCTGTGTCCCATACTTATAGTGTGACGTCATTTTGACGCACAGGAGGGGGCAGGCCTTAAAAAACGGCGCCCAGCCTGATGGGCGCTGTTTTTTAACGCCTGGGTCAGGGCAGGCGTTAAGGGACCTGTGGGCTCAGAAGGAGCCCAGAGGTGCCCTCCCATGCCCCCAGGGACACCCCCTGCCACCCTTGCCCACCCCAGGAGGACACCCAAGGATGGAGGGACCCATCCCAGGGAAGTAGAGGTAAGTTGAGGTAAGTATTTTTTTGTATTTTTTTTGTGGCATAGGGGGGCCTGATTTGGGCCCCCCTACATGCCACTATGCCCAACGACCATTCCCAGGGGACATAAGTCCCCTGGGCATGGCCATTGGGCAAGGGGGCATGACTCCTGTCTTTGCTAAGACAGGAGTCATTTCAATGGGGGTTGGGCGTCAAAAAAAATGGCGCAATTCGGGTTGAGGCCTGAATTTTGCCTCAGACCTGACTTGCCCCATTTTTTGACGCCCAACCTCCATTTTCCCCAACGCCGGCGCTGCCTGGTGTGAGTCTTTTTTTTTTACGCACACCAGTCCGCAGCGCCGGCTAACGTCATTCAATAAATAAGGCGCCCGCAAGGCGCTTTGGAATGGCGTTAGCCGGCGGTAAAAATGTTGACGCACAACTGCGTTGGCGCAGTTGTGCGTCAAAAAGTATAAATATGGGCCACAGAGTTTGGCTTGTCAGTTACCGGTGCTGCCATTCAAAGGAGAGTAGGGGTGCTCTTCTTCGACTACTGCGGGTTAATGCTAACTTAAAAAAAAAAAAAAAAAAAAAACAGAGGCTCTCCTTTTACTAAGAAATCCGAGCCAGTGAATGCTACCTTTTTATTACTATCAGTAGACAGCACACAGTCCTTGTTCCGATAAAATAAGAATCGTTGCTCAGTGAAGTCGAAACGCCCTGCAGTCACTCATCAGAGAAAACCTTTGGTATCACTTCTGATGCAGGCAATGGCATACAACTTTTCCAACGCCTTCAGGTTTAAAAAAAATAATCCTTTTGACATTTCCCGTGGGTTAGACAGTATAACCTTTTGACCTTTTGGTTACCTTGTTGATCCATTCTCACGGTGTCCGACCTTACTAGCTGTTGTTAAAGTAGATGATGTCAGGAAAAAATACTGCTCCTAAAAGCAGTTGGCACTTTCATACCTTTAGAAGATCTTTAACGCATTGCAGGACATGACAAGGTCAGGAGACCGCGTTGCTTGAGGGACGACAAAGAGAGAAAAACACGATTTCTTTTGAATCTGTCACAGTGGATTTGTGTGCGAAGAAAAAAATACATGTAAGCCGCATAAACAAAACAAAAGTGAAATATGGCGTTCCACGGAGACCTAAATGCCAAGTCCAAAATTCAGTAGTCGTGACAGTACTATTAAAGGTTGTGTGGATGAGAAATAGTCATACACGACTTGACCTGTCGGGATGAGGCTGCAGATTTGTTCCTGTCTAAATAGAGTGTCTGGTCATACAGACTTGAAACTCAATGTCTCTACCTAAATGTTTCATATACCTTAAAAGTGCACTTTTGATCTCAGGATGCTGAATGGACTTGTCCTGTATTTAAAAACGAGACACGTAACAGAAAATAGTATCTGTGAGTGCACATCCTGGTGCACAAGGTCTGTGCTACCCTATTTCCAAGCACATGTAAATACTGGTGCACACATGGGTGTAGGCAGTGTATTGCAGCAGGAGTGCATACATAATTTGTTCTCTGCAAATGTTCAATTTCTTGTCCTATGCAATGGAAAGAAATGTAATGATTGCATCAGTGTTCAATCAGTGCCAATGACGCTGCTCCAATGAAGGAAAGAGTTAGGAACAACCCATGTCAGCAATGTATTTCTTGCTCATCGATCAACCCGCCAATGACATAGCTAGACACTGGAGAAGATGTCTTTGAAAGTCCGGGAAGCCACCTCTATGGGATAAAATCCATATTGCTATGCCACCTTTTTTCTCACAAGAATATTGTCCCCAGAAGCAAGTGCCTTTGTTAAATGGCACATTTATATGTAGAATATTTTTGGACTGCAGGCACATTTTTCATCTTCTGGCTGAAAAGAATATGATCTTATGCATTGCCACATATCCCATCTATTCACTGATTAATATTAAACAATGGAACTAGTTTCACAATCTGCTAACCGATATTTGTCCGCTTAAAGCACTCTTCAAATAGCTTCTCAAACTGAATGCCACATGAACGGGGATTCTTGCCAGTTCCAACAGTTACGGCTGATTTTTGGCCAATGAAAATGGGGCACTGTCATTCTCTTTTTCCATTGGTGTGAAATGTTAACATTCTTATTTATTCAAACATTTCACGGGACACACACAAGAGCTGTAAGAATATCTTGGGACCTTCCAGCTCAAATGTCGTCATTGCATCATTTCCATTTTCTATTTTCTAACAGTAGTAAGTGCTTTAGTATAATATTGCATTGATTATGGAAACAATACCAATCTGCCACCCTAAAAGCTCATTGCAAGACTTAAGATATGTTGCCAGAAAATTTATTTTTAAATTTGGGGCGGTCAAATAGTATTCACCAACACTCCATTCCCACCTCTGGCTTCTTCGCTGTGTGTCTTTCAAGGCTCTATGCATAAGGCAACAAGCATTCGCTCTTAGATGTCTTTCACCATTTATCAAAAATTGTTCAGTGTTCTGTTAGATCTACCTACGTCCTTTGTAAATGTGCTGATTGGAAAAAGCCACTTTAGCGCTGCCTTAGCGTCAAACAAAGGACGCTATGGTGCCGCTATGTTCCTAGTTTTTTATGCTCTTGCAAATACGTGGTGGCACAGCTGTCTGAGTTTTTAAAGGATGGTGAATATACAGTTTGGCAAAATTTCTCTCCTCACTTCTGACAAGAAGCTAGTCTGATGCAGTGTAGGAAGTATCAGTGACATGGCCTATAATCAGAACTTTGCTATTGTAGTGATTTGAGGCGAATTACTTCACCCAGTATACACAAACTATATAATATGTCTCATTTTTCAGTGTTGAGGAAACTGACAGTTCTAATATAGCTTGTGGAACTTCGCACAATATCACTCAGCTATGCATTTTCCTACAGTATGTGAACTTTTAGTTGTCAAAGAAGTCCGGATTTATGGTTGGGACTTGGCCAATGATCATATTGTAGTACATTGTTCATTAGCTCATTTTAGAAATCTTTATTGTTTTTATCTTAGTAAAGCTATTTATGATTTTTTAACAAGCTGATTTGGAAGGAGTATGTTATGCTATGTTGAAGTGAACCATATTGGCCCCTGCCGAAACCTACTACAGGTCCCTATCCTTAAATGTTCTGCATGAAGGGAAATAATTACAAATTAAGTTTGAAATCTCTGCAAATAATAACTTTGTTAACATTGTCGAAGAACTTAAGTGAGGTGACTAACATAGAAATTCTTGATAATAAATCTGCTACAAGATCATAATGTTTTGTTAGTTGATGGTTCACTGTAAGTACATACAAAAAGCAGAACTGAGTGATGAGACGTTTTAGATGAAGTTTTATTTGCTTCTGAAATGCATGGGGTGCCATGCTTCTGCACAAGGGCAGTTGAGGTATTTAGGGACAATGCTGAACACGTCCTTCATTACTTGGTTTGAGAATACTTTGGAAAATGCTCATTTGAATAAGACCCAGTTTTCAGTAGTGGCCTTACTAGAATCTGCAAAATGATTTCATTGTGATGTGTGCTTTTGTGTTATGGTTAAATTAAGGAAGTTTGGGGGGGTAAAAGTAGATCATCAAAAGCCCAATGTTATGACATCTTAATGAAGGCATGGTGTGTAGTTATGTTACATTTTAAATAAATGTTTGTTGTATCAACTGCTGAAATAAATCCATATATGTATGTTTGTCAAAAGAGTGTAATTGTTAAAATACTTTAGTATGTTAGAGGGATATAAAGATTCTGTGTTGGAAGAAAAAGACTATTGAAACTGAGCTGAAGTTATATGCTTCACTCATTAGTTGCCAATAAGATACTTGATGGTTCTCTTTCCTTTCATCTTACCATGTTTGTTAGGCCCCTGGAAGAGAGAAATGCATCTGTATCCCACACAGTGCACACATCTATTGACTGAATGTGTAGCTATTTCAGAAACATAGTAGAGTTTGAATTAAGTATTGATCCATGTTTAACTATAGGAGCTATATAAGTTAATCTACAAGGGAAAAAACAAAGTAGAGATGTGCCATTTTCCCATATTCTGAGTTGTAATCAGAGGTGGGGCAGACATTGATCTGTGAAATGTTTATTAGAATTATCAAGCCTTTTCTGTGTCCATAGGGCACAACCGAATGCCACTATTTGAAGGTATTTTCAAGGAGACAAACATTCTGAGATTAGTGTGGTATTTAATTTTTCAAAAATCTCAATTCTGCTTGTACTTATTAATTGATAAACTGGAATCAGTGGTCAGTACATTCATAGTGAATCATATGTATTACTAAAACACCATACAGATCTTTTACTGTATCTGGCGAAGCAACATTAACTTGTATTACACTTAGAATCCTGCCTTTGGTTTTCCCTAGTTCTGGTAAGCCCTGATGGACTAGCCACACATTTTATAAAACTTTATAATAATAATTATTATTATTCTAGCAATCCTTTGCACTCCCGAGGCTGTTCTAGTTTAGGAACACAGCATACATCTCCAGAATCTGCAATATGATCTGATGTTTTTCCCATCGAGGTTTAGATGCAGTTCAACATAGTCATTTTGGTTGACCAATCAAGTTAGCAAAGATCATTTCTTACTGTGTGAATCATTTGTTGAACTTAATTTTCCTCTAAGGCAAGGTTATTATTACACTGTGTTAAACCCTGCAGAGGTGTATTTTGTTGCATTGAATCTCATAGATTGCATACTAGTATAGTGGGCAAATAGTTTGGTGTTGGTTATCCTCTCAGAAAGCCCTGGGCAAAGAAGATTTTCATTGTGATAATCTTTATTAAATCCTGGTAGGATGAATTATATATTGTTTGCCTACTGTAATTTTATATGCATTTGAACTTCTTTACTCTGAGCTCAGTGGCTACCCCATGGGGAAGCTTACACTCAGTTCAGTAGGCCCAGGTTAGTTTAGTGATGAGCCAAAGATGAAGAATATAGTCTTGGTTAGTTTTTTGGGGAGGGTGTCAGAGGCTACAGGTCTGAACTGTTCATTAAGAAAAGTTATGCCAAAGGCATTAGTCTTGACATATTCATTGTGATATGAACTCTCACAAATTACCACAGTGAGCAAGTATTTTGGTTCTGGCGATCCCCTCTGACATTGCCTGATAGATGATTTGAACCGTCACTATCCTTGTTATGTCCTCTTAAGAGTGGTTATATTTTTACCAGCAGTAATTTTGTATGTATGTCTAATTTTATGGTTGTATTCTAGATGATTGCCTTGTGAGAAAGTGTATTCTCAATACAGTGGACCAAAGTTGGTTATGGTGTCAAGTCAATGATAAAGGTTAGAGGACTGATTAAATCATTAGAAAAAGTTATATCAGAGGCCATATGTTTGACTTGTTTGTTATGAAAACATATGAAGATCAAGGGCAGAGAGTTATTACACTTTGTGAAAGACTGTAGACATGCATTTTGTTATATGAATTCCCACAGATTACTATAGAAGGGAAGAAGTTTGGTGCTGGTGACCCCATTCTGGCAAATTCTGGAAAAAGATGTACTGTTGTCTTTCTTGTTAGCCCCCCATAATTAAAAGTACAAATTGTTTGTCAACTGTAATTGACTTCATATTTACAAAATGTATGCCTATATGACTTGGGTTTGCGTTCAGCATATCAAGCCTGAATTGACTATTGTGACAAGCCAGTTTTAAAGGCAGTATGCCTGATTGGTTCATTTGAGAAAGGTATGCCAGATTCCTTGTGTCTGATCTGTGTATTCTTAAACAATAGACTACATGCAGTTTAACTAGTTTATATATTATGAAAAGCATGTGTTAAAATCTATAGATCTTTAATGATGGGCTGTTATTACACCAAGGCAAAGTCTATAGACATGTATTTTGCTACTTGGTTTCTCAGAGATTCCCTTAGTTGGTACTTATTTTGATGTTAATTGCTCTCTTACATAATCTGGGGTGGAAGTTGGTATGTGTTTTGATGTTAATTGCTCTCTTACATAATCTGGGGTAGAAGATTTGCAGTGATAATCCTTGGTAGACTCTCTTTGGGGGCCTAGTAGTTTTAGTTTCTGCCAGGTAATCAAAAACGTTAATTTAAAAGAATCCATACATACTTTTTCAGTGCTTAATTTGAGACCATGGTTGCCAGTGGAGGCCTCCGGCAATCATTTTTGCAGTCTGGCAATTAGCTTTCTGCATCTGACATTTATGGAGAACAAGAGAGGGAAAAACAAATGAAGCAAAAAGACCGAGTATGTGGTAGAACGAAAATCCATCATTATGAGAGTAAGCATGAACCTGCAAGAGTGGGATAAAGAAGCAGGGAGTGTCTGATAGTGAATTAAGAAGGAATGAGGTGGATTTCAGCCTACGCAGCATTGGTATTGAGCATGCCAACATTTTGCATGGGCCGCGGGCTTCTAAGGGATGCTTTGACGACAGGCACTCATTCTTTTACAAAATAAACATGGTATACAAATATATGGTGGCCTTGGATTAGCCCTCTTGAGCCATTGTTCTGTTTTGAGTGTCAGTAACATTCTGCTTCCATACATGACAGTGACAGCGCAGAGCATTGGGGCAATGTGTTACCCACAAGTTCCATTGCCCTGTGAGTGATGGCATTTTGACTGATAACGTTCCACATCTGTCTGGAAATAAGTGCACTTCATTGCCAGGTCTTGTGGGCCAGCCCTTCTTTTTTCTCCCTTTGTATGTCCTTTTTAATGTCTGTTCTTCGTTTGTTTTTGTTTTTTTATTAAGTTTGCTTTGTTTTAGAGCATACTGCAGCTACCTTGATAGTGGTACTGGTCCATTCCCTTGCCACTCATTTCATCTGCAGTGGTCTGCATCCCATGGGTCGCCGCTTCAAACTGAGCAGCTAGGGTGGTCACCAAATAGTATTACGCACACTATACCATTGTCTCGTCATTCCAAGATTGCCAACATGTTGCTTCTAAATGTAGTTGCCATGTTCTATCTTTTTAAAACAATGCTCCACTGCACAGAGTGCATTGCAAAACAGATTAATACTGTTTAGCATACTTTTAATTTCTAGTGCGAGCATATGTCTGCCATATTTAGATGGGGCATATTTTATTTTTCCTGATTTTATTCTTTTCATTTGTTTTGCATATGCTTGTTGAAATTGTGAGTGAGTTTTATATAATCCAGCCACAACTACAATAATAGTTGGGGGCAGCCAGCAGGCAGCTTCCAGGGTGAACCTTTGATTAAAGACACTCCTCTACAGATATCTCAAATAATAAGAATTCAGTAACTCCAGCTTTTTCCATAGCTTATTTTCTAATATCCGTAATAACATTTCATTACAGCTAGCGCTCTTTCCTGTTTGTGTTTTTCTTTGCATCTAGTTTATCATGGTTTACTTGTAGGCTTTGTGATTCTTCCGAGGTCATATTGGACAAGTCTGAGTTTGCACAGTACCTACATCCATGCTTAAAAACGGGGTGTCCCCATGAACCGGTTATTGTAGCTACATGCACTTCACAGTCGAAATTAGGCTTTCAAAGACTTTACGACAATTATGTCGCCAGCCATCATAGCAGGTCAGGCCATGCAAAGCCGGTGTTAAACTTCTTTGTGGCTCGAAGGACACTGAGGTGTCAACAAGAGCGGATGCATTAACGGTCAGGGCAGAAAAGAATATGGAACTGTGCATTAATAAAACGGATGCATGTTCAAGGCTAATTAAGATTCAAAGAAAAGTTATTAGACGTGACCCCGGATGCTATCAATGGGTGCCACCCTATCATTCGTCATTTAGAAGGGTGGGCCTGATAATTAAGTAACAAGGGTACCGCTACTTGCTGGCAATTAAGACACGGAGCATAGGGGGAGTAGGTAGAGTCGGAAGACACTCCCAAGAAAAAAATGTGTTTATTATAAACCTATGTCCTCTTTTTACTCCCTTGCTGTAATGTGCCAACATATTTAAACAAATTACTTGCTGTTGTTTTTCCTCTGCCCATAACGTTATTAGAATAAGTGGTACATTCTCAGGCCCAGTAAGTAACAGAATATTGCCTTAAATGGAACAGACAAAGTACAATATACAAATATAAATCGTAAGTAAAATGACGGGTTAGTAAATGCTGGCTGCCTTTAAGTAAGCCTGATGGTCTGTGGACAGTGGTTGGGGGGACACGCAAGTACACGTTGCGCTCAAATGATAACCCCACTAAATCAACCAAAATTGGTAATTCTATGTTAGGGATGCGGATTTAAGGCAGTGATCACGGCCCACGGGGCTTTTTCTGCAATATTCATGAACTATGGCATAAAAAGGTAACGTTTCTATAATGGCCGTAATCCGCATCCACCAGGGCAACATTTGATACCATTTACAAAATGAGAGTATGTCATTAAAATGCGAACTTTACAGCCAAGTCTTAAGCTTCCTCTTTACTGATGAGACCTATAAATCATGTATTCATATTTGACTGCCTTTGATATGGTGCTTTGTACCTGTGATTCCCTGTAGTGAATTGCTACTCCATTTTGTAGACATTGCAACAGAATCTTATTGTCAAAATAACACAGCTAGGGCTTTAAATTGTACGTGTTGTACGTCAACAAACAATTGGCTAGAGTTGATCATTATTGCATAGATGAAAAGGAAATGTACATGTCTTTTTGCATTCAATTGGTAAAATTGCAGAGTGGTTTTCAAAGAAACTAAATATATTCACTGTGTTCATCGTATGCATATTGATACTTGCTGCTTTTTTCTTTTTCTTCATCACCATGATTTTTCCATGACATGCACAAAGACAGACCCCACGATTGTGCATATTCATAAGCATGCTACTGCCCTCGGCCCTTGCATTCTTTCGACAGATGCTGACAATAAGCTCCCATCTAACTAGATTTGGATTTTGCTGCTAGAATGTGAGGGTCGGCCAAAATCAGTTTATTGAGCATGCGATTCCTTTATTAAGCATACCTTTCCCTCTTCCAAATCTACATCCCTAATGGTCAAGTTTGATGCAAAGTGTGATAGTTGTGTAGGTCAAGCTTTAAGCTGTTGTCTCCTTCAAAGCAAAGCTGTGTTTGGACACTCTTTTCCAGTAGAGGTCGCTCTCATTACTAGCATTTACCATTTGAAACCCCTCATTTTAGGTTCCTTAGTCCCACATCTTTATGTGTTCATGGACCCAACCATATCCATCGACAGGCTACTCATATTACAGTTGAGTTATGGTTCTCAATAATTATGCCTGTTGATGGTAAAACGCCATTAAGTCCTATTACAGTATTAATGTTTAAGTATCTGGTAAGACAGTCCAGACATCCGTTGCATTACTCACCACAGAACGTTTTGTCCAAATCATAAAATTTTCAGATACATTTTCAATTACTCCAAAATGTAATGAGAACGGGAGGTCTGAATTCTGTTCTGAAACATATGTTTATCTCTTTTGGTGTAATAACTTGATCTATTTTCTGAGACAGCAGTTGTTTACTTGATGTTTCCCACACATATTGCATTTTACTTAAAGCTGTGTTAATTGGTTGGTGAATGATAAAAGACAAAACGGTCGCCTATTTGTTCACACCATTGCTTTGATGAAGAACAAGGTTAATACTTTCAAACATATCTTGTGACACCTCACATTATCTAAAAAAAAAAAATTATGTATTGTGTGTTTGAGTTTTTTCAGGCTGTCGTTGTATCCTTTTTGTTCTATGCTGGTAAATTTGATGGCTTTGTTTCAATGTCTGCGAATTTAGGGTTGTCTTACAGCGTTGTGGATCTTTGTTTGCTGAATGATGATTTGCTTTGACAAATTCTGATTGAATCTGCATAAAAGCTCATAAGAAGGACGTGGACCATACAACAAGCAGTTAGCAAAAATATTATCTTATTGTTCTTTGACTTCTAGCTGGGCAATTGTGCTGAGATAAAGTGAAAATTCATCATATGAGCACGGTTATATACATGTCAATAGATGGGAAGTGGACTTTGGTTTGTATAACTAATCAATGACTTTGGGCCTCTCATCTGTAGGAAGAGTTATGGAATGTATTAGTGAAATGAGAACAAAGAAGAATATATGTAAAAAAATTCCTACTCATATTATTGTTTAATGGGTGATTCACAAAGGTAACCACTTGTAGGTCCAAAACTGAGAAATTTCAAAACGTTATTGAGACTGGTAACAAAATATGCAGATTCCTTGATTCACACAAAATTTCAACTCCATCATGTACAAAATCCATATGGCATAATGTGGTCATTGAAATAAATAAAAATAGCCCATCGATACCTGGGTACAAAGCTATAGTCACAAATCTTGAACAGAGACCTTCTGCATGGCCATCTGCCTTAAGGGATGAACATATTCCTGCAAACATACAAGGGCGTCTTTAAGCATTAAAAAATTCACTAAACAGTTTCAAAAAGGCACTAGGAGTATTTCTGACTTAAACAAGGTTTGAACAGGTGAACAGGAGCCCCTGGTAAAGAAAAGCCAGGCATTTGCTACTGTGTGGTGAATCAGCATTTTTGTGGAGTTTGCTCATTTTCCTGGTTAAGAAACATTTGTAAACACTGCACTTGGCCACTTCTTGAATACTCCCATTTGGATATACACATATTTGATAGAGCAGTTACAGACCTACTGGCATCAGTCTTTGGCACACTCACAGGTAGTAAGAGCTCAAATTAATCCTAGTATTCTGAATCTGTAAATTGGGTCTCTAGCACACTTGTTTCAATCAAGCACATTGAGTGCATGTTCAGTTTATGTCTGATATATGAGTGAGGTCAATTTGCCATTAGGAAAAAAAAGATCGGGGGATCTGCACCTTAGTCTGTGAATCTAGAAAAGAGGGCCCTGGCAAAAGTAAGCTGGAATCAAAAGTCGGCATTTTTAAAGGGTTAAGACAATGCACGGACTCTGGGTTCTGAGAATAGACTATACCTATCGAAATGAAAAAGAATATTCTCAAGAATAATCGGTGGAATTTCTGAAAAACATTTACAGACCATAGATTATTCCAGATGGTAGTTTTGGTGTGTAATTTGAAGGACTCTCTAATTTCCAAAAATTGTACAATTTCTATGCATTGAAAGAACTGCCACCTGCTGTTGAGTGTTTCCAGTGTTTCCAGAGAACTGAAAAAGAAAAAATCAGCAGAATAAAAGCCATTCCTGAGCATCCGCTGATTTTCAACGAGGACTTCAAGAAGCAAAATATTAAGTAACACTGCCTCTATTTTCCAGGTCAGAATCATTCCCAAAACTTGCCCATACTGCTTCACCAACGTGGCCTACAATGTGTGGTAAGGAACATTACTAATGTAATGATCATTTTATCCTTAACCTTTTAACAGAAGTCGTCAATACAGTCGTCAGCTCCCTATGATGGTCAATTTTAGCAAGTTGTAAACTTTTTCAAACGGCTGACTAAAAAGCTCCCAGAACGCAAAATATATGATTAGCGCAGATTTACTGCTCTTTAACTCTGCCCCTTTGCCAATGCCAAACATATTGCTGCAATTTCCACATGGATAAAATTGTGCAGGACTCTTGTCATGCTGTCAAGCGAGTAGAACATGAAAGAAAAAACAGTGGGCAGTGGAGTAGCAAGAGAGGCCACTGGCCCTTGTGGAAGAAATGAAAATGACCCTTTTTTCCAAAGAAGAGTAGTATAAAAGACACATCATTGGAGTACTGCACCTGGAACCGTGTAACTCTTATGTCAAACATTGGTGCAGACCGGCTGGCTAGTACTGGAAAAGGCATGTGCACTGTAAACCCCATGTTTAAACAGACTGGCTCCACATTGTGCGGTAACACATATCAGACTCCGCTATTACAGGATCAGAAGGGCTGTGGCCTTAGTCAGTTCGACAGCTCAGCGGATCATGCAGCCGCTTAAGGGAGCTGCCCGAAATGTAAAGACCACGGGTTCCACTTCCTGATGTCACTCAACCTTTCAGCCTTGGGTATATTGTTAGCGGCACTAAGACAGAACATCTTATTGAACCCTGCCACACACTGCCAGCTACGTGATAAGCATGCAAGGTACAGCTTTGTGTTTTACATACAGTAAGGATATAGGATGCTGTAGTGAAACTGACAAACACAAGATGCCTGTTGCTTGTCTTGGAAACATTATGCAGAGCTGGGGCTCCTTATATTACATTTTATGTCAAGCTGTTGTAATGCATCTATATGTCTGAAGGCTAACCCTGCAGGCGTCCACTCCTCTTGGTACATGCCCAGAGTATTTAAATCGCTGCCATTTTAGCTCACTTTTTTAGAGAACATTGGAGAGCTGGGCTCATGGCACACCAAGGGCCTGTTGAGCCAGGGGTGCGCTGGTGCCGCAGTGTTTCTAATAAACCCCAGTGTGCTCTTTTGGAACGACCCCCTTTCAGAACCGTTCAAGAAATAATGGTTCGTGCCGCACATTCATAATGCCCCATTATCTTTCGCGGCCTCGTTGATTCTACATGCCTGACCTTGGCTCCCAGTGTGTGTGAGAAGCAAACAGATTCACACAGGCGCCATAAATAGAACCGGCTCGGCGGCTCAAAAGAAAATTGGGTGACAAGGGATAGAGGCACACGAATGCTAATCAAATGGAGCTTTATTCACAAACAAAAATGAGAATCTTTCGACGGCTTGCAATTATATGTGGAATATCAATGGCTGGCCTGGGATCAGCGAGCAGATGAAATCCAATATAGCCTCCGCCGTGATTAAAGAACTAAGTGGAAAGTGTTGTATGTATTTCTCGACAGATGAGGGGGATTCGTTGTAGCCACATTATGCCACGAAGATGGTGGTGACAGACAGTTGAGGTAGAACAAAGCTCCTTTTGATAATTCCAGGAGTAGTTCAGAAATCAAAGGTGCGGCCAGTAGAGTCAACCACTTGCCGTGATTGCTTTCGACAGGCCAAGGTAAGTAAGTGGGCTTAAAAAGGAGCTTCGTGGACTCATCTGAAACGGCTATTCAGCGGCCAGCGCTTGGTCTGACCTACCGGCTGAGCCAAAGCCCCGCACACTGCCCACTTGTCGCAGCTAATGAAGAGGCTCTCACCCCGGCACTTGCCAGTTTTGCACTGCGCCGTGCCCCCTTCCCATTGTGAAGGGACGAGGCAGGGAAGCGATGGAGTGACGCTTGCCAACAGCCTTTGAACCCTCGACTGAAGGGGGGGGGGGGGGGGGGGGGGAGGCGAGCGGCGCGAAAACGTGAGTGTTATTTTCAGCGTGTTATCGTCACAAAGCGGGGCCTCTTTTCATTTACCCAGACACCTGTGTGCTGTCAAAAACGCACGCTCGAATACTCGGTAGTTTACTTTTCCACTCCTTTCGACCTGTAGAGTAGAATTGAATAAGGTATTTGTTTTCGATTTCGATTTCGCCTCGACCTGCACTGCAGTGGTGTTACCACCGAGTGAATTGTAGCTAGAGACAAGGTGTTTATATATATAAAAAGGCCTTTGCTGAAGCATCATTTGCTCCTAGGAATAGTAGCTGTCTTCAGTTACCGACATGTTGTATGGGTAAACTGCTGTGCTTCAGTAAGGCACCGTAGTGTCGCTTATAAATGCTTCATCGGTCGGGATGCGCGGTTGGACATGGGCGCGAGGTAATTGGGCCACTTGTGTGGTGCTGCGTCGATGTGAGAGGGTGTAGGTAGGTAGCCTAAACCAGACCCGAGCTCAGTCTTGCCTGAGCAAACCCATGTTTGGTAAAGTGGCACGTACTTTGCAGGTGCATTGGGTATTTGCTTCACCACACACCCGGGGTACTGAAAAGCCCAAGGGCCTATCCACACTACATGTTTCTGTGCAAAAGTACACAACGCAGCGTTGATACTGTTTCACAAAACACTGCCGACAGCATTGCTGGGCTAGGGCGTTCCGCTATAGGTCTTTTTTTTTTTTAATATAGGCTGCGTGCTATGGCTACAGGTCGTGCAGTAGTTCTTGTGATGACTAGGGATGCGTAAAACTCAAGTGTGTTGGCATATGCTCGTCTCACCCTAGAACAGAGTTGACATACTCCAAAATAGCTGGTATGAATCCAGGTGGGGCTCATGGTAGGAACCGATCCAAGGGATGGCGCCGTTTAGCAACCGCTGTCCCCTGACAGGCACATGTTTGCAAACCATCACTGGACACTCTGCGCTTGGTTGTGACATCAATAGAGAAAACGCGCCTAAATCGCCCCTCACTCTGTCGGATGATCTGATCCCAGTTTATCTGTTGAATTAGCACAGAAACGTTGCAGGGACCCCCTCGTACGCCATGTTGGATGCAAGCTTTATGTTCAGCGTCGTGGTAATTGTTAAAGGGAGCAACTGAATGTGCGCGTTAGACTTGGGTTGTCTTGAACCATGCCCGTGCGAGCCGAAACAAGCGAGCACTGTAGAAAAAGGAATTATATCCTAGTCCAGAGAGAAAAGGTGGTTTTCGTGAAATGTGTTGAGGTATAAGGCTATTCCAAGATCGTAGAACGGAATAGGCACCTGCTGTGCCAGTCCCTCGCTGCTCTAATATCTGTTAAATGATGGAGCAGCCGAGCCCAATAAGCCTTATCCCGGGAAGAGTCGCGCAAGCATTCAAAGAAGGGATTGTAAATATTCTGATGGGCTTTGCTGCCAACTTGACTGTGACAAACACGACCGCCGCCGGGGGAGGCGCAGCGGGGCCGAGGAGCACGTACCGTCTGTCTGCTCTCCGTGCCCTGAGCAGCGGGACAACCTCTAACGTAGCACTAGGCAAAGGGTGTCATTGCTGGATAGGTGCAGACTTTGGGGGTAGTAGCACTTCGACTGATGAAAACACGGGGTAGGGTAGAATATCCAGCCACGAGAACCGTTAAAATACTCGCTATAGCGGAATATATTCGAGACAAAAGCACACTTGAAGCTTTGAGAGGAATACATTGTTCAACATGTGCCCCAAACTTTCAACATCCAACGCCTCCCCCAAACTACACAAAAGGAAAACACCTCTATAAACAGACCATTGCTAGATATTGCACACAACTGAATGCATCAACAATGCGCGCTGACGTCCTTAGAAAGGGTATATGAAAGAACAACGCAGGCACCAGCATCTGTCTACACTCTCGTTTCTGACTCGAGAGCACACATCTGAGGAGACCTTTAGCCACCTCGAGCACAAATCTGCACGAACGCCTTTCCCTCTTCCCTGGTGTGCATTCCGGCTGACAAGTAACAAGTGTGTTTGTCTACCGATCAGCTGCTGAAATGTGGGCCTTTAAAAAAGACGCCAGAGCGACTGCTATATAAAAACCTTCAATTTGCATAGCGCTGGTAATTATCTCATTGTGGGTGTATGCTTTACATGGCATATCTGTTCAACCCGCGGACACCTCTTGTTTTCTACTGGGTACTTGTAGCTCAAGTCGAAAAACTCGTGTGCTGCTACTGTATCAAACAAACACCACCTGCGCCCTGTCAACTGGAACTTCCACCAGGGTTACTGCGGGGAGGAAAAGAAACCACCACGGTTCACAATTATTTAACGTTTGCAGCTTAACGCATAGCACAAACTCAGGGGCAGTGGAGAAGGACACCCACTTCCTCCTGGTGCGCCACTCCCCACACATACACACCTCAGTTTGGAAAATGGTTTGAGTTAAGTTTCTTGGAGTTGACTGTGGGCCACAGTGCTGGCTCGCAGGGAAGGGGTGCAGTGTGATCCATGGCCTCTAAAGCCTGACTGAAAAGGCAGGTGGCATCAAGCTGTACATTAATGAGGGCCCGGGCGCAGCTAATAATGCTACATCAACTACGTACATGGGTATTCATTGTGATGGTGAGCTGGTTTACGTGGGGGTGAGGGTTAAGGCAAGAGGAGAGCAGGGGCTCTGCTTTGCAATGACTTACATGGAGGTAATGCTCTTCGAGATGTCCGTGATGTTGTTGTTGGCGTTGCTGCCCCCTGATTCCTGCCACTCCAGGTGGGGGAAGATGTTGCCGTCATCCGGCTTCCGGCAGCTGATCTCCGTCTCGCTGCATTGACAGTTGGCCGGGCAAGCTAGGTCCGAGCCCGTGCGGTCCACCCACAGGCTGGCCAGCAGGAAAATCCGCAGGAAACGGCACTTGGTGAGGCAGAAAGGCGCATCCATCGCCAAACCTCGCTCAGTTCAGCCCCTGTAAAAAAGCAAAAAAAGCAGGGCACGGGGTGTCAAGGAGAGCAATCCCCTGATCCGCGGGTCCACGGTCTGACGACAAATCAAATGCACGACCCTCCAGGAAGTGGATTCATTCTGGAAACGCGGTCAGAAGCACTGCGCTCCCGGTTTTCAGGAAAGCATCGCGGACCCTCTGTCCGGTGCCCGCCTGGCCGGCGCAGGCTTCCTATTATCCACCAATGTTGTATTTTTCCAGCAGGTCTGAGAGACTTCAGAGCATGTCAACGCAAGATTGGGGAGACGCAGGGAAACACTGGTCCTAAAGTCACCAAGTCCCACCTACTGGGCAGAATTAAAACTGACACACCTGCGAAAAGGAAACAGAGGGAGAGGAGAGATGAGGAGAGACGATTTGGTGAAACGCACAGCAGAGCACAATCCACACATTTTTGTCATGGTATGAAGAAGTCCCCAAGACTGGTGCCTACACCAGCCTCCATACCCCCTACAAACGTGCCCTAAAGCTGTCCAGGAATCAAGGATAATTCCGTGTGTCCAGTTTATACCCAGTAATACATTTTGGAGCCCTGCTTAAACGGCATCAACCGCAACGAAGAAGAAAAGTTCAAGCTATAGCCACGGAATTTGGGATAATCCTGTTTTTTTCTTCATGTTTTTGCTTGATCCTTCCTAATTATGCAGCCATTGCGAAATGTAAAAGGGTCATCACGTTCAGCCAGAAGAAGCAAAAAAAAAAAAAACAACAAAAAACACCAGTAAAAGCAGCGATGTAAAACACAGACCCCAGGGAGATTCCGTTGAAAGACCACGAAGTGAAATTACCGCAGATCTCCAATGGAATACAGCAAACTGGGCAACCTCTAGAAAACAATGGAGTAAAGCCACTGAAACAAGTATGACAAAATACCACCTTATGAAAAAAGAAAGGAGCTATAAATAAAGTGAAAGTCTGCAATGCTATGAAAAAGAAGGCTTGGAGAAGAATTTGCAATCGGACCTGCGAAAAAAATGCGAGGAGGAAACAGCAACTCCACTTTGAGCGATGAGGCGAACGAGGGACTGGGAGCCCGGGCATCAAATTAGAATGCACGTTGCATTTTTGGCAAGCGCAGGGACACCAACTAGATCGCAGAAATGCTTAATTCACTATGCCCGTCCCCGCCGCTGCTTCCCACAATGGTTCTGCCTCCCTACTGCCGAGGTCCGTTCTCCCCTAAAAACGCCGGCACTTACACCCACACAGCAGCCAGACAGAGAAGACGCAGCCTGGACAAGCAGAAACGGAGACACAGGTGCACAGCACTCCAGACCCCGCAGATCCTGTCTTCGGAGGCAGAGAGCTGCTGCTGCTGTCTCCTGGCCGAGGAGGGGTGGGTGGGTGGGTGGATGGATGGGGGGTGCTGGGAGCCTCAGCTGTTTACTGAGAACAGAGAATCAAAGCAGTGTGATCAGGATGAGGAGGAGGAGAGCTAGCGAGCGCGCGAGGAAGGCAGGGATGATGGCAGCAGGCAGACAGACAGCCGCACGAGCTCCTAGAGCAGAGCTATGTCTCGTGGACCACTTCAAGGCAGACTGGGAGAGAAAGAAAGACCTTTCAGATAGTTTCATGTGCAGAGTGTACTTCCAACGCGTTTTTGTGTGTGTGGGTGCGTTTGTATGTGCGTGCACAAACCTATCTTCATTGACACTACCAAGAGACCTTGGATGAATGGTTGCTGGGTGGATGATTAAGGAAATTGTCATCTATCTGTTGCTACATCGAATTTATGTATTTCTTCAAGTCTGTTTTGCCACTATATTTCAGATTTGTTTATATTTTATGTCATAACCTGCATTGGCAAGGCATACATTTACACTATTGGGCATGGTGGTGTCGAAAAACAGATGTATACTGTTACTGAAATCATTGGCACTCATTTTATCGCTCTCAGAATGATGAATGGCTGTGTAGGCTCGCTGAGATTTGAACCTGTGGCCATGAAGTCACACGCCGATTTCTAGATAGATTCCTTAGCCACTGACCTAGATCTATGTTTAATGGACTAACAATGACGCTTTACACCACTATTGGACTTTAGAATGCAGGTGGAAAATGAGTACCATTGAGTTGGGATATTAAGTATTTTCTTATTTAGGGCCAATATGCTCCAAGGAGTGAACCCACAGCATAAATTAAGTCACTGTATTCTGGTTTTGGTTAAATGCATTTTAAAAGCCAATCAACCAGATGAAAGCTGTAGCTTTGGCAAGGTTTATTTGGATGTATTGCTGGTTCTTTGTCTAATTTGGGTCAGTATATGCCATGTACTGCTCCAGAAATCATACATGATCTTGCCAGTGTTCTGTCATATTTTGGGGACCGGCCTAGTTTTCATTACTTTTCCAGCAATTGTAGGCTGCATAAGAACTTTTATACAATTTTTGACTGTGCACTGTGACACTGATGTTCAGCCTCTCAGCACTTTATTATTCCTTTATAATATGAGGAGCACTTGGCTACATCTAATAACCTTATTTAACTTCAAGTACGACAGTGATAAGTTGGTGCAAACATTGCAGTAGCAAGTCAGATATGGTGTTCTGCCAGGTAGAAGAAGCAAACTAACATTTAGATAAGTGACCATAAGTTCGCACTGTAGCCCACAGTGTTCTGTGCTTAATGAATACAAGTAGGACATGCTAAATATAATATACAAATAAGTATGTACAGTGAACATTTGCAATGTTTTCACTGTGCAGGTCAAGCTTAATTTTTCTTTGGAGATGTTAAGTCCATTTACACTGTTTAAGCGAGGAAAAAAAAACGTGTGAAATTTGATTTATATTTGACAAAAATCAATTTCAGTGGCAAAAGTAGAATTTGAATTTCTAATTCTAACGGAAAAGTAATGTTAAACAATCATACACTGTATTGCGTGGAATCCTGGCAGGAATAAACTAGTTTTTATTGTTTTTCTTCCCTTTTGCGGATGTAATTAGTACACTGACCCGGCAAGAAAAGATGCTTTTTCAGTAAACAATAAACAACATTTTAAGAGCCAGAAGACTGCATAGGTCAATCACTGATTGAACACTTACATGGGATGTACAATTTGGGAGAAAAAGCGAGATCGAGGACTTTGTTGTTTTCGATCTGATGGGGACTGGTATGGAAGAAGGCTAATGTCAGGGGAGTCCTTCCAAACGTATGTTCCTGGTTCAAATAGAGCAAAACACAGACCAGTGAGAAGGAGTGATTCCTCACCTACATCGAGCTGGACCTGGGAAGAAATTAGGTGATCTTAAGAGGAGGTCCTAACTTCTGCTTACTGAATTATGTGTCACAAAAAGGGATAGTAAGTGGTGGGAAAAGTGCATGAGTTGGGACTAGGAAAATCACCAATCACTCGCTAGTATACTGATTAAAAAGAAACCTCACTTTCAACTCAGCAAAACAGTCTTCCACTTTAAAAAATATATCATAAGTAGGAAAAGTCTTGCCTACCGTGTGTTAGTGTGCCTCAGGCGTCAACTGCACTGAATTTGAACCCAAGTACTGAAGCTACCATCCAAGATTAAGTTGGCTGGTGCCTGCTCCGCATCAGGGGGTCAAACATTTTGAACACGTGCATCATCCTGTGTTAAGAACCAGCAGACCATTTGAGAATGGACTATATTGGATTCTGAGTGATCATTTGCTGGAAGAAAATCTGAACCACATGAGCCTTCCCATGGATCAAAGAAGGGGACCAGGAGT
The DNA here is from genome assembly GCF_031143425.1 of Pleurodeles waltl. Classification (NCBI taxonomy): domain Eukaryota; kingdom Metazoa; phylum Chordata; class Amphibia; order Caudata; family Salamandridae; genus Pleurodeles; species Pleurodeles waltl. The sequence continues at coordinate 450,975,109 of NC_090440.1, read as the reverse complement.
GAGAATTGCTGTACCAACAATTGGTACTTTATAATTTTGTGGCCACTGGAGGACCAGGAAAAGGTACCAACGTTCTCCAAGATAGGGACAAACTCACTGGCTAAGTCATACTCAACAGCTTAGATCTTTTTTTTATTTTTTACTTATGAACTACAGTGGAACCACCAAAAAGGACGGCTGCCCTCACCAGCTGGGTATCCTTTCCTAGTTCTGTGAAAGAAATCTGAGACCTAAAAAGATGATTTATGAACTAATTTAGATTATAGGACTGATAATGACATTGACTGGTGCCATTGGCATCACTAGTTCTGCTGTTTCAAAGGGAGATTTGAGTTGCTGGAAGCCGATAAGATCGCTGTGTGAAACATAGGAGAAAATTATGCAGGAGCTGTTGACAAAACTACAGTGCTAATCTGTCAGTTTTCTGTATCAGAAGTGTTATTTTGTTTTAATATTTTATTTTATTATGACAATGTGCCACCTGAGATTTATTTTTTGTGGGTCGAGATTTATTGCATACAACGTGTGAGAGGGTGGTTCTGACTACCTGGTCCGCCCACATTTTTTGCTTTGGGATCGCTTGTTTTTTTACCTTTTATTGTGAGGGAGTCCCATAGTTTGGGACTCACCAACAGTAAATTCATGCCTACATGGACTGCGCATGTTTACGCTGGTTCTGCCTTGTTATGCATAGGGTGCTGTGACGCAGTAAGAGTAGGAGGCCTAGGGCTGGTTACACATGATCACGTATGCAAATGCATGTGCACCCTTGTGAGGGCTGTAGAGGGAGGATTCCTGACATGCGCAGCCCAAGAGCTGTGCTTAGGTAGCCTGACACAGAAGGGTCCATGTAGAGTGGGTGGTGTCTGGGAATAGACCCCATGAGATGGATGTACACATGTGAGGAATAAGCAGTGTGCTTACTGTCTTCATTGTACTGACACTCCATTATACTGTATATGTCAATGTGAAAGGCTGCCCTAGGGAGTCTCACCAATGTACACTCTAACCTATATGAAAGGAACAATGCAGTAGGTTACAAAAGCATATCTGTACAGGTTATGGGTCATCCAGGAATGCCATCTTTCTCTGACTCAGCTCAGGATCAGGTTCAATTACTGCTCTCTCCAGCTGCAGGAGCAGGGCCTTGAATCAATCAGCCAGCTGTCATTCTGTGCCAGGAACTGGGCCTGCCCCAGGCCCCTCAACAAGGAGAGGCTCCTTGGAGGAATTGCTGGGAGAGGCCCTGGCAGGAATGTCAGGGGGGAGGGGGACTGAGTCCCTCAGAGCACATGAGGCAACTGACTACTGGACAAAGCTATTTTGAGCAATCCAGAAGACTGTGCAGGAAGGTTGGTATGGGGTGGAGAAGTGATGTGGCCCACCAGGATAGCCCAGAGGTGCAGCACAGATGGACACTTCCACACCCACTTAAAAGGTCTTGTACAGGGGAGAGAGCTCTCTTTTGGATGGGTTTTTCTGCAGAACACTGGGAATGAAGGTGGGTGTCATTTACAATAGGCAAGAAGAACTCCCTGACTGCCCACTGGGACAACAACTGAATCCATGAATAACCCCAGAACAAGTAGGGCACACCCCAATACCAAGTAACCTGGTCCCCTTACATCCCATAAGGACCATTTGGGGGAAATTCTGGGCTCTGACACAAGGAGAGCTCACAGACCAGATGAGAGAAAGGCACCCAAATGAAAGGCTGGTGCAGGGAGCCAGTGGGACTGGCTACCTACCAAGTTGGGAACCTTCTAGGCCCAGAGGCCTAAAGCAAATGCTCCAGGTGTCAAGGGCTCGCCACCAGGAGCAAAATGAGCTAAAGATCATCAAAAATGGCACCAAGGGGTCTGAGATATCCCTGTGTGATGCATGGCAACCTTTGATCTTTTACTGGCCAGCAATAAAGTTCATGGGGCTCTGCTACCAACCTCCAATGTGCCCTCGGGATGGGTGTTAGAAATGGTGTCTTTGACTGACAGTCAGGTTACCCCCTGTTCAAGCAAGGACCCTCACTCTAGTCAGGGTAAAAGAGAATCACCCTCAGTTAACCCCTGCTTATCCCCTTGGTAGCTTGGCAGAGCAGTAGGCTTAACTTCTGAGTGCTACTTGTAAAGTATTTGTACCAACACACACAGTAACTTAATGAAAACACTACAAAATGACACAACACCAGTTTAGAAAAATAGGAAATATTTATCTAAACAAAATAAGACCAAAACAACAAAAATCCACAATACACAAGTCAAGTTATTAATTAAAAATCAAAAAGATTTTTTAAGTAGTTTCAAACACACATTAACACTGTTATCATGAAAAAGTACCTTGGGTGCGTCAAAAATAACCCCGCACGGGCGAGTGTGCGTCAAAAAGGGCTTGTGATGCGTTGATTCCACTCACGAGTGGGACCCTCTGTCATTTCTCCTTTCCCCGGGTCGGGGCACGTCGATCCAGTCAGCAATCTCGGGTCCGGGCAGGCCTTGCATTGTTTTTCCATGCCCAGCAGTACTTGAGGTGGAAATCCAGCCGCACGATGATCTGAAAATCCTGCAGCGCGGTTGGTGATCTACCAGCCTTCGTCAGCAATGCTGTGTGTCGTTTCTCCTGCTCCATGCGTCGATTCTTTGGTCGTGTTCCCTGCGAGCATCGATTCTCAGCTGCGGAGTCGGCGGCGTGTCGTTTCTTCAGCCGCAAATCAGAGTTGCGTCGATCTTTTCCCCACACGGTGCTCTGTGCATGGATTTCCTTGTCTTTAGGCTGCCAGCTTCTCCTTTCAGGGTCACAGGAACTGGATGGGCACCACAGGGAAGAGTAGGATTCTCTCTAGAGACTCCAGGTGCAGGCAGAGAGAAGTCTTTGCTGTCCCTGAGACCTCAAACAACAAGAGGCAAGCTCTAAACCAAGCCGTTGGAGATTTCTTCTCAAAATGGAAGGCACACAAAGTCCAGGCTTTGCCCTCCTACTCTGGCAGATGCAGCAACTGCAGGATAGCCCCACAAAGCACAGTCACAGGCAGGGCAGCTCTTCTTCCTCAGCTCTTCAGCTCTTCTCCAGGTAGAGGTTCCTCTTGTTTCCAGAAGTTTTTCTAAAGTCTGTGTTTTTTTGGGTGCCCTTCTTATATTAAATTTTTCCTTTGAAGTAGGCCTACTTCAAAGTAAAGTCTCTTTTGAATGTGAAATCCTGCCTTTCTCAGCCCAGGCCCCAGACACTCACCGGGGGGTTGGAGACTGCATTGTGTGAGGGCAGGCACAAACCTTTCAGGTGTGAGTGACCACTCCTTCCCTCCCTCCTAGCACAGATGACTCACCAGGAAATGAAGGCTACACCCCAGCTCCCTTTGTGTCACTGTCTAGTGTGAGGTGCAACCAGTCCAACTGTCAAACTGACCCAGACAGGGAATCCACAAACAGACAGAGTCACAGAAATGGTATAAGCAAGAAAATGCTCAATTTCTAAAAGTGGCATTTTCAAACACACAATCTTAAAATCAAGTTTACTAAAATATGTATTTTTAAAATGTGAGCTCAGAGACCACAAACTCCACATGTCCATCCGCTCCCAAAGGGAACCTATACTTTAATCAGATTTAAAGGTAGCCCCCATGTTAACCTATGAGCGGGACAGGCGTTGCAACAGTGAAAAACGAATTTAGCAATATTTCACTGTCAGGACATATAAAAACATTACTATATGTCCTACCTTAACTATACACTGCACCCTGCCCCTGGGGCTACCTATGACCTAACTTAGGGGTGTCTGACATGTAAGAAAAGGGAAGGTTTAGGACTAGGCAAGTGGGTACACTTGCCAAGTCGAATTTACAGTTAAAACTGCACACACAGACACTGCAATGGCCGGTCTGAGACATGATTACGGAGCTACTTATGTGGGTGTCACAACCAGTGCTGCAGGCCCACTAGTAGCGTTTGATTTACAGGCCCTGGGCAGCTCTAGTGCACTGTACTAGGGACTTACTAATAAATCTAATATGCCTATCGTGGATAAGCCAATTACATATACATTTTGTAAAGGAGCACTTGCACTTTAGCACTGGTTAGCAGCGATAAAGTGCCCAGAGTAACAAAAACAGTAAGATCAGAGTCCAGCACACATTAACAACCTGTGGAACAGAGGCAAAAAGTTAAGGGAGACCACACCAAGGATGAAAAGTCTAATAATGGGCCAGGGCCTGAGGGCTGCCCCAAAGAATATGCAGTCAGTGAGCGCCATCACGCTCACTGTGAAGATGGTTGTGAGGGGATGGGCCCGGGACCCCACCTCTGGGCCCCCAAAGTATGAAAATATAGCTGGGGAGAACTGTTGCACTCCCAGTGAAGAAGGCTCAGACAATGCAGGAGGTCCAGTGGCTGAAGCCAAGCCAGGGAGTGATATTATGCTTCCCATGAAAGAGAGGAAGAGGGGCCATCCCTGGGCCTCATTGCCAAGACGTGGAAGGGGGGACGTGCTGCTGCACCACAAAAATCACCTCTGCCTGAAGGAGTGGGCAAACACCAGAGAAGAGGCAGGGGAGCACTGACGTGCCTCCCCAGCATGGCCTGCTCTCCAGGTGGATTCCCAGGCTTGGCCTGCCGGAGCAGGCAGACCTAGCAACGGCAACAAGGGACGGCTTCTATGGCCACACATGAATGTGCAGGCCATGCAGGGAACCAGCAGGAGTGGCTAGTGGTGGGATTTCCGTGCTGCTCTTAATGTTGCCACATTCCTGGTGTGGGGGTGTATGGGTGGGACCAGACACCCTAGAGTAAGTGGCTCCCTCAGAAGGCCTTCCATCACAGCAAAAGACTACAAAAGTAAGAACACCCTCCAAGGGACAAAGGAAAAGTGAAGCGGCTCTCCCCAGCTCAACAGGAGAGCTCCTAATCATATAAACATGCTTCCGGAGGAGAGCCCCATAATGTCTTGTAGGGCCAGCCCTGAACATTGAGAGAAAATACCCAAAAATTGCTCATTTTGTGGCAGCGGTGACCCAGGAGAGGAGAGTCACCCCAAAAGGATCACCAAATGCAGTGAGTGCTGTAGGAGGAGTGCAGCCTCCCCCAGGAATTTATCCAAATGTCCCCACCCTCAGTTTCAGTGGACCTGGAAATGATAACCCCTCCAAGGTTCCAATGTGTTTTCAGGCTTAGTCCCAACTTGAACTTTTGTTCATGGTGGTGGAATTGTGCCTTCTGAGGGTGAAGATCATGGCTGCAGTCGATTTTGACCTGAATGGTGATAACAAGGGATTGTTATAATGAGCACTCTCTAGTGGTGAACGTCTGTAACTACATATGTTTTTACAGAAATTGAGCCCATTAGGTACCATGGCTAAAGTACAGCACATGGTGCTAAATGTGATTAAAAATGTATTGCTGCAGCATTGTGGCTAATGATGTGACATGTGTATGGCCACATAAAAAGGCAGCCTCTAGGGGTGAAAGATGGTACTATGCAATGTTGAAAGAAGTGAGATCCTTTAGGGGCTTTGTCAACTGTGCATCATTCTTATTTTAAAAGTTTCAATGTAGATTATGATGAACCTTTTCAAACTCCCTATAGGTTTGTAGTTAGACTGCATAGATCATGCTGAGAGTAATTATAACAAATTAAATAATTCCAACATGCCTATACATGTTTCTTGTTGATGCTTATTTGAGTGAGGAGACTGACAGCTACTACTGATCAAGGGCGATGTACTTTATTGCCAGTATTTGGTGTTCTCACTTCAAGTTTTAGTCAAATATTGCATTGGAATACAAGTGCATGTTTTACCATGTAAGTTGTTATTTTATATCTCCCTTTGGGAGAGGCAAGAATGATTACCCAATGCCATCCAAAAGTAAAAACATGGTATTGAGTAGTATGTATGTAATAAATGTACTTTTCCTCTATCAAAAGAAAAAGCACAGACTGGACAATCATTTATTGAGTGTTATTCGTGTGTGCTTGTGAATAGTGATTACTATCCTGTAGTGTAGCCATTTTTAATGTAGCTTTCTGCACGTTTGCTTAAAGTATTAGGCCTCTGTGCACTTTGCCCTAGATGCACTTTATTTAGCTTCACACTGTTATTTTACAATAACCAGTTTCACGGTCTTGGTTTATTTTCTTCTATCACACTGTTTAGCTTACTTCAGCACTGAAGTACTCAAACAATACATTCTTGCTCGCTCTGTGCTTCAGTCAAGGATACAGTCTGGTACATTGCCAATAGACGTGGTAGAAGTTTAGTCTTTAGGGTTCGTAGAAAGTACACATTCTTACGTAGGGACGTTTCTTAGAACACCGGCGTGTTAGTTATAAAAACACTTCCTAGTCCTGGTACACGTGAGAGGGATATTCCAACCAGGAACCCACAACTAGACGCTGACTGCCCTGTTGCAGATGCTGATCCCGATCACAGGCCTTTGCTCAGGTATGAGGGTCGATGTCCTCCCGGGGGAACCTGAAAGGCAGGCTTAGAGCTTAACATGCTGTGCTAAAAAATGAACTTAGAAGAGAGAACGTAATCTAGTTGCACTATGATAGCGTTATTCTTATGTTTCACTCTCCTCGTTACTATTTCAATCCTACTGTGTTGTATGGTTCTGGTTATTGCGGCTCACACCTTGTTATCTAAAATGCAGTTGTTTTATTAAACCAATCTGTAAAACTCAAACTGCCTTTGTCATTTATATGTGAGAAGTAGGAGGCTGGACTGGCTTGTAGTGAGTACCAAGGGGTACTTACACCTTGCACCAGGCCCAGGTATCCCTTATTAGTGTATAGGGTGTCTAGCAGCTTAGGCTGATAGATAATGGTAGATTAGCAGAGCAGCTTAGGCTGAACTAGGAGACGAGTGAAGCTCCTACAGTACCACTAGTGTCACTTGCACAATATCATAAGAAAACACAATACACAGATATACTAAAAATAAAGGTAATTTACTTTTATGACAATATGCCAAAGTATCTCAGTGAGTACCCTCAGTATGAGGATAGCAAATATACACAAGATATATGTACACAATACCAAAAATATGCAGTATAGTATTAGAAAACAGTGCAAACAATGTATAGTTACAATAGGATGCAATGGGGACACATAGGGATAGGGGCAACACAAACCATATACTCCAAAAGTGGAATGCGAACCACGAATGGACCCCAAACGTATGTGACCTTGTAGAGGGTCGCTGGGACTGTAAGAAAACTGTGAGGGTTAGAAAAATAGCCCACCCCAAGACCCTGAAAAGTGAGTGCAAAGTGCACTGAAGTTCCCCAGAGAGCACAGAAGTCGTGATAGGGGAATTCTGCAGGAAAGACCAACACCAGCAATGCAACAACGATGGATTTCCAGACTAGAGTACCTGTGGAACAAGGGGACCAAGTCTAAAAGTCACGATCAAGTCGAGAGTGGGCAGATGCCCAGGAAATGCCAGCTGTGGGTGCAAAGAAGCTGCTACTAGGCAGTAAAAGCTGAGGATTCTGCAGGAACGACAAGGGCTAGAAACGTCCCCTTTGGAGGATGGATGTCCCACGTCGCGAAGAGTTGTGCAGAAGTGTTTTGCTGCCAAAAGACCACAAACAAGCCTTGCTAGCTGCGAAGCTTGTGGGTAGGGTTTTTGGGTGCTGCTGTGGCCCAGGAGGGATCAGGATGTCGCCAATTGTGTCAGGGGACAGAGGAGGAGCCCAGCAATACAAAGAGCCCTCTTAGAAGCAGGCAGCACCTGCAGAAGTGCCGGAACAGGCACTACAAAGAGGAGTGAAATGGTGCTCACCCGAAGTTGCACAAGAGAGTCCCACGCCGCCGGAGGACAACTCAGGAGGTCGTGCAATGCAGGTTAGAGTGCCGTGTACCCAGGCTTGGCTGTGCACAAAGGATTCCCTCAGAAAGTGCACAGGAGCCGGAGTAGCTGCAAAAGACGCGGTTCCCAGCAATGCAGTCTGGCGTAGGGAGGCAAGGACTTACCTCCACCAAACTTGGACTGAAGAGTCACTGGACTGTGGGAGTCGCTTGGACAGAGTTGCTGGCTTCAAGGGACCTCGCTCGTCGTGCTGAGAGGAGACCCAGGGGACAGGTAATGCAGTTCTTTGGTGCCTGCGGTTGCAGGGGGACGATTCCGTCGACCCATGGGAGATTTCTTTGGAGCTTCTAGTGCAGAGAGGAGGCAGACTACCCCCACAGCATGCACCACCAGGAAAACAGTCAAGAAGGCGGCAGGATCAGCGTTACAGAGTTGCAGTAGTCGTCTTCGCTACTTTGTTGCAGTTTTGCAGGCTTCCAGCGCGGTCAGCAGTCGATTCCTTGGCAGAAGGTGAAGAGAGAGATGCAGAGGAACTCTGATGAGCTCTTGCATTCGTTATCTGAGGAATTCCCCAAAGCAGAGCCTGAAAAGAGGGTTTGGCTACTTAGGAGACAGGATAGGCTAGCAACACCTGAAGGAGCCTATCAGAAGGAGTCTCTGACGTCACCTGCTGGCCCTGGCCCCTCAGAGCAGTCCAGTGTGCCAGCAGCACCTCTGTTTCCAAGATGGCAGAGGTCTGGAGCACACTGGAGGAGCTCTAGGCACCTCCCAGGGGAGGTGCAGGTCAGGGGAGTGGTCACTCCCCTTTCCTTTGTCCAGTTTCGCGCCAGAGCAGGGCTGAGGGGTCCCTGAACCGGTGTAGACTGGCTTATGCAGAAATGGGCACCATCTGTGCCCATGAAAGCATTTCCAGAGGCTGGGGGAGGCTACTCCTACCCTACCTTAACACCTTTTTCCAAAGGGAGAGGGTGTAGCACCCTCTCTCTGAGGAAGTCCTTTGTTCTGCCTTCCTGGGCCAAGCCTGGCTGGACCCCAGGAGGGCAGAAACCTGTCTGAGGGGTTGGCAGCAGCAGCAGTGGCAGTGAAACCCCTGAGAAGGCAGTTTGGCAGTACCCGAGTCAGTGCTAGAGACCCGTGGGATCATGGGATTGTGCCAACTATGCCAGGATGGCATAGAGGGGGTAATTCCATGATCATAGACATGTTACATGGCCATATTCGGAGTTACCATTGTGAAGCTACACATAGGTAGTGACCTATGTGTAGTGCACGCGTGTAATGGTGTCCCCGCACCCACAAAGTCCGGGGAATTTGCCCTGAACAATGTGGGGCACCTTGGCTAGTGCCAGGGTGCCCTCACACTAAGTAACTTAGCACCCAACCTTTACTAGGTAAAGGGTAGACATATAGGTGACTTATAAGTTACTTAAGTGCAGTGGTAAATGGCTGTGAAATAACGTGGACGTTATTTCACTCAGGCTGAAGTGGCAGGCCTGTGTAAGAATTGTCAGAGCTCCCTATGGGTGGCAAAAGAAATGCTGCAGCCCATAGGGATCTCCTGGAACCCCAATACCCTGGGTACCTCAGTACCATATACTAGGGAATTATAAGGGTGTTCCAGTATGCCAATGTGAATTGGTGAAATTGGTCACTAGCCTGTTAGTGACAATTTGGAAAGAAATGAGAGAGCCTAACCACTGAGGTTCTGGATAGCAGAGTCTCAGTGACACAGTTAGTCATAACACAGGTAACACATTCAGGGCACACTTATAAGCACTGGGGCCCTGGCTGGCAGGGTCCCAGTGACACATACAACTAAAACAACATATATACAGTGAAAAATGGGGGTAACATGCCAGGCAAGATAATACTTTCCTACACACAGCCCCCCGCCCCCAAACGAAGGACAATAAGACCAGTCATTACCTGATGGGTCTTCATTGTCTAAGTGGAAATATCTGGAGAGTCCATCTGCATTGGAGTGGGTACTCCCAGGTCTATGTTCCACTGTATAGTCCATTCCCTGTAGGGATATGGACCACCTCAACTATTTAGGATTTTCACCTTAAATTTGTTTTAGCCAAAGTAGAGGTTTGTGGTCTGTCTGAACAAATGAAGTGAGTGCCAAACAGGTATGGTCTCAACTTCTTCAGTGCCCAGACCACAGCAAAGGCCTCCCTCTCTATGGCAGACCAACGCTTTTCTCTAGGGGTCATCCTCCTGCTGATAAAAACAACAGGTTGATCCTGGCCCTCAGAATTAAGTTGTGATAAGACTGCCCCTACCCCTAATTCAGATGCATCAGTCTGGACAATGAATTTCTTGGAGTAACAGGGGCTTTTCAGGACAGGTGCAGAGCACATGGCCTGCTTCAGCTCCTCAAAAGCTTTCTGACAGTACGCTGTCCATAATACCTTCTTAGGCATTTTCTTTGAAGTGAGGTCATTAAGAGGGGCTGCAATGGAGCCATAGTTCGTTATGAACCTCCTATAGTACCCAGTGAGGCCTAAAAAGGCTCTCACCTGAGTCTGAGTAGTAGGGGGAACCCAATCTATAATAGTTTGGATTTTCCCCTGAAGTGGTGCAATCTGTTCTCCACCAACTAGGTGTCCCAGATAAACCACCTTCCCCTGCCCTATCTGGCACTTTGAAGCCTTGATAGTGAGGCCTGCCTTTTGCAGGGCCTCTAAAACTTTCAATAGGTGGACCAGGTGATCATCCCAGCTGGAGCTAAATACAGCTATATCATCTAGATCTGCTGCACTAAAAGCTTCCAGCCCTTGCAGGACTGTATTCACCAACCTTTGAAAAGTGGCAGGTGCATTTTTCAATCCAAAAGGCATTACTGTGAATTGGTAATGGCCTCCAATGGTTGAAAATGCAGTTTTTGCTTTTGCATCTTCTGATAATTTGATCTGCCAATACCCTGCAGTCAAATCAAAAGTGCTTAGATACTTGGAAGGTGCCAGTGTATCTATGAGCTCATCTGCCCTGGGTATAGGGTGAGCCTCAGTTTTGGTTACCTGGTTGAGACCTCTGTAGTCTACACAAAACCGCCTTTCCTTCTTTCCATCCTTGGAATGAGGTTTTGGTACAAGTACCAAAGGAGAAGCCCATGGACTTTCAGAGTGCTCAACCACTCCCAGTTCAAGCATTTTCTGCACCTCTTGCTTTATGCAGTCTCTGACATGGTCAGGCTGCCTATAGATCTTACTTTTGACAGGCAAGCTGTCTCCAGTATCTATAGTGTGCTCACACCAAGAAGTGGTACCTGGCACAGTAGAGAAGAGTTCAGAAAACTGACCCAGGAGGTTTATGCAGTGGTCTTTCTGCTCAGCAGTAAGACAATCTGCCATTACTACACCTTTCACTAGAGCATCTTGTTCTGTGGAAGAGAAGAGATCAGGGAAAGGGTCACTCTCTTCTTCCTGTCCCTCATCAGTTGCCATGAGCAGGGTGAGATCAGCCCTGTCATAGTAGGGTTTCAGGCGATTGACATGGAGCACCCTAAGGGGACTCCTGGCAGTGCCTAAGTCAACTAAGTAGGTGATTTCACCCTTCTTCTCAACAATTATGTGGGGTCCACTCCATTTATCTTGGAGTGCTCTTGGGGCCACAGGCTCCAAGACCCACACTTTCTGCCCTGGTTGGTACTGAACCAAAACAGCCTTCTGGTCATGCCATTGCTTTTGGAGCTCTTGGCTGGCCTGAAGGTTTTTACTGGCCTTTTTCATGTACTCAGCCATCCTTGATCTGAGGCCAAGTACATAGTCCACTATGTCTTGCTTTGGAGCTTTTAAAGGTTGTTCCCAACCCTCCTTAACAAGTGTTAGAGGACCTCTCACAGGGTGACCAAATAGGAGTTCAAAGGGGCTGAAGCCCACTTCTTTCTGGGGTACCTCCCTGTAAGCAAAAAGGAGGCAAGGTAACAGGATATCCCATCTCCTGCGGAGTTTTTCAGGGAGTCCCATAATCATGCCTTTGAGAGTTTTGTTAAATCTCTCCACGAGTCCATTTGTTTGTGGATGATAGGGTGTGGTGAACTTGTATGTCACACCACACTCCTTCCACATGGCCTTTAAGTAAGCAGACATGAAATTGCTTCCCCTGTCTGATTCCACCTCTTTTGGGAAGCCCACCCTGGAAAAGATTCCCAGGAGGGCCTTTGCCACTGCAGGAGCTGTAGTGGTCCTTAGAGGAATTGCTTCAGGATATCTGGTGGCATGGTCCACTACCACCAAGATAAACCTATTGCCTGAAGCATAGGAGGGTCAAGGGGGCCAACTATGTCAACCCCTACCCTTTCAAAGGGAACCCCAACCACAGGCAGTGGAATAAGGGGTGCCTTTGGAGTGCCACCTGTCTTGCCACTGGCTTGACAGGTTTCACAGGACTTACAAAATTCCTTTGTGTCCTCTGACATTCTAGGCCAATGAAACAAGGGAACAAGCCTGTCCCAAGTTTTCATTTGCCCCAAATGTCCAGCTAAGGGAATGTCGTGGGCTAGAGTTAGGAGGAACTTTCTGTACTCCTTAGGAATCACCAATCTCCTGGTAGCCCAGGTTTTGGATCCCTTGCTTCAGTGCACAAGAGGTTGTCCTCCCAGTAAACTCTGTGAGAGTCACTGACATCCCCATTTGCTTGTTTGACAGCTTGCTGCCTTAGAACCTCTAGTGTGGGACAGGTATGCTGTGCCACACTCAGCTCCTCCCTGGCAGGCCCCCCTTCACCCAAAAGCTCAGCAGTGTCTGCTTCCAGCTCCTCTGGTGTAGGTTCTGCACAGGGTGGACATTTTTCTTCCTCAGAAGTTGAATCCACTGTAGAGGGAGGGATAGTAGGTAGTGATTTACTTCTACTAGCCCTAGCTTTAGGGAGCACTTGGTCCATTCTTCCAGGATCCAAGTCACCCTGTCCTTTTTGCTTTTTGGCCTGAGCCCTGGTTAAAGCAAAAATATGCCCTGGAATGCCCAGCATTGCTGCATGAGCCTCCAACTCCACTTCTGCCCAAGCTGATGTCTCTAAATCATTTCCTAATAGACAGTCTACAGGTAAATATGAGGCAACCACAACTTTCTTTGGGCCAGTAACCCCCCCCCCAGTTGAGATTCACAACAGCCATGGGGTGGCTAAGGGTGTTGTTATGAGCATCGGTTACTTGGTACTGGTGACCAAGTAGGTGTTGTTCATGGTGGACCAGTTTCTCTATTACCATTGTAACACTGGCACCTGTGTCCCTGTAGGCCTGAACCTCAACACCATTTATTAGGGGTAGTTGCTTGTACTTATCCATGTTAAGGGGACAAGCAACCAAGGTGGCTAAATCAATAGCCCCCTCAGAGACTAACACAGCCTCCGTGGTCTCCCTAATCAGACCAACCCCAACTAAGTTACCAAAAGTGAGCCCAGCTACTCCTTTGGATTGGCTATTAGTAGGTTTGCTCCCACCACCACTGCTATTAGTAGGGACACTAGGTGTAGCAGCAGGGGTTGTAGTGGTAGGAGGCTTGGTGCTTTTCTTTGGACAACTGGAATCTGTTGTCCAATGGCCTTTTATTTTACATAAATAGCACCATGGTTTCTTTTCTTTGTTTTGATTTGAAGAGGATTTGGGCCCACCACCCCCTCCAGAGTGTTTTTGTGGGCCTGATGAAAACTCATTTTTAGATTTGTCCCCACCCTTGTCAGAAGACTTACCATCCTTCTTCTTGCCATCTTTGTCACCCCCTGTATGAACTTTTCTGTTCACCCTTGTTCTACCCCTTTTGTCTGCCTTCTTTCCCAATTCTTGGGGAAAGGTCAGATCAGAGTCCACCAGGTACTGGTGCAACAAATCAGACACACAATTATTAAGAATATGCTCTCTCAAGATTAAGTTATACAGGCTTTCGTAATCAGTAACTTTACTGCCATGTAACCACCCCTCCAAGGCCTTCACTGAATGGTCAACAAAGTCTACCCAGTCTTGTGAAGACTCCTTTTTGGTTTCTCTGAACTTCATCCTGTACTGTTCAGTGGTTAAGCCATAACCATCTAGGAGTGCATTCTTAACTGCAAAATTATTGGCATCACTTTCTTTCACAGTAAGGAGCCTATCCCTACCCTTTCCACTAAATGATAACCATAGGATAGCAGCCCACTGCCTTTGAGGGACATCCTGTACAACACAGGCCCTCTCAAGTGCAGCAAACCACTTGTTAATGTCATCCCCCTCCTTATAAGGGGGAACTATCTTGTGCAGATTCCTAGAATCATGCTCTCTTGCAGGATGACTATTGGGAATACTGGTGCTGCCACCATGGGTTTCCAACCCAATTTTCTGTCTTTCTCTTTCAATTTCTAAGGACTACCTATCTAAATCCAGCTGTTGCTTCTTGAGCTTCCGCCTGGATTCTTCCACTCTCAATCTATTGAGCTCCCTTTCTAACACTCTGTCATCAGGGTGGGTGGGTGGGGCATGCCTTGAAACAGAAGTATGGTGAGAATGAACAGAAGGAGACCTGTCCCTAACAGATGGCACCCTAACAGCCTGGCTAACAGAAACAGCACTTCTACTGTGATGAGAAAGAATACTCTTACTGTGATGTGAGGCAACACTATTACTGTGATGTGACTCTACATCAGTACCAGCTATGCTAGGTGATCTGCCAATGGGCAGGCTAGGAAGTTTCCTTTCTAAATCTTTTGCTAGGGGTGCCCCAGGGTCAGATTGGGAACCATAAGCTAATTTCTCAACAGAAGTGCCACCTCTGGCCTTATCCTGTTCAACAAGCATATTAACCAACAGTTCTCTAGAGGAATTCTTCCCTACACTTAAACCTCTTTCTATGCAGAGACTCCTTGCTCCTTTCCAGCTAAGGTGATCATAAGCAAGTTTGGACAGATCAACAGTTTGGCCTGTGCCAGACATTTTAGAAAGTGTTTAAGTGATAGAAAAAGTGAGAAAAAGTTTTTCAGAACTTTTTGAAAGACAGAAAAAAAAACTTTAAAAACTTTTTAAGAACTTTTTAGAAAGTTTAGAAGTACTTTTCAGCACTTTAGCAAAGAAGTGAAAGGAGAAAAGCTAAACTTTTTGGTTAGGTGTACATACAATGAACTTGTTTTGTATATTTTTCTCTTATGAAAAGTACACTGACAAAAGTGGTAAGTAGTTGCAAAGTACTTACCCCACCGCTGCACAACCAATGTAGGAGGCTGGACTGGCTTGTAGTGGCTGAACTAGGAGACGAGTGAAGCTCTTACAGTACCACTAGTGTCACTTTCACAATATCATAAGAAAACACAATACACAATACACAGATATACTAAAAATAAAGGTACTTTATATTTATGACAATATGCCAAAGTATCTCAGTGAGTACCCTCAGTATGAGGATAGCAAATATACACAAGATATATGTACACAATACCAAAATTATGCAGTATAGTATTAGAAAACAGTGCAAACAATGTATAGTTACAATAGGATGCAATGGGGACACATAGGGATAGGGGCAACACAAACCATATACTCCAAAAGTGGAATGCGAACCACAAATGGACCCCAAACCTATGTGACCTTGTAGAGGGTCGCTGGGACTGTAAGAAAACAGTGAGGGTTAGAAAAATAGCCCACCCCAAGACCCTGAAAAGTGAGTGCAAAGTGCACTGAAGTTCCCCAAAGAGCACAGAAGTCGTGATAGGGGAATTCTGCAGGAAAGACCAACACCAGCAATGCAACAATGATGGATTTCCAGACTAGAGTACCCGTGAAACAAGGGGACCAAGTCCAAAAGTCATGATCAAGTCGAGGGTGGGCAGATGCCCAGGAAATGCCAGCTGTGGGTGCAAAGAAGCTGCTACTAGGCAGTAGAAGCTGAGTATTCTGCAGGAATGACAAGGGCTAGAAACTTCCCCTTTGGAGGATGGATGTCCCACATCGTGAAGAGTCGTGCAGAAGTGCTTTCCCCGCTGAAAGACCGCAAACAAGCCTTGCTAGCTGCAAAGCTTGTGGGTATGGTTTTTGGGTGCTGCTGTGGCCCAGGAAGGACCAGGATGTCGCCAATTGCGTCAGGGGACAGAGGGGGTGCCCAGCAAGACAAGGAGCCTTCTCAGAAGCAGGCAGAGCCCGCAGAAGTGCCAGAACAGGCACTACAAAGAGGAGTGAAATGGTGCTCACCCGAAGTTGCACAAGAGAGTCCCACGCCACCGGAGGACAACTCAGGAGGTCGTGCAATGCAGGTTAGAGTGCCGTGGACCCAGGCTTGGCTGTGCACAAAGGATTCCCTCGGAAAGTGCACAGGAGCCGGAGTAGCTGCAAAAGACGCCGTTCCCAGCAATGCAGTCTGGCGTGGGGAGGCAAGGACTTACCTCCACCAAACTTAGACTGAAGAGTCACTGGACTGTGGGAGTCACTTGGACAGAGTTGCTGGATTCAAGGGACCTCGCTCGTCGTGCTGAGAGGAGACCCAGGGGACCGGTAATGCAGTTCTTTGGTGCCTGCGGTTGCAGGGGGACGATTCCGTCAACCCACGGGAGATTTCTTCAGAGCTTCTAGTGCAGAGAGGAGGAAGACTACCCCCACAGCATGCACCACCAGGAAAACAGTCGAGAAGGTGGCAGGATCAGCATTACAGAGTTGCAGTAGTCGTCTTTGCTACTTTGTTGCAGTTTTGCAGGCTTCCAGCGCGGTCAGCAGTCGATTCCTTGGCAGAAGGTGAAGAGAGAGATGCAGAGGAACTCTGATGAGCTCTTGCATTCGTTATCTGAGGAATTCCCCAAAGCAGAGACCCTAAATAGCCAGAAAAGAGGGTTTGGCTACTTAGGAGAGAGGATAGGTTAGCAACACCTGAAGGAGCCTATCAGAAGGAGTCTTTGACGTCACCTGCTGGCCCTGGCCACTCAGAGCAGTCCAGTGTGCCAGCAGCACCTCTGTTTCCAAGATGGCAGAGGTCTGGAGCACACTGGAGGAGCTCTGGGCACCTCCCAGGGGAGGTGCAGGTCAGGGGAGTGGTCACTCCCCTTTCCTTTGTCCAGTTTCGCGCCAGAGCAGGGCTGAGGGGTCCCTGAACCGGGGTAGACTGGCTTATGCAGAAATGGGCACCATCTGTGCCCATGAAAGCATTTCCAGAGGCTGGGGGAGGTTACTCCTCCCCTGCCTTAACACCTTTTTCCAAAGGGAGAGGGTGTAGCACCCTCTCTCTGAGGAAGTCCTTTGTTCTGCCTTCCTGGGCCAAGCCTGGCTGTACCCCAGGAGGGCAGAAACCTGTCTGAGGGGTTGGCAGCAGCAGCAGCTCCAGTGAAACCCCTGAGAAGGCAGTTTGGCAGTACCCGGGTCTGTGCTAGAGACCCGTGGGATCATGGGATTGTGCCAACTATGCCAGGATGGCATAGAGGGGGCAATTCCATGATCATAGACATGTTACATGGCCATATTCGGAGTTACCATTGTGAAGCTACACATAGGTAGTGACCTATGTGTTGTGCACGCGTGTAATGGTGTCCCCGCACACACAAAGTCTGGGGAATTTGCCCTGAACAATGTGGGGGCACCTTGGCTAGGGCCAGGGTGCCCTCACACTAAGTAACTTAGCACCCAACCTTTACTAGGTAAAGGTTAGACATATAGGTGACTTATAAGTTACTTAAGTGCAGTGGTAAATGGCTGTGAAATAACGTGGACGTTATTTCACTCAGGCTGCAGTGGCAGGCCTGTGTAAGAATTGTCAGAGCTCCCTATGGGTGGCAAAAGAAATGCTGCAGCCCATAGGGATCTCCTGGAACCCCAATACCCTGGGTAACTCAGTACCATATACTAGGGAATTATAAGGGTGTTCCAGTATGCCAATGTGAATTGGTAAAATTGGTCACTAGCCTGTTAGTGACAATTTGGAAAGAAATGAGAGAGCCTAACCACTGAGGTTCTGGATAGCAGAGCCTCAGTGAGACAGTTAGTCATAACACAGGTAACACATTCAGGGCACACTTATGAGCACTGGGGCCCTGGCTGGCAGGGTCCCAGTGACACATACAACTAAAACAACATATATACAGTTTAAAATGGGGGTAACATGCCAGACAAGATGGTACTTTCCTACATGAGACCACACTCTGTATGAGAGAACTGGTTGGGATCTGAGTGACCACGACTTCCCTGGGAAGCACTAAGATGTCATGCGCTCGGCTGCCCAATTGTCTCTTCCCTTTGGGAGAGATGAGGCACTGCTAGTTAGCCGGAGCTCAACCAGATTTGGGATGACAAGGGTCCTTCACTGTGGATTAGACTTAGTCCCCCACACTGTGAACGATCTTGCCGCCCAAAAATCCAGTAGTCTCATTAGGACTATGAGAGCCTATGCGACATGGCGCCGCCAACGATTGGTCTGGCTCTAATTTTCGGGTCCACCAGTCTCTCTCGGTCTCATATATGATAATGACCCCTCAGTTCCTTTAACGGAGACGTCCATGGCACTGAGAACTTCCACCACCGCGATATAGGTAACCCTAAATATAAGCGGATAGTTGGTCAAGCTTGAACCTTAAAAGGAAAGACCCTGTTTTGGTGTGCCTTCTCTGAACCATTGCTGTTTTTCTAATGGCGAATCCCCAGGTAATACAAATAGCTCTTAATATGAGACACCCGCTCACAGCACATTTGCTTGCACATGGTCTTACGATCCAGGGTGGTCCAGTCACGTTTGTGGTGGCCGCCCATGCAGCCTATAGAACAGAACTTTTCTACTCCTGGGTCATGTTCCCAGCAGTTGATGGGAATAACAATGCTTTTCACACATGTTAGAAATGGGGTTTTTGGTTGGAAGTCAGGTTACCCTCTGTCCAAGCAAAAGCCCTCACTCTAGTCAGGGTAAGTCACACACTATCCAAGATTATCCTGTGCCCACCCTCTGGTAGCTTGGCACGAGCAGTCAGGCTTAACTTAGAAGGCAATGTGTAAAGTATTTGTGCAATAAATCATACAATACCACCATATAGCACCACAAAAATACACCACACAGTGTTTAGAAAAATATATAATATTTATCAGGATAATTGTAGGTCAAAAAGAATAAAGTTGCAATGGAAAATTGTAGAAATATCACAGGGAAGTGATATAAAGTGTCTTAAGTCTTTAGAATGTAACAAAAGTCTCTTTCAAGCACAAGTACCTGGTTAGGAGTGGAAAAATCTCAGAGGGCCACAAGAGAAGAGGTGCGTGGAAAAAGGGTGTGTGCGTCGATTTCTCCCCAGCACACACGGACTTGCGTCGTTATTTTCCACGCGGGGAAGTCGGGCGTCGTTTTCCGGCGCGTGGACAGTCTCTTTCTGTGGATCGCGGGGATTACCAGATGTCCCGGGTCTGTGCGTGGATTCTCCTGCTTGTTCTCCGGCTGTGCGTCGATCTGCGGGGCTGCGCGTCGAATTTACGAACTCACGGCAGGCGTTGCGTCGATTTCTCCTCTAGACTTCAATCTGCGGGGCTGCGCGTTGAAATTACGATCTCACGGCAGGCGGCGCGTCGATTTCTCCTCTAGAGGTCGGGCGGCGTTGTCCTTGCGAGGCCGTGCGTCGGATCTTCGATCGTCCCAAGAGCGGCGCGTCGATCAGCGTCGGTGTGCGGCGTTTTTCTCGCCGCGAAACAAGCTGTGCGTCGAAATTTTCGACGCACGGAGCGTCCAAGTAAAAGAGAGAAGTCTTTTTGGTCCTGAGACTTCAGGGAACAGGAGGCAAGCTCTATCCAAGCCCTTGGAGAGCACTTTCACAGCCAGACAAGAGTTCAGCAAGGCAGCAGGGCAACAGCAAGGCAGCAGTCCTTTGTAGAAAGCAGACAGGTGAGTCCTTTGAGCAGCCAGGCAGTTCTTCTTGGCAGGATGTAGTTTCTGGTTCAGGGTTCTTCTCCAGCAAGTGTCTGATGAGGTAGGGCAGAGGCCCTGTTTTATACCCAAATGTGCCTTTGAAGTGGGGGAGACTTCAAAGAGTGGCTAAGAAGTGCACCAGGTCCCCTTTCAGTTTACTCCTGTCTGCCAGGGTCCCAGTAGGGGGTGTGGCAGTCCTTTGTGTGAGAGCAGGCCCTCCACCCTCCCAGCCCAGGAAGACCCATTCAAAATGCAGATGTATGCAAGTGAGGCTGAGTACCCTGTGTTTGGGGTGTGTCTGAGTGAATGCACAAGGAGCTGTCAACCAAGCCCAGCCAGACGTGGATTGTAAGGCACAGAAGGATTTAAGTGCAAAGAAATGCTCACTTTCTAAAAGTGGCATTTCTTGAATAGTAATATTAAATCCGACTTCACCAGTCAGTAGGACTTTGTATTACCATTCTGGCCATACTAAATATGACCTCCCTGCTCCTTTCAGATCAGCAGCTGCCACTTCAACAGTGTATGAGGGCAGCCCTAATGTTAGCCTATGAAGGGAGCAGGCCTCTCAGTAGTGTGAAAACGAATTTAGGAGTTTTACACTACTAGGACATATAACTACACAGGTACATGTCCTGCCTTTTACCTACACAGCACCCTGCCCTAGGGGTTACCTAGGGCACACCTTAAGGGTGACTTATATGTAGAAAAAGGGGAGTTCTAGGCTTGGCAAGTACTTTTAAATGCCAAGTCGAGGTGGCAGTGAAACTGCACACACAGGCCTTGTAATGGCAGGCCTGAGACAAGGAAAAAGGGGCTACTTAAGTGGGTGGCACAACCAGTGCTGCAGGCCCACTAGTAGCATTTAATTTACCAGCCCTATGCACATAAAGTGCACCTTACTAGGGACTTATAAGTAAATTAATAGTCCAATCAGGTATGATTCCAGGTTACCATGTTTTAAGGGAGAGAGCATATGCACTTTAGCACTGGTTAGCAGTGGTAAAGTGCGCAGAGTCTATAAACCAGCAAAAGCAGTGTCCAAAAAAATGGAGGGAGGCAGGCAAAAAGTTAGGGGTGACTACCCTAAGGCTGTCAGGTCTAACAACACATATACGGTTGCGAATGCGCCTGGCCAGTACATGGCGTACGCATAGCTAGAGATACCTCTATCTTATCAAGAACATAATAACTGGCTTGATGGCGCCCTACCCCATACAATATTGCCAGTAAGGTTAGGTCCTCTGAGTAATGATGGTCCGACCTGGCCTTTATTGGCCACATATACACCACATCCTGCGGTTGCAAATATGCCGGTGGCTGAAGTTCGTCGTTTATATACAGACTTAACGGCTACATATAGACTCTTAGTACAATTTGTGATGAAGACACTAAATACAAACACAGCGCGTGCTGCTCCAGCACAACCACATGCAGTAGCTCTAGGTATAAACCCGGCGACTGTACACTCTATCATGGGTAAAGTTCCAGCAAAACGGGAGGAGACTCCATTTCGGCTGGCACAGAAAATTAATACGCTGGAGGCGGTATTTCCCCATACGGGACCTCAGGACAAACATAGAATATTAGCTATGTGTTTACCATTTGGCATGGTTCCCACAGTGGAATATTGTAATATGTGGGGCACGGTGTTTGTCGCACTCTATACAACGGCACACAGTACTCCGACCTTGGCCAACCTACCGGAAGTGCTTAAACAGATTCAGGATGAGTACGGGGCTGCCCCAGCCTTAAATTTAGGAATGCAACTGATGGGCAACTTTGCCACGGTTTCCTCAATAATACTAAGTAATCTTAAAGGGGAGGCAGTTGCGCTTGCGGTGCGTATGCGTCTTCGTGACGTCCCGTAACTAGATCAGGAGCGGGAACTGCCTACAATAATAGCAGAAACATATTCCAGTATCGGTCGAGATAACCTAGGGGCTAGACCGCAAAAACCACAGTTTCAAGGAAAAATTTGTAAAGACAATGCCAAACAACAACCTGAGGGTAATAAGAAACGCTGAGAGAAAAAACAACAGACACCTAAAAAAGAAAAGGGAGAATCTCCGCGTACGGAGACCCAGCAGAATAGGTATAATCTCAGAAATAGGGATAATTTGAAGACGCCTGATAAATATCAATATATTGATACACGCCAATCTCGTTCCTTTCAGGACTCATCGGAAAAGAGAAATGAGAGAGGTGGGCAGTCAGAGCGGAGAACAGAGTACGTGAAACCAAGACAGGAATCACAACGCTCTTCGGAGGTTTCTGTCAAGAAGGAAGAGAAACCGATACAACAAAAACAACAGTTTAAAAAGAAAAAGGTGGCAGCAGTCTCAGTTAGACATGCCACACAGGAAGAGAGTTCTCTTGAATAACAAGACATGGGCACTAGCACTGCTAGACAGCGCGGAAGAGGTCACAATAGTTGGTCAGAATCTTCTAGAGCATCTGGAGGTGAAAGCAACTGATGACTTCATACAAGTTGAAACAGCAGATATGCCTGTCTCTGAACCCGATAGGGTGTATACAGTGACTTTACAATTGGAAGGAGACATTGAACGCACTACGAACGCAATATTTTGGGATCGTATAGTCAAGATATATGACATTTTGCTGGCTGAACAGGATTGGCCGCCTGACTTTGTTCGCACCTGCCCAGTTGGGGAGGAGGTTATTAAACCTTTGTTCTCACCACTTGTTCCAGGGGAACTCGCGGAGTCCTATTGCATCAAATGGGCTCTAGCACAAGCACCTGCCTTATATAGAAATCACGTAGGGTGGGATAGGGATTCCCCATATCATGTAATTCCAATTAAAAGTGAACCTCAGCCACAACCGCAGTATCCAATAAAACATGAAACAACGGCACCAGTGAGGGAAATACTTACACAACTTGAATACCAGGGGATAATTGAACCCTGTGTCTCACCGATGAATAATCCCTTATTCCCTGTAGGTAAACCGGACCATTCATATAGAATAGTCTTAGAATACAGACATTTGAATGGTCATACACGTACATATGCTATTCAAAATTCACATAATGCCGCACTGATGAACAACATTGTGCGGAAATAATATAAAACGACTTTAGACACCTCGAATGGTTTCTTCTGCCAGAATATAGCACCCGAAAGCAGGGATTTGACAAGCTTTAGCGCGTTAGGCTTCCAGAAAAAAATCTGTCATTTGCCTCAGGGGCATAAGAATAGCCAGGAATGTTTGCGGCTCGTGTGACTGCAATTTTACACAAGTTGGACCCTAAAGCATTGTCATATGTAGATGATATATATCTCACGGATGACGAGTTACTACAATATTTAAGACGGGTAGCCCGCATTGTTGTAGGGTTTGCCAAAATTGGCTACAAATTTTACTTTAAAAAATCTAAAATTGCCTTCCTCAGCGTCATATTCCTGGGATATGAGCTGTCGAATGAAGGTAAGAGCCTAGCACCACAATTTTTAGAAAAGTGTGCACAATTGCAACCACATAATATGATTAAGAAACTCCAATCATTGTTGGGCTTTCTAAATTTTGGCAGAACATACATTCCTGATTATGCTACATGCTTAAAACCTTTATACAAATTAATCCATCCTGATTTTCAAAGCAAATTCTGGACAATTGAACATACACATACTCTTCGGGAGTTACAAGCAGATCTCCTAGCTGCAAAACATTTACATACACGGGACAATAAGACGCATTTGGTCATCAGGGTGATAGCTGGGGCCACGGGGTTTACGTATGTCACATTTAATGAAGGTGAGACAGTCCCGATTGGATACAAGTCCCACTTGTATTCGGTTGCTGAACAACAATTCGCACCAACAGAGAAAATTCTCACTGCTGTACAGATGGCTGTTATTAAGGAACGACCTCCTGCCCAGGGTAAACGCATTATAGTCGTTTCCCCTATTCCGGCCCTGGAGGCTGTTACAAAAGTGAGCGTTCCTAAAGCAAAAGCACTACACCCGCGATGGATACAATGGGCTACGTCTTTAACAGCCACTGATGTAGATTACATTTTCGACCCAAAGTTACATACTCAGGAATTTCTGCAATATGAAGTTGAATATCCAGTTCCTGCTGACACGTTGCCTATTGATCAATATCAAGTAGTCATGTACACCGATGGCTCTGCGCAACCGGCGGTTGGGACAAAACACCAATATTTTGCTGCATGTGCAGTAGTGAGCGGCCATATGGA
This sequence comes from Pleurodeles waltl, assembly GCF_031143425.1. NCBI lineage: Eukaryota > Metazoa > Chordata > Amphibia > Caudata > Salamandridae > Pleurodeles > Pleurodeles waltl. The sequence continues at coordinate 450,951,264 of NC_090440.1, read as the reverse complement.
TGAGGAGGAATTCTGCCCCCAACATACTTATACACAGACCTTAGGGGATTGTACGGCACAGTTGGCTGATCTGAAGGCTCTGCTGATGGCATTAGAACACACGGATCCGACGCAGTTTACACTGATTGTTTGTGATTCATATTATTGCGTCCAGTCTTTTAATGAATACCTAAGTTACTGGCGCTTGAATGGGTTCAGAGATTCGAAAGGCAACACCATAAAACACAGACTACTGTGGGGGAAGGTAGCAGACCTGAAGGTGACTCTACCCAAAGTCCATGTTGTACATACTCTTGGACACCAGCGCATTGGAATACACGTTGCTGGGAATACTTTGGATGATGAAGCCGCAAAGTCGGCAGTGGCAGTTGCCACTGTGGCCGCAGTGACTCGTTCGAGTTCCAAACCAGACACAGAAATTCTGGCTGCCATAAAAGCTACAGTTGATGGCACGCCCTATCCTGAAGGATTTCCTAATAAATATCAATACTTCATGGGAAGTATGCTCAACGCTGAGCTTAGAATAGCTAGTGTAGGCATACGTGAGATCCCCAATAAAGTTGTCAGACCACAATTGATTAATGCAGCGCATGAGGGAGTGGCATCTGCACATGCTGCCGTGGCCACCACAATCTCGCTATTACAGGCCCGTTACTGGTGGCCTGGTCTCTATAAAGAGTCTAAGAAGTATGTCCTTTGTTGTGACATCTGTCAACAAATTAAAGTTTCAACAGCTAAGCGCCCGCTGTAGACACCCCTCTTAATATCGAACAGACCATTACAATGTGTGTACTTGGATCATTGCGGTCCACTCACACCGGATAGTGCATACAAATATATACTAGTCGCTGTTGATTCTTGCTCCAGATTTGTGTGGGTGTGGCCACAGCGCTCGGCTGACGCTCAAACTGTTATTAAAGATTTGCGTGTCTTTGTCGGTACATATGCAGTTGCGGCATTCCATTCGGACCAGGGCCCTACTTTTGCCTCAAGGGCATTCAGGGACACCATGGCTTTGTTGGGGGTCCAGCTCCAGTTCTCGTCTTCATTTCATCCCACGGGAAATTCCGTTGTGGAGCGATTAAACCGTGATTTAAAGCAATCCTTAACAGCAAGAGTCTTAGGTACGGGTCGTAGTTGGCTAACCCACCTGTATGGAGTTCAGAGAGCACTCAATAACTTGCCTAGAAGGTCCCTGGGGGGGTCGTACTTCATATGAGTGCCTGTTCGGAACACAAATGTTTGTTCCGGATCTTGATGGTCCTGGTGTGGAGGCGGAGGAAACGCCTTTTGGCATAAATGATCGCGTTTTGCAGGAATTACAACAGTTCTGTGAAGATAACTCTTTTAAAAGTGCTGCCTCCACAGGAATTAAGGATGTGCCAGTAACACCTACTGGTTGGATTCCCAGAGTTGGGGATCTTGTGCGTGAAAAGGTCGCAGTGAGAAAAGAATGTGGCCCTTCCTATCGAGCACCAGTCCCTGTGTTGGGTATACACGGAACAAGGACTGTTATTTTACCACTGTTGCCGGGTGCCAAAGAAAATCGCTTTGTTTCTATTGACAATGTCAAGTTACAACATGTGGCCGATTCTGCACAGCAGACCAAGAGGAACATCCAGTAGTTCCTGAATCCCTCTCACTACTGGGGAAGATGTTCTGCTCCAAGTTATCTATACCAACACTGTTCCCTCTCTGAGCTTGGGGAGGGTGGATGATGATTTCGCTTTAGTTCCACTGACAACAAATAATTTAGAAACATTTGATCGAGTCACCATGACTACTGACATTGCGGATGGTGCTATCTACAGTGTACCACTGCAAGAAACACCAACACCTCCATTGAATACAGTGACACCTTTTGCACGAACTGCCTCTGGATACTTTGCCAACAACAACGATGGTCTATCAGACTCATTTGCCTCTTCAACTACTGACCCAGGTCCACGTAAGCTGATGTGTTGGCTTAAAGATACGTATTTTGTTTTTCCTTGGAACTATCTGTGGCTCTTATTGACTATGTCAGCATTTTTTCTCTGGATAGGGTTTGTTATTACCTTTTTTCTGTTGATACATGGTAATTTTCTTCCTGAGAGATCAGCGGTTGAACAGGTGGAGGAGGTGTTGAAGCCATATTTTTCATCACATAAGGTTTGAAGAGACTTGTCCTTTGTGAACATATCTGCAGTGCCAATTCCGGATGGGATTGTGTGGGATAAAGTAATGTTTGATATATATGGTCCCACTGAGATAATTCAAATACTGTATGTCCTAAAGTTATCTATGAATGATATTGTAATACCAGGCATTGTATCTGATGATTGGGATGTGAAGACAGTTGATTCCATGATGATTGAATAACAATATTATACTGTCTATGAAAATGAAGATGTATACCAGTTTAAAGACAATTATGGTGACATGTTTTGCTATAATTATTATGGGCACCATTTTATACATAAATCAAGTAGTCCAAAAACGATATTTGACTGTACGCAATGGGAACATTGCCCAACTCCCCCGCAAGGGAGTTCCAAAACTTATTGTGACAAATTTACGTATTTTTTTGGGCATCATCAAATGAATGCTAAGTCATATTATTTTAAGTTAACTCCATCTAAAGATAAGCAAATATTGTTGACTAATACGAAATTCATATACTCAGATTCTATATATCACCAGAACATGCTGACATAATTACTACATATAGTGTGGGAAAATTGTGCCAACAATGGTTAAGATCATCCTCATTAGATGCAGTCAAGACACATCTCACTCTCCTGTCTAATAACACTGACTTGAAAGATTTTTTGTTAGGCCCGAAGACACCAGGTAGGAAGCATTTCTTGCATGAAGTGTACAATGAAATATGGAAACTTTCCCAACAGGAGGCTGCAGCCCGGTTAAGGCAAATAGATCAGGAAAATTTTAAAAAGGCATTAGCTGTTGTGGATAATGGAATTCACACCTTGACCGACCGAATATATAGATTAACAACATTGTTTCTTCTGCTATAGACATTATACGGTCTGATATGTCTTCTTTATATCATGGACAAAGTCAGACTCGGTCCATTATGCAGTTGGGTTGGACACTTCAGACATTGAAGGCTGGTCGCGTTCCATGGCAGCACATCAGTGCCAGGGAGATATTTTTTTCCTTTAATTTAACCCGACAACAACAACTAATGGCTAAGAAGGAGGTGACTTATGTCATGCTCAACATTGAGAAATTAGAAAAATTGCCTTTTACCGTGGCCGAAATACCGTCTGCTGAGTGGTTGATACACGGGGTTATTAGTCTGCCTATTTCTACATTACAATTCACTTCTTGTTTGAAACATGTTCCGGTAGGCAGATATGAAAAGTTGAGAGATAGTTACATCCATGAGGTTTGGGAGATTCCCTTCTTGTACAAATGCCTCAATGGCATGAAAGAGGTCTTTCTTAGCGGCAGTGAATGTGAGACTTCAGTCAGCCATTCGATGATTTGTAAGCAGCTGTCCTTGCATGGGGCATGTAATGCCTCGGTTGCAAACGTGGCTTGCTATCTGAAGGGAGTTCCAGTCCCCTTGATTAAACGCACGTTCCAGGTGCTATCAAACAGCAGCTACGTCCTCCTCAATAGTGAAGACTGTTGTGGCATGCGGGCCGGAATAGTTTACGTTGTTTCGGTCACCAAGGTCGTTACTTGCTGCGGGAATATGTTGTTTCCCCCCACTAAATTAAGGGAGGTAGCGGATATATGGCCTCACATTACTATTTTCAAGGTGAATTTTGACAAGTTAAGTAGACTAAAGGCTTTATTGTTTCAAAAGCATGTGGCCCTTACATCTGCACGTGAGACCTACGCACTTCAGGTGGCAAGGTCATCAGCAGAAATACAGTCCCTGTTAAATACAACTTTCCAAGCCATTTTGGTGAACTCGTGGGACATATATTCAATGCGTCCCTCACGGCTGGATTAGCACATTTTTTCAAAGCCGTTGGTGTTGGTTTCATTCACACCTTCTCTTCCATATTTGGTTTAATACCTTCAGCTATTTATTCAATTTTCGTAAGCATTTTTGGGGGATTTCGGATAACTTTGGCTTTATTAGCCGGCATTTTGCAGTTGCTGTTGTTTTTCCGCAATGGCTGTCCCGCCGCAACAAGGACGAATGTGGGCACTCCCATCAGTCGCATGATGCAGCACTTTGAAACAACACTCCTGGAACATTTGGGGTGTGACTGGTATCTGTCATTCAGACCGGTTTTGGATTGTGTGCAGCCTGTGTTTCGGTGCCGTTGGTGGTTTTTTGAACTATCACAGTAACACCCCCCCCAGTGGTTGATGCTGATCTGTTGATGTTCCCGATGAGGGCTCATTCCCAGACATGCGTGCTGCAGCAGCGTTTGCTTCGTGAGGCTGATTACGAGATACCCTTCCTGGAGGAAGTTGATATTAACTTGTTCCCGGACTCTGTACGGGATGCCGCCTTGGTTGACACTGGGGCTTTGAAACACACCTGCTCCTTGATAGTCTTTGGCATAGATTTTCTGGTCCTGTCATCTGCCGAAGTGGAGAACCTCCTGCTTTCCATGACCACTGCTTAAATTGGATCTGGTCTAAATTAACACTGTCACATGAATTTGGCTCTTAGCCGCATGCTTATTTCTAAATTGAGGATTAATGTGCTTTGGTGTCCTCTTGACTTGTTGAAATTCTGTATGGTTTTAATTATCTTTAGCATAGGGCATTTTTAGCTTCAGCTTAAACCATAGTCTACCGACAAGGGGAGGGTGTAGTGTAGCCATTTTTAATGTAGCTTTCTGCACGATTGCTTAAAGTATTAGGCCTCTGTGCACTTTGCCCTAGATGCATTTTATTTAGCCTCGCACTGTTATTTTACAATAACCAGTTTCACGGTCTTGTTTTATTTTCTTCTATCACACTGTTAAGCTTACTTCAGCACTGAAGTTCTCAAACAATACATTTTTGCTCGCTCTGTACTTCAGTCAAGGATACAGGGGGTGATTCTAACCCTGGCGGTCGGTGTTAAAGCGGCGGCCAACCCGCCAACAGGCTGGCGGTAAAAAATATGGAATTCTGACCCTGGCGGGAACCGCCAACACAGACAGCCACTTTAACACTCCGCCCGCCACGGCGGTACAAACAAACAGCGCGGCGGTCACCGCCAACAGCCAGGCGGCAGACAATGTACCGCCCACACTATCACAACTCACCAATCCGCCACCATTTCCGGGGCGGGAGCACCACCGATAAAAACACGGCGGAAACAGACTACGAACGGGAAAACGCTCACCACTACGCACTCCAGGAGGAAGGAGGACAGCATGGAACCCGAATTAAACATCCTACCTGCTCTCGTCTACCTTCTCATCTACCACGAGTACGAAGTCTGGCGCATGCGACAACGGTGAGTACTGCACCTACGACACACGGGAAGGGGGAAGGATGAAAGGTTACGGGCACACACATATGCGACCACCCCCCCCCCCCCAACTATGTACACACCAATGCAGAGCAACAAGTCACAGTGACACCACCCAAACACCCCAGAAAAATGCTAGGACATAATCAAATTTGGAATAAATATTTATGTACCAAAAAGGTCCTGAAAAATATCGTACAACCATGAAAGATATTCACAAGAAAACAAATGACATACACATCAGTGTATAACTGAAGTAACAAGTCCTGCACATCCTACGAATTCATCATGTCCGTGGGCCAAAGTTTTGAGAAACAAGGGCAAAGCCCACACAGGAGACCTGAGTCCTTTGGAGAGAACACTGCAGGGGCATCAGATGTAAAAACTACAGGCACCTCAGGGGGAAGGGAAGGGGGGGGCACCACAGCCACATGAGTCCACGACGCCAGATCCACGAGGAGCCACCATGCCCACTGTACCATCCTGGGGAGTGCAAAGCCACAGTCTCTCAATGTCTCTACAGTGGGTGGGCTGCCCACTGGACCATCCTGGGGAGTGCAAAGCCACAGTCTCTCAATGTCTCTACAGTGGGTGGGCTGCCCACTGGACCATCCTGGGGAGTGCAAAGCCACAGTCTCTCAATGTCTCTACAGTGGGTGGGCTGCCCACTGGACCATCCTGGGGAGTGCAAAGCCACAGTCTCTCAATGTCTCTACAGTGAGTGGGCTGCCCACTGGACCATCCTGGGGAGTGCAAAGCCACAGTCTCTCAATGTCTCTACAGTGGGTGGGCTGCCCACTGTACCATCCTGGGGAGTGCAAAGCCACAGTCCATCAGGTGGATGACAGTCTCCACTGGTCAAGGAGGAGGCATGGTGGGCACAGTGAACCATAAACAGTGATTGAGACGGCGGTGCCCAGCGGAGCGGTGCTTGAGAGGAAGGGCCCAGCGGAGCGGTGCTTGAGAGGAAGGGCCCAGCGGAGCGGTGCTTGAGAGGAAGGGCCCAGCGGAGCGGTGCTTGAGACGGCGGGGCCCAGCAGAGCGGTGCTTGAGATGAAGGGCCCAGAGGAGCGGTGCTTGAGAGGAAGGGCCCAGCAGAGCGGTGCTTGAGACGGCGGTGCCCAGCGGAGCGGTGCTTGAGATGAAGGGCCCAGCGGAGCGGTGCTTGAGAGGAAGGGCCCAGCAGAGCGGTGCTTGAGACGGCGGTGCCCAGCGGAGCGGTGCTTGAGATGAAGGGCCCAGCGGAGCGGTGCTTGAGATGAAGGGCCCAGCGGAGCGGTGCTTGAGACGGCGGTGCCCAGTGGAGCGGTGCTTGAGATGAAGGGCCCAGCGGAGCGGTGCTTGAGATGAAGGGCCCAGCGGAGCGGTGCTTGAGAAGAAGGGCCCAGCGGAGCGGTGCTTGAGACGGCGGTGCCCAGCGGAGCGGTGCTTGAGATGAAGGGCCCAGCGGAGCGGTGCTTGAGACGGCGGTGCCCAGCGGAGCGGTGCTTGAGAAGAAGGGCCCAGCGGAGCGGTGCTTGAGATGAAGGGCCCAGCGGAGCGGTGCTTGAGATGAAGGGCCCAGCGGAGCGGTGCTTGAGACGGCGGTGCCCAGAGGAGCGGTGCTTGAGAAGAAGGGCCCAGCGGAGCGGTGCTTGAGACGGCGGTGCCCAGCAGAGCGGTGCTTGAGATGAAGGGCCCAGCGGAGCGGTGCTTGAGACGGCGGTGCCCAGCGGAGCGGTGCTTGAGAAGAAGGGCCCAGCGGAGCGGTGCTTGAGACGGCGGTGCCCAGCGGAGCGGTGCTTGAGATGAAAGGCCCAGCGGAGCGGTGCTTGAGATGAAGCGCCCAGCGGAGCGGTGCTTGAGAGGAAGGGCCCAGCGGAGCGGTGCTTGAGAGGAAGGGCCCAGCGGAGCGGTGCTTGAGAGGAAGGGCCCAGCGGAGCGGTGCTTGAGACGGCGGGGCCCAGCGGAGCGGTGCTTGAGATGAAGGGCCCAGCGGAGCGGTGCTTGAGAGGAAGGGCCCAGCGGAGCGGTGCTTGAGACGGCGGTGCCCAGCGGAGCGGTGCTTGAGAAGAAGGGCCCAGCGGAGCGGTGCTTGAGACGGCGGTGCCCAGCGAAGCGGTGCTTGAGATGAAGGGCCCAGCGGAGCGGTGCTTGAGACGGCGGTGCACAGCAGAGCGGTGCTTGAGAAGAAGGGCCCAGCGGAGCGGTGCTTGAGATGAACGGCCCAGCGGAGCGGTGCTTGAGAAGAAGGGCCCTGTTCAGCGGTGCTCTTCTTCACCGCGGGCCCTGTTCAGCGGTGCTCTTCTTCACCGCGGGCCCTGTTCAGCGGTGCTCTTCTCCACGGCGGGCCCTGTTCAGCGGTGCTCTTCTCCAAGGCGGGCCCTGTTCAGCGGTGCTCTTCTCCACGGCGGGCCCTGTTCAGCGGTGCTCTTCTCCACGGCGGGCCCTGTTCAGCGGTGCTCTTCTCCACGGCGGGCCCTGTTCAGCGGTGCTCTTCTCCACGGCGGGCCCTGTTCAGCGGTGCTCTTCTTCACCGCGGGCCCTGTTCAGCGGTGCTCTTCTCCACGGCGGGCCCTGTTCAGCGGTGCTCTTCTCCACGGCGGGCCCTGTTCAGCGGTGCTCATCCAGCAGGTCAAGGGAGCCAGACCTGGCCTGGACTCCCTGCTCAGTCGCCCTCGGACCGTGACGTTTCTGGACCCTTCGGGGACGGACTCCTGGCCTCCTTAGTGTCCTCCTTCCCAGCTGGGATGTGGCATGTGGGGTCCACCTTCTCCGCGCTCCTGCTGCCCTTCCGCTCCTTTGATGGGGCTCTCGGGCCCTTGCCTCCCCTAGATGGTGTGGGTGGTGAAGTGGCCGCACATTGCTCCTTGGGGGCAGCCCTGTCGGTCCTCGCACGGCGGCCCTTGTTTTTGCGGGTCCTCTTGCCGGGGGGGGTGCTGGACGTGTCCTTGCTGCTGATCGATGTGTCACTGCTGGCAAAGGGTGGGCTCCAGAACCCATGCACAACAGTGACACCCGAAGCTGGGCTGGTGGTGGCTGCGGTGCTCTTGGGACTCTTTGAAGATGGATGGGGGAGCTCATCGGGGGGAAAGAGGTCAAGGTTAGCCATGAAAAGTTTTTTAGGGCCAAGGTAAAGGGTAGGAGAAGTGGAGATGGAAGTGGAGGTAGAGGAGGTGGTTGTAGGAGAGTCAGGTGTGCTGTCATTGGGTGAAGGTGCTGGTGCTGTAGGCTGTCGTGAGGTGGATGGCTGTTGGGTGGGTGGCTGCCTGCGTTTGTGTGTCTTGGAAGAGGGGGTGACAGACACAGTGGGAGAGGACACAGGGGACGTGTAAATGGCAGTGGGGGTGGTGACTGCACGAGTGTGGACTGTACTGGAGGGTGAGGTGGTGATGGAAGCACTGGCTGATGTTGGGGTGCATGCAGGTGTGAGTGTAGACGTCACAGGGAGGGAGGAGGGAGACGAGGAGGAGGGGGACACAGGGGTGGCAGTGGCTGTTGGCATGTCTGCATCTGGGTGTTGCTTGGGTGAGTGTTTGTGGGATCTGTGGTGCTTGTGTTTGGATGAGCTGCTCTTGGGTGTTGAGGTGTGTGCAGGCTGGTGTGATGGTGTGGATGGGATAGGCTGAGGAACAGGAGACAGAGAAAGGCTGGAGGCAGTAAGAAGAGGGAGGCTGGAAACAGGGACAATGGCTGCCGTCAGTGCTGAGGCCAGAGCAGTGAACGCTCGTTGATGGGCAGCCTGACCCGAATGAATGCCCTCCAGGTACGCATTGCTCTGTTGCACCTCCCTTTGCACACCCTGGATGGCATTCAAAAGGGTTGTCTGCCCAACAATGAGCGTCCTTACCAGGTCAATGAGCTCCGCACTGAGGGCAGCAGGGGCAACAGGGGCAGGGGCTGAGGTGCCTGGGGTGAAGGAGACGCGCGCCTTCCTGGGCGAACGGGCACGGAGCGAAGACTGAGGGGCTGCTGGGAGGGCGGGGCTGGTGGCTGGGTGGCAGCTGTACCTGTAGAGGCGGGGGGCACGGATGTTGCCGCCAACCCTAGGGAGCTCCCATCCGAGGACGTGTCACTTTCGCTGCTCTCACCAGCGGTCCCCGTCGTGGTGCTCCCCTCGCCCTCTGGATCACTGGTGCCCTCGGTGTCTGTTCCTGGGCCCACCGGGGCCTTGTGTCCTGCAGCTCCCTCGTGCTCCGATGCCAAATCTCCTCCGCCTGATGATGCTAATGCACACATGCACAAGAAGATGAAGAGAAAGGGTGGGGGGAGAAAAAAGAAGACCAGGTTGAGTGCATGCAATGTCAACACCGTTGGCGGAGAGGACAGACACAGGTGCCTAATGCACTAAGCCGCGCATTCGGGGTACACTACTCAGTACTACTGACTAAGACAACAGGCCAAGAGACGTCAAACGCGCACATGGGAGATGCTGGACCTTCAATGGCTGTACTTGTCACCCTACCGAGGTGGGGGCCGGGGGCACAGGGCCATGCCTAAGGGAGAGGACTACACTACAGAAAGCGCCCTGGCCTAATGTCACCCACAGCCCTCCTCCCCCACCCAGACGCCTCCACTGCGCAGAAAGATAGGAGAATGTGCTGATACTCACCCCCTTGTGTCTGCTGTGATGTCTTAAAGCGCCCATCCAATTCAGGGTAGGCCACCGCCAGGATCCGGGACATCAGGGGGGTCATGGTGCGACTGGCACCCCTCCTAGGTTGGGAGGCCATCCCCAGCAGTGTTTCTGCGGTCTTCCTTGTTCCGCGGCGGATGTCCTCCCACCTCTTGCGGCAGTGGGTGCCCCGTCTGTTGTGGACCCCCAAGTTCCGGACTTCCTTGGCGATGGCACGCCAAATCTCGATCTTCTGATGGGCGCTGACCTATTTGACATGTACAGGGTGGAAAGGAGGAAATCATCAATGACCTGCATGTTAGATGTAATTGGCCCCCCCCACCAACTTTGCCATATGGCACATGCTCTCATCTGTCGGGCGTTGCACTCCTCATTCGCCCCCCACCCCACCAACTTACATCCACCCCAATCCACACAGGCATAGCCCATTCCATGTGCACCCGGTGTACTCACTTGTTGGTCTGGAGGACCGTAGAGTAGCGCATACTGGGGGAGGACCCCATCCACGAGCTTCTCCAACTCTTCAGACGTGAAGGCAGGGGCCCTTTCCCCAGTCGCAGCAGCCATTGTATCTTCCAGACCGAGGTCACAGCAGCACTTGCAGTATAGGTCCTCTCCTGTGGATGATCAGGTCTCGAGTGATTAAGCAGATAGGAAATGGCGGTCACGCCCGCGGCGGTGCGTACCGCGGCGGTGCGTACCACGACCGCCGGCGCACTTCGTCATTGGCTCCTGAAACCCATAGGCTTCAATGTTAATCAATGCAGCTTTGCGCCGCGGTCTTCGACCGCCTACCGCCACGGTGTGCCCCGCCAGCGCATTGACCTCACATCCCATTGTCCCACTTCACAGGTCAGGCAGCCGCCATTTCAAGGGCCTACATGGCTTAATTTTGACTGCGACACACAGGCCTAGGCCTTGCATTGCCACACATACACGCCTTTCAACCCATTGCCATTCTTTAACTGTGCAAGCTGTCTGTACGTACCTGTGGTTTGGCTGACTCTGTGCTCCATGTTGTCCTTCCTAGGCACCGTCCGCTTGGACTTGCGATGAGAAGGAGGAATCCTCGCGTGTACCGACCGCTGGTGGACCTGTCGACAATGGAAGAACGCCATATAAAACTTTGATACAGACTTGACCGTGCCACTATCCATGAACTGTGTGCCCAGCTGGAGCCAGACCTGATGTCCCCCATCCGCCAACCCACAGGGATTCCCCCTCTGGTGCAGGTTTTGTCAGTCCTCCATTTTTTGGCAAGTGGGTCATTCCAGACCACAGTGGCCATGTCATCTGGAATGTCTCAGCCTATGTTTTCTAAGATTTTGAGCAGAGTGTTGTCTGCCCTGATGAAACTCATGCGGAGCTACATCATTTTCCCAGAGGAGGGTGACTTGCCTACAGTGAAGGGTGATTTCTATGCCCTTGGACATATCCCCAACATCATTGGTGCCATTGATGGGACCCATGTGGCTTTGGTACCCCCAAAAGACGATGAGCAGGTGTACCGAAACAGAAAAAGTTATCATTCGATGAATGTCCAGGTGGTCTGTTTGCCTGACCAGTACATCTCCCATGTAAATGCCAAGTTCCCATGGTCAGTGCATGACGCGTATGTGATGCGAAATAGCAGCATCCCCTATGTGATGGAGCAGCTACAGAGACAACGTGTGTGGCTAATAGGTGACTCTGGTTACCCCAACCTGCCGTGGCTACTGACCCCAGTGAGGAATCCCCGGACAAGGGCAGAGGAACGCTACAATGAGGCCCATGGGCGTACTAGGAGGGTGATTGAGCGAACCTTTGGCCTCCTGAAGGCCAGGTTTAGGTGCCTGCATATGACCGGTGGATCCCTAATGTACTCACCAAAGAAGGTGTGCCATGTCATCGTGGCGTGCTGTATGCTTCACAACCTGGCTTTGCGACGCCAGGTGCCTTTCCTGCAGGAGGATGGTCCAGATGGTGGTGTTGTAGAAGCCGTGGAGCCTGTGGAGAGTGAAGAGGAGGAAGACTCAGAGGACGACACAGACAATAGGGACAGAGTGATACAACAGTATTTCCAGTAACACCCAGGTAAGAATCACCCACGCCATTTCACAATTGCTTATAGCCTCCTGCATCTGTACTTTCTGTAGTTCCCACCAGATCTTTTTGGGTAATTTTTGTTTTTCCCTTCCCTTCTCAGTGCTGTATGACTCAGTGCCTGACTTCTGCTTGGTTTGCCCATGAACTACAGCGTATTGACATTGGTATGTTGTCATCACTAATTGACAGAACAGATATTGAACAGTAATATGTAATACATTTGCTAATAATACAGCATGACTCCAAACTGATTTGTGTGCAATATGTGATTTATTTACAGTGCTAGATATTGGTACATGTGATTATAAGGGTGATGGGTGGGGGTGGAGTAATGTCCATGGCAGAGTCCAGTTCTCAGTCTCACAGGTGCATTGTCCTTTTGCCTGTGGAAGGATGGAGCAGAGGCAGTTCATGGTTGGACAGGGTGGCAATGTGGGACAGTGGGAAGAGTTCAGGGGGTATGTCCTGCTGGCGGGGGTCTTGACATCCTACTCTGTCTTTTTTTTGGATCTCAGGCTCCTCTTACGGGGTGGTTGTTCTTCAGCAGGAGGTGGGGTTCTGGTGGCCTGTCGTGGTGTTGGGGCCTCCTGTCCACTAGCGCCGGCGGAGGTGGTAGGCTGTTCCTGGTCCGGGCTAGTGACAGGGGCCCTGTGTGGTGCCACATGGTCCCGCAACGCGTCTTCTATCCTGTTGAGGGCCAGGACGATGGTCCCCATTGCGGTCCCGATGATTCTCAGCTCCTCCCTGAACCCCATGTTGCGTTCCTCCTGCTGTGCCTGGATCTCCATGAACCTGGCCAGTACCGTCGCCATCGTCTCTTGGGAGTGGTGGTAGGCCCCCATGATGGTGGTGAGGGCCTCTTGGAGAGTGGGTTCCCTGGGCCTCTCCTCCCCCCCCCTGTCGCACAGCAGCCCTCCGAGCTGCCCGGTTTCCCCCGGCCTCTGTCTCCTGGACGGTGTGCCCGCTCCCACTGCCCCCAGGTCCCTGTTGTTGTTGGGGTGTTGGGTTAGCCTGGGTGCCCTGTAGTGGCAGACACACCGCTGATTGACGTGTCCTAGAGACAGAGGCATGGGCCCGCTGGGTGGGAGCTGTGCTGGTGTTGGCAGAGGGGGTCGGGTCTGGTGTGGCCTGTGGCTGCCTGAGGGGAACCGACTGCCCAGAGGTCCCCGATGGTCCGGGCTGGTCATCAGGTTCAGTGTCGACAGAGCTGCTGTCCTCACTGTGGGCCTGTTCCGGGGGTGGGATGGACATTTCTGGACCCTCCAGGCTGGTGTGTTGGCGTTCGGGTCCTGCATGGGGTAAGAGAGTTTGGTTATTGTTTCTGTATGTGCAACGTCCCCCAGTGCAGGCATTCCCTTGAGGGAGGTGTTGTGAGGGTAGTTAGTGGGGGGGGGGTAAGTGCAGTGGTCATGCTTGGGTGTTGGGTGTCCATGGATTGTGTTGGCATGCAGGAGTTGGTGTTGGGATGGGTGGGTTGTGCTGGTGAGACATTGTCAGGGAGGATGTGTGCTGGGGGGTTGGGGGTGAGGGTGGGGGTGTGGGTTGGCATGCTGGTGGGGTGGGGGGGATATAGTAGTTGAGATTGGACTTACCAGAGTCCATTCCTCCGGCTACTCCTGCGAGGCCCTGAGGATGCAGGATGTTGAAGACCTCTTGCTCCCATGATGTAAATTCGGGAGGGGTGGGTGGGGGTCCGCCGCCAGTCTTCTGGACCGCGATGTTGTGCCTGGTGACCATCGATCGGACCTTCCCCCGTAGGTCGTTCCATCGTTTGCGGATGTCCTCCCTATTCCTGGGATGCTGTCCCACCGCGTTGACCCTGTCCACGATCCGCTGCCATAGCTCCGCCTTCCTAGCTATACTGGTGTGCTGCACCTGTGAGCCGAAGAGCTGGGGTTCCACTCTTAGGATTTCCTCCACCATGACCCGGAGTTCTTGGTCCGAAAAGCGTGGGTGCCTTTGGGGTGCCATGGGGTGGTGTGGGTGAGGTGTGGGGTGGTGTATGTGATGATGAGTATGTTGGTGTGTGGTGCTTTGTGCTACTATGTGGTGTGTGTGATGGTGTAGTGTGCCTCAGTGTGTATTGCTATGGATTGTCTGCTGTGTCTCTCTCTCCTTCTCTCAGTAATTGTGGTCGTAGGGGTTTGTGGGTGATGTGGGGGTGTGTTTTATAGTTGATTGATTGTGTGGGAGTGGGTTGTGTATGTGTATCAGGTGTGTGTATTTGTAATTGTCCAATGTGCCTGTGTTTTGGTGCTGTGTGTGTATTTTGACCGCGGCGGTGTGTACCGCCAATGGAATACCGCGTTGGAAAGCCCGCCGCGTTGATTCGTGGGTCGAAATGGCATGGGCGTATTTCTGTTGGCGTGACGGTGGAGGTTTGGTCATCTCCAGTTTATCGCTGCCCGCTGATGTGGCGGCCTGCAGTGGAGGTCGGATTTTTGGAGGTTTGGCCGTTGTGGGTCAGAATGACCGTGGCGGCTTTCCGCGGCCGCGGCGGTGTTATGGCGGTCTTCTGACCGGCGGTAAGCGCCTTTTACCGCCGAGGTCAGAATGACCCCCACAGTCTGGTACATTGCCGATAGACGTGATAGAAGTTAAGTCTTTAGGGTTCGTAGAAAGTACACATTCTTACGTAGGGACGTTTCTTAGAACACTGGCGTGTTAGTTATAAAAACACTTCCTAGTCCTGGTACACGTGAGAGTGAGGTTCCGACCAGGAACCCACAACTAGACGCTGACTGCCCTGTTGCAGTTGCTGATCCCGATTACAGGCCTTTGCTCAGGTATGAGGGTCGATGTCCTCCCAGGGGAACCTGAAAGGCAGGCTTAGAGCTTAACATGCTGTGCTCAAAATAGAACTTAGAAGAGAGAATGTAATCTAGTTGCACTAGGATAGCGTTATTCTTATGTTTCTCTCTTCTCATTACTATTTCAATCCTACTGTGTTGTATGGTTCTGGTTATTGCGGCTCACGCCTTGTTATCTAAAATGCAGTCGTTTTGTTAAACCAATCTTTAAAACTCAAACTGCCTTTGTCATTTATATATGAGACCACACTGTGTATGAGAGAACTGGTTGGGATCTGAGTGACCACGACTTACCTGGGAAGCACTAAGATGTCATGCGCTTGGCTGCCCAATTGTCTCTTCCCTTTGGGAGAGATGAGGCACTGCTTGTTAGCCGGAGCTCAACCCGGATTTGGGGTGACAAGGGTCCTTCACCGTGGGTTAGACTTAGTCCCCCACACTGTGAACGATCTTGCCGCCCAAAAATCCAGTAGTCTCATTAGGATAATGAGAGCCTAAGCGACAATCCCACACCACTTCCCTTGAGTAAGCCTTGGACTGCTCTGGAACTCTACCGTATCAGAATCAAGAGCTACAATGGGGTGTTTGGTTCCTAGTGGTCGTCAAGTGCGGACCTATTACTTATGCAGGCCACACAACTAATGATCCACCCTCCAACACAACACCTGAAGCCTCCTTTTCCTTTCTGCTTGATGGTACTTTCTTGACCAGGACTGAATCATCCAATTGTAGGGTTTTCCAAAGAATGACCTGACAACAAAGAGTTTCTCAAATCCCACGTGAAATTCCTGAGAAACTGCTATTCCTTGTTATTTCCCCACCCCAAGAATGACAGTGATTACAACTAATGCTAATTTCAGGATGAGGAATAATGGTGATTATTCCATGTAACTTATAAAAAAGCCCCAAGTCTAAAAATCAGCTTTTCTTACTTGGAACGTTTGGAACAAAAACTGAAGCCTTGGTGGGAGCTGAATAGCATAGGTCCTGATTTAAGGAAAGTGGCACTGCACCCAGTGCAGAACCACTTTCCTTTCACCTCTTAGCACCCCCCCTAATGCCACTATGTGTGCATCTTATCGAAGATAAGGCACACCATGGAAGTAATTAGAGAAACTAATGTCAACATTTTTTACGCTAGTTCAAAGCTTTGCAGGACTAGCGTCACAAATTATGGTGCTAATCCTGCAAGGCCCATTAAGGCCCATTGAAAAAAATGGTTTGCCTCCTTTTAACACCTGCTTTGAGCAGGCATTAAATGTGCGGAAAAAAATGATGCAAAGAAATCTCTTAAATTTCTTGGTGCCATTTTTTCACCCCCCAATGAGGAACGCCCCCTTTGCATACATTATGCCCGGCACAGGCATAATGTAGCACAAAGGGTTACAAAGTGGTGCAATGCATGCATTACGTCACTTTGTAAATCTTGCGTGGTGATTTTGGCCTCGTTGGGCCACATTAGCATAAAAAATGACACTAATGTGGTGCAAGGAGGCACTAGGGGCTCTTAAATCAGCCCCATAGTGTCTGACTTTTAGGGGGACCTCTGTGGTGTCATTATTCTAACTTCTCCTCCTGGAGCAGTTTGAATTCCAGAAAAAAACTATCAGGCCTGATTTAGTGTTTGGCAGAGGGGTTTACACCATCACAAACATGACAGATATTCCATCCATCATATTACATATATTTTATGGATTATGGAAATTGTAATACGGTGGACGAGATATCCTAAGTAACCCCTTTCTCCAAACTCTAAATCAGGCCATAAGTCACAAGGTAAACAGTTTGACTAGTATGACCATCCAGGTTTAACCAGGGCTTGCTCCTTCACAGTCTCTGTAAAATTGGACTTTGATCACATTCTACCACAAATATCAAGTTTGATTGACATGTTGCCAATTTTTGACGTCTGTGACTTACAAATTTAAGCATCTATATCAACAGGTATTTAAATTCCTATTTTTTTATTTTCTGTGCAGTTTTGCTTATAATATGTTCTGATATTTCTAAACTGGGGGGTTGAATTTTATTGGTTGATCCTTTTTGTATTTAGTACACATATTTCTAGCCAAAAGCCTACTGCTTAAGGATTAACTACTACCTCGATTTTGAACAGAGATATCACATATCACAGTGAGTTTTGTTTTCTTAAATTGGAGAGGTTAATTTTCTTTCTAAATTAGTAATTCACTTTCTTACTCCTATCATAAAAAATCATTGAAAACATATTTGTTAAAGGAAATGTCATAAAAAAAAACATCAACATATATTAACAACAAAGAAATTCCCTGAAAAAACAGTTAAAGTGAAGATAATGATTGTAACCAAAGCCTAAAAAAATCTGAATGAGGCCCAATCTGGTTAAGTATGCAAAACATAACTCATGCACCCTCAGATTCACTGTTCATTACTTCACACTTGACAAAACTGATGACATCATAGATGATTGTCACTGATTACTCTCAAATGACCTCATTGATTATGTCACTGATGCAATCGTATATGCCATCATTGTGTCACAATAATCCAGTTAGCTTCCCTAGCGCAGCTCAGAGGCAGCTGGCAGTAGCTGTACAGCCTGCTCTTCGCAAAGGGGCCGGCACGCACACACTTAACCTGAGTTGTCATGCACATTGTGCACAGACCATATTGAGCACACTGAATAAACCAGACTAAACTGGATATAGCCTTATTAAGTCAGTGAAGGGGCAACCTCACTAAGTCAGTGAAGAGGTAGCAATCCATCGAGCCTTATATAGGCTACTGAAACAGCAACAAGAAAGCACTAAACATATAAGCAAACAAGCCAACAAGTCCAAAACAACTCTCTGGAACATAAGCATCCATTGAAAAATAAATTGTACCCACCACCAACTGCTTCAGCTCCTAGATCCTAAGGAAACTCGGAACAAGAAGTATGCTCGTGCACTCTCAGCCCTACCCTCTCACTACTTTTTGATAATTCAACCTCACGTAATGGAGGGGACATCTGGATTATTAGTCGCATAAGACTGCACAAGATCTGATATATCTGGCAAAGCAAAAAACCCTGGGAGAGGGCAGAAGGCCCACTAAGGGCCTATCGAACACTAATCTAGTTTCAAGAAAATCCCGAAGGGCACTTGGACACTGGTTGTACTCTCAAACTCTAAGAAACCCCCCTAAATCCTAGCTGTAACCCTTGCTCAACACATTAAATTGCAATTTAAAAGCTATATTTGTCTCACTATTGAAGAAGAATCATGAAAACCCTGAAGCATTCAACGCTGAGGGTCGTAAACCAAGGGCTCAAAATAAATACATCGCCTGATGGAAGTATGCCGGGGTGTTCCACGACATCAATGGTGACTTTCTTTGGGAAAATCAACCCACACCAAAAATTAGCATTTTTAAAGGACCCCGTGGCAGCCATTTATGCAACACCAGACAAAACAGCAGTGCTGCTCAACCCTTTATTGCCTCAAAAATCGGACAAAGTAACTGAAACCCACACACTTGATGTCCTAAAGGACTCAGGTCCATCAACAGTTTCCTAAGCAAGTCCACTGTAACAATTAGCACAACAGCATGTTAGTACCATCGGAAAGTCCACCAAGCCAGCTTATGACTTTAAATGAAAAGCCATCCTTGTAGAAGCACAGGTCCTTGCCCCAAACAGATTGCACTCTACCCCACGTATAGTCAGTGCCAAGTCCTTAAATCAAGAGAGCGAGAGAGAATTTGTTAACACGGCTAATGATGGTGGGCTGGATGGTTCATGGTCGTGCTAGATTTCAATCTCAGATAATATGGACTTAGTACAAGCTTTAGAAGTCAGGATATTAATGCTAGATGATACCATTAGACCAGAACTCCTATCCACCATTTGCACAATAAATAAAACTGGAGGGGAGCACGAATCAGAATACAAAGAAAGAGGCACCAATTTTATAAATCAAAGTTGATGCATCTAAAGCAGGCTGAAACTATAGACCCAAATCTTGGCCAAGAGAGATCTGAGAGGGCGCTTATAAAATAAAGAATGAATGAATATCTAAATATCTCCAAGAAGCCCAGAAACCGAGGAAGATATTCTCCCTGATAGATAGCAATTTATCGGGATTGCCCACACCACTCCATTATAATCAATGATGGAGAACGTTTCATCAATAACTCTGGGGAAACAAACAAAAAGTAACCCATGCTGGTGGAAATCCAAGCACATAGTGACCCATGCTGTTGGGAAATTAGACGTGCTGAGTGACCTCTTGAACCTGATGGCCTCACATAAAACAGGGATCAACTCACAACTGGAAAATGTAACTAGTTTAATTTGAAAGGTTCAAGCAGTTTACTCACCATCACCAGCAAGTGTACCTGTGGTAAAACAAATTGATGAATTGCCCACCCTACCCAAGGCTCTAACCAGTATTCTGGATGCAAAAAGAACAGCACTAGAAGCATGCCACTTATGGCCTCTCAAACTAGTGTCCTAAATGGGTAAACATCATAGTTGAGAACTAAGGGCCATATTTGTGAGCCCCTAGAACCACCGGAGCATCACTTTTCATGATGCTCTTGTGGCGTAATGCCCTGCCCCGTATTTACAAAATGGCGTTAAGCCACTTTTCGTGTCTTAACGCCACCTTGTAAATACCTGGCTCTTCAGAAGCAGCCCTTTGTGTGGAAAGGGCGTGGAATGGGTGTTGCTGCGGGCATGCCACAGCACCACCCATTGCATTTTGATGCTGCCTCAGATTTACGGGTCGTCGTAAACCTATGGCAGCTCCAAAATCTAATGCCACCCTAAGGGTGGCGTTAGCAAGGCACAACAAGGAGTAATACTTTCATTCTTCCTCATTTTTTGCTTTTTCTATGTGTGCTGCATTCTGCAGCATGAAATGAAAGAGCAAAATGCCAGACAAGATTGTTTATGTGTGGAAAGGTGTCCCTTCCTGCACAAAAACTGTGTGTGCTGCATTCAGCACAAACACAGAAGTGCCAAATCGTCATTAGTGGTTGTTTATGTGCAGGAAGGGACGCCTTCCCACACATGAACAATCAAACCCCTCAACGCAGACATCCTTGCAAGGTGGTGCAAGGATGCCTGCATTGGTGCTAGGCAGCTCAATTTAGTGCCAGCGCAGGGGACAACACAAGGGTGTGCCGTATTCAATTGAATATGGCGCATCCCCACATTGTGAAAATGACGGAGCACGGCGCTACCAATTTTGGCGCTGTGTCGTGCTTCCTCATTTTCTATTAAATATTGGCCTAAATCCCTTGAAGAACAAATAACCACTCAAAATGATTAATAAAAATGAAGAAGAGGAACTCCAGTCTCAATTCTCCCAACCTGGCACTGCGACCGAGGAAAGTTTTCCAACCCATAAACTAACCAAAAAGTACCACAAACGAGCGAGACCGGCAAAAAACAAGATGCAGCGGGCAAAAGGGTCAGCACATAAAAGAGAATCTACCCCATATTTGGGACAAGTAAAACAGTAGGTGGAGGCAATAGAGGAAGTGCCTCTATTAATTCAGCAGACTGTCACCCTGATTTTACCTTAAACATGGACACCACCTCACAAGACTCTCTGGACATAACACACCCTCCGAAAGAAGTTATCAAAAGTCAAATAAACAAAAGGCAGGAAATTCAAATAGCGAATGTCAATAATCACAGCTCTGTAATAACACAAACAAAAAAAATACCCTCCTTTCATTCTCCTGCAAGTTCACTGTCTGGCACAGGAAAAAACTACAGGGACAAATTAATAAGACGTGTTAACCATCGTGATGGATTAGAACAGGGCCCTAACTCATATAAACCTAATAACACATCTGAACCGTACCCATTGTCAAGCAAACCCGTTTCCTCAAACAAAGGGCAATACGAACTTTGAGCCACCAGACACTGCGAATTCATGTACAGTGAAGCCACATATTATGTTTATCGAAACCAATGGCTATGATTGCCAGATCTCCATAAAATATGCTCAAAAGGAGTAAATCAATTAACACAAAAGATGGCCTGTTCGCTGGAAGTTTAACAGGCCTAGGAAAAGCTCAAAAAGGTGACATTACAGAAAATCATACTGAGTCAGCACAATCATCAGAAAATACAGAATCTCTAAAAACATCATTAATAACACATTAATCAAGAGTGTTAAAACCGGGCTTCCCTCAGAGACAACCCCTCTGTAGGAAGAATATATGAAATAATCTCCTGCTTAAACCGGAATACATCACTCAAGGGATTCATAATGTCCTCTGGAGGCAATACAATTAGACTACCAGCTGAAAGATATAACTTTGGCAGACTTACAATCAGTGGAATGTCTGGCAAATGATAATTCTTCCCAATCAGAATTTACTTTAAAAACTTGGGGCTCAGACCAAATAGCGTCATTAACCCCCAACCTTGGCCAACATCTTGAACAACTGGGGCATAACACTAAAGAGACACCAGGTGCCTGGGTACCCAGACCCCTTGTCACAAAGAGATAAAGCTTTGTCTTCCACAGTAACCCGTGTACAATCAGTCTTGCAGAATGTAAGAAGTAACTCATTTGGCTGAACTGAGGAGACACTTCAAAAGACCATGCCTAGTATGCCAACACTTCCCCCTTTTTGATTGGATCCCCACAGTTCTAAATGCCTTAAAAACCTATGAACTCATCATTTGAAAGAAAAGGGAAGGATTGGATGACACAGGTTTGCACTTTCTATCATGGAATATATCTGGAGCTAAAAGTTTGCTCCAAGATGGCTTGGATAGCGCCCTCTAGTACTGATACCGTTTGCAAGGATTTTACAGCATTGGAGAAACTCCTGGTGCTGAAAATCAACACAAAAAGTGCAACTTACTCAAACTCTTCTGCTCACGTAACTCCGCTTAGCGCTGCAGACTTTTGTGACACTTTTCAGAGTTCTGAGTAGCAGAACTCCACAAACACTGCCGAGGCCTAGCTGTGTCCTGATTGGCTAAGTGTACCTAACTACCTATGGCATCTAACTTTATGGTGTTTTGGTAGCGCACGCATCCCTCTGGCCAGGTGTGCTTTATTGGGGCCAATCTCCGGGGACCAGTACAGTGTTGCTGCCTATCTGTGCATCTGATCTATGTGCTCCTGTGTGTGTGTTTGGCTGCCAACTAAATGTTATCTCACCTGTGACTTGTCAGTCATTAACCTTCAGGCCTGGGTCTTAGAGCCAGTCTGACCACATACCTATGTGCGGAGGTTGACAGACAGTTCGCGACGGGGAATCTAACATTGATGATGCTACATTTGTATATAAAAATTTATTGTTTGTATATAAAAATGTCTTGTTGTCGTGCAGATTAATATTGGTTAGTCCAATATCAACAAGTTTCCTGTCTGATTACTTTAAAAAGGGCAATGAATAGAGCTGTGAAGTTTCAATCATGACCAGTAGATAAAGGAAAAATCAGCTCTCACCCACATGCATGGATAGTAATTAAATACTACGACGCCCTGACACCAGCATTATACGTAGCTATTCCTTTACCGGCACACATGAAGAAAAAACTGATGCCCTTGCTTTTTGGCAACCACCAGCCCTGGCCAGCCAACCAATATGGAAACTCAATGGTCCAATAGAATGTAGACTTTGCAAAGCAAAAAAGGAGGATTTTATCCATTTGGTCTGCATTTGTCCTAAACTGCACAAGCTTTGTTTATCAATGTTAAAGAGACACATCAACAAGAGAGTCATTCAAAGTTGCAGGGAAACAATATGTGTCAGTCTCAGCCCAGGGGACTCACAGTTAAATTTTAAGTTTGATCAATTTTTGATACTGGTGCCAACTGGTAAATATTAGCCTTAATTCCTCACCAAAGTCATTAGTGCCATTGGCATATTTTATGTTAATGCCTCTTTTTATTTTTCGTGACTTTTGTGCCCTTTTATTAGTTTTCCCCTAACTTCTTCTAACTTAATTTCTCCCTCTCCATTCCTTCTCTTCCCCCTGTCTTTTTTTTACATCCTACCCTTTGCATGGCAGAACGTGGGAGATGAGGTGGCACCAGTGCAGGGGGTGCAGCGAACCACACACCCTGCAGGGGTTGGCACTGCCAGGGTGTGCAGCTATGCCATTTTAGTGAGAAGGAGGTGGTTGCAGTTGTTTACTTTTGTGTCATGTCACCTCCTCTCCATTCAGGCCCAGGAGTGGGTACAGCATGCAGGAGGGTTGGCTGCTGTGGAGGAGGGTGCAGCTGTGCATCCGCCAACATACCGGGACTCTGCACACTCAGCAGCAGCTTGTGCACTGTTGGGCTGATATCCTGGACTTGTAGAGGGACCTTCTTATCCTACTGAGCATCCATGTTTCGGGGTTTGGTGAGTACTAGTAATTAATTAAGACTTATTTTGTTGTGTCCTATCATATAATGCAAATTTATTTTTTCAAATATCATGCTGGTCACACTCAGAGGTAAATGAGGTTCATGTAGCATAATGTTACGAATATTATTTGATCCAATTTGAGCAAGCCAGATGCTCGGTGCTACCTAGTACTACTCATAGGTCTAGGTGCTCTCTTGGTCTGGTTATTTAAGAAGTTATGGTGACTCCTCTGTCCTCCTGTCACTAAGATAGTGGTACTGTGGTAGCAGTAGTGAGTAATATATTTCAGTGAGTTAACGTTTTCTGTGTGCTTCTTTCTTTGTAGCTCGTACAATCCCAAGCAATTTTCTAGTGATGTATGCATGCATTGATGCATTAAAAAAGACAACTGACTGAATTGGTCCATCAAAGGGGGTTGTAAATGTGATTTGTGAAGTAAAGATAATTTGTTGAAATGCATTAGTATTTCTAAATGCAGTTTAGGAAATTTGGAATAGGGTTTAGGTAAGGTTCAGAAATTAGAAATAGGACAACTCAATCATATAGGCAATCTGATTTTCAAAATTACAATGTCAATATGTTGCTGTGTTTGCCTTTGCCAGTTAAAATATTTTCTAGGAGATTAACTGTACCACTAATCTATTTTCGTTGACTTCTTTCTTCATTATATCAGCACTGAAGGGAAAGAAGAAGACATTAGAGGGTCGGTCCGAGGAGGGTGCTACCACCAGTGCTGCAGTGGATGGAAGTCCCACTATCACCACCACCAGCACATTTGTGGCAGCAGATGGGTCTGCTGGCTCCAGTAAATTCTTGTTAACATTTATTTCTCTAACTTGTACCACTACCCATTAGATTAATTTTTCCTCCTTTCTCTTATACTGTGACTTTTTTTCAAATGTTCTACACTCTATTCAATGCTTAGTCTTGCTATCCTGCCCTGCATTATCCTTTTTTTTTATATTTCTTGTTTCTGTAGCTGACCTCCTCCTGGTTCTGTACGAATCTGTATCTTAATCTGCAGCTTATGCTTTTCTCTGCTTAGTTATACCGTGCCTCTCCCCTAAATTTATTAAACCCCGTGGACTGATATTATAATACACTGGATTAGGTAGTCTACTGTGAAGATTGCAGAGTCTGCAGACCCAAGCAAGCCCTTCTATGTTTGCTTGTTGTGAAGGCTATTTCTTGATGATGCTCAAATGATGAGAGAGTGACCAAGGTTATGGTGAACACCCCCAATGCTGTGTTGTAATTTCCCAGTGAGAGTTTAGAAAAGCAGTAAAGTAGTAGGAGAATGGTCTCATTGCATTTGCCAAAATTGCCAACCAAAACCAAACCATATGTCCTTCACTGACCAATTTATTCTACCCCTATATTACTCATCATCCTATCCCTGCCCTTCCATTACAGTTGGCTTTATTACTGGCATTTCTAACATTTTCAACTTGCAAAATGCCCAAAGTGATATTTTAGATGGGAGAGGAGAAACTGCGAACTCAACTGTAGTTGTGGTAAGACTGTATTTTACTTTAGAAAATGGAGGGAGGTCCGTATCTGGTGTAGATAATGTGCAATGTTTCTTCTAACCACATAAACCACCAATGCTGGAGCCAGAACCAGGGTGACAGCTAATGCAGCACCTGAAGGGGGAGTATCTGAAGTGGCAGGGACGGGTGATGGTAAGTCACATTGCTTGGTTATTGACAATTACTAAAATACCCACTGTATTTGTTAAGTCAGGCACATCCTACCCATCCGTCATCATCCAAGACCTCCTTGCCCATTGCACTCTGTGAATCACAACCCATGGGCCATGACCCCACTCAATTGCACGATGATTCAATCCAGCACTGCAGTGCTGGCCATGCAATGTGCATCTCTCCTTGATAATGTAGCTTTTACACAGCTTTCAGTGAATTGTAAACCAAAACAAAGATAAGGTGTCTTTCTCTTCCCTCCCAGTGCTCACTCAGTCACCTTCCTTAGTACTGCACTCCATTATTCGCTCCTAAATTCTGTCTTCATTAAAAACAAAAAAACAAAAATTGACATGTCAACTGTTATGTCCAGACAAGTGGTTGATACTTCACCTGGCTTGCATAATGGATTTCCGCCTGTTCAAATTTGCCATTCATCAACTTTCAGTTTGGACTACAGTGACTGACTAAGCCCAAGGTACATCATCAGTGAACCACCCCCGACTATTATACAGTAAAACCTCTACCTTGCCTACCCACTCTTTTCCATGTACCTTACCCTTCTGCAGCAGACTAAGGGCCTGATTTAGAGTTTAACAGAGGGGGTTACACCGTCACAAATGTGACAGCTATCTCATCTGCCGTATTATGAATTGTAATACTTTGAATAGGGTATCTATCACGTTTGTGAAGGAGTAACCCCTACACCAAACTCTAGGCTGAATCATTCCATAAGTCAAGTTTTCTTTTCCTTCCTATACTGCCAAGCAAATGTATTTGATTAAAATTATTTGTATTTGAGGTTAAGGCCAGGATGTAAAGCAGCAATGAGTGTCTGTGATTTCATGTTTTGCAGATGGGATACCCTGTGATGAAAATTCTCAATAAAATCTATATATTCTGTTCTTTTCTATGTAAAATGTAAATTAGCACTTGTATAGCGCACTACTCACCCGTTAGGGTCTCAAGGCGCTGTACTCATACCGCTATGGAACCCCTCCTGGCTTTTCCCTGTGAGGCGCCCACTCCTGAGCACCCCCAGGGTGAAGCCAGGCATCCAAGCGCTGTTGGGGCCGTTGTACTGCAGTGCATCGTTGTTCCCACTGCCTACATATGCCACACAGGACATCTATTATCCACATGTTATACATAATGTGTGTGACATATATTCATTGTTGGAAATGGACTTTCTGCAGGGTCACCCACAAACCTTTTGCCTTCCTCCTTTTCTTTTTCTGACCTCATGTTTGGTGGCTTTAGGACTCTGCGTACTTCACCACTGCTAATCAGTGCTGAAGTGTATATGCTTTCTCCCTCAAACATGGTGACATTGGCTCACACCCAATTGGCAAATTTAATTTGCTTTTAAATCCCTAGCAAAGTGCACTACATGTGCCCAGGGCCTGTAAATTAAATACTACTTGTGGGCCTGCAGCACTGGTTTATCCCACCCACATAAGTAGGCAAACACCCTACTGGGACCTTGGCAGACAGGATGGATCTGAAAGGGGACCTTTTTCACTTCTAAGCCTTCCCTCACTTCAAACGCACATTTGGGTATTTAAACAGGGCCTTTGACCCCACCAAATCAGACACTTCTACAGACACTTCTGGACCTAAACCTGCAACCTGTCAAGATGAACTGCCTGGCTGCCCAAAGGACTCACCTGACTGCTTTTCTGCAAAGGACTGCTGCCCTGCTGTTGCCCTGCTACCTTGCTACCCTCTAACTCTGCTGAGAAGTGCTCTCCAAGAGCTTGGATTGAGCTTGCCTCCTGGTTTCTGAAGTCTCAGGACCAAAAAGACTTCATCTCTGCAAAGAACTCCTTGTGCAGCGAAACTTTGAAGCACAGCCTGCCAGAAACAACGCAGAGCCTGCATTGCAGTGAAAAAATCACTGCACGCTGAACCGGAACGATGCAGCTCAGCTCCCCGAGTGGAGATCGACGCAGCACCAGCGTCGCAACCGGAACTTCAATGCACGGCCCACTGGATTGACGTATAGCCGAACATGGATGACACAGCCCGACTTCCTGCAAGAAGAATCGACGCAGCACCTGCCGTGCAACATAAATTTCCCTGCATTGCCCTACTGGATCAACGCAGCTTCTGTGACTTCATTCTGCACACCCAGGATTTCTCTGCATCGTCCCCGCAGCGTCCAAATACCATGCAACCCTAAGAGGATCCAAATCCGCACACCGGAAATCAACGCAAAGCCCTGGCTGCATGAAAAATATTGACGCATCATCTGTGTGCGCCGGAGAAAACGATGTACACCTCCCGGTTTTCCACGCATCTCCTCCTCTGCCGTCCCTTGCGGATAATTTAGACGCAAACCAGGTAGTTTGTGCTTGCAAGAGACACTTATTGCTTTTGAGAATTTAAGACTCTTTTTATAATTCTCTAAGGTGATATTTAAATGTGTACTTAACAAATCTTGATTGTTTTTACTTTATTTTATCCAGCTAAATATTCTATATTTTTCTACACCTGTGAGGTGTATTTTTGTGGTGTTTATACTGTATTATTTCATGATTTATTGCACAAATACTTTACACATTGCCTTCTGAGTTAAGCCTGACTGGTCAAACTACCAGAGGGTGGGCACACGATAATTTGGATTGTGTGTGATTTACCCTGACTAGAAAGAGGGTCCATGCTTGGACAGAGGGGAACCTGACTGCCAACCAACAACCCAATTTCTAACAATAATCATCTGGCTCTTTGGAGTCAGGGTACAATTAAAAGATGTTTGGAAAAGAGCAGGACCATAGAAATCAAAGATAACTTTTCATCCCTTGCAGCTGCCCCACCTGCAGAAAGCAGAGAGTCGCAAAAGTTTACCTGATGCGCTAGCTAGCACACTTCCAATCATTTAGCACATAAGAATACTTATAATCCATAGTGGATGATGCCTTACTTATTAAACAGAGTTCTTTTAATAAAGTGTCTGTTTGGTTTAATTATTTAGGAAATACTTTACCACAAATAAATCACTCTGTTTTTAACCTTATCCTTTTGTTGTCTCCTTTCAGCCAGTCAGTGGTTTTATGTGAGGCATGTGTTGTTAAAAATATGTGACTGACTTTCCTAATTATCATCACATCAAAATTCCAATGGCCTTAGGCGACCATCAGCAATGTACTTATACTGTGCCACTATCTCATTTGTTCTTTTTTCTTTCTTGATATAGCCATTCCCGGCAGGAGATCAGCAGCAGAGGCTGGAGGTCACCAGGGCCGATTACCTGAGGCTGGTGGACAAGGACGGCCCGGGACACATGCTCCCACTCCTGGACCTCAGCTCGGCTCCGCAAGCCAACTGCCTGTGCCTCCTGGCCACACCAGTGCTGCCAGCAGCTTGGAGCTGCCTGTCCCTGTGACATCCCCCCTTTCAGACTGGCTCCACCATTGTTGCGTCCTACATGAGCTGGTGCACTTGGGCCGTCGGATGGCACTCCTTGAGGCCAATTTCAACATCAATCAATAAATCAATCAACTAATACTTGTAGAGCGTGGCTAATCACCCATTAGGGTCTCAAGGTGCTGGGGGCACAGCGCCGAGTGTGAGGTCAGGGGAGTGGAGGTGCCTGGTGGGTGTGTAGAAGTGGAGTCTTTGGCTGAGGTATTCTGGTCCGGCTTTGTGGAGGGCTTTGTATGCATGTGTGAGAAGATTGAAAGTAATTATCTATTGGGAGCCAGTGCAGGTCTCTCAGTAGGGTGGAGGTGTGGCTGTGTTTAGGGGCATTGTTGATGAGACGGGCCAAGGCTTTCTGGCTGAGTTGAAGTCTTTTTGGTACCTTGGTGGTGGTTCCGGTATGGAGTGCATTGCCGTAGTCCAAGCGGCTGTGGAAGAGGGCCTGGGGACTGTTCTTTTGGTTTCCATAGGGATCCATTTGAAGATCTTCTTAAGCACACACATGTTGTTGTAGTAGGCAGAGGAGACTGCACTGACTTGGCGGTTCATCAAGCGTTAAGAGTCCAGGATGAATCCAAGGTTGCGGGTGTGGTCGGTGGGGGATGGAGTGCTTCTGAGGGCTGTGTGCCACAAGAAGATGTCCCAAGCTGAGGGGTTGTTGCTGATGAGGAGAACTTCAGTTTTTTCAGTATTTAGCTTGAGGCAGCTCTCCTTCATCCATGCGGCGACTGCCTTAATTCCGTTGGCTTTTGCTGTGTGCGAGTCGTTGGTGAGGGAGATGATTAGCTGAGTGTCGTTGGCGTATGAGATGATGTTGAGTGCGTGGTGTCTGACAATGGAAGCTAGGGGGACCATGTAGAGGTTGAAGAGAGTGGGTCTCAGAGAGGAACTTTGTGGGATGCCACAGATGATCTTGGTGGCCTCTGAGTACAAGTGGGGGGAGTTGGACTCTTTGGGTTCTGTCAGAGAGGAAGAAGGTGATCCATTCTACAGCCTTGTCTCAGATGCCGGCGTCGTGGAGACGGGTCCATAGGGTGTGGTGGGAAATGGTTTTGAAGGTGGCGGACAGGTCGAGGAGGATGAGAGCTGTGGTCTCACCCCTGTCTCACCCCTGTCTAGGAGGATGCGAATGTCATCTGTGGCGGTGAGGCTGTGGTTGCTCCGGAAGTCAGACTGAGAGGGGTTAAGGATGTTGTAGAGTTCGCTGTGTTTGGTGAGTTGACTGTTGACAACCTTTTCGATGACCTTGGCTGGGAAGGGGACTCTCATAGAGAATGCCCCATATTAGCCCTTTTCTAATTATTTTTTTTGGAGGGAGGGAGTTGTTGTGAGTGGGGAGGGTGGGACTTTGGGAATGGCATTTGAATTCTTTCTTCATTATGGACAATTTGAATTTGGGCATTGGATGGCGAAAGGTGTGGGAGAGGGATAGGCCTGTTCTGCATGGAGAGGGTGGGTTTTACATTTAATTGTTTATATTTTATATGTTAGTAAAGGGGGGATTTTTATAATTCACTTTATATCTGAAGTTTTTTTTTTTGTGTTTTACTACAACTTTGTACTGATACGTTTTCATGCCACCTGTCTTTTTAATCTATTTCTCTAAGTGTATGACAGTTAGGAGGATATGCTGGTATTCCCTATATTACCTACAGAAACATAGATAAACAAGCACTTATCTCATCTGCAGTAGGTTAGTTATGTACTAAGCAAAATAGTTCACCTCACCCCATAGTTCCCTTACCTGAACAGATGAAATGATTGCTGGTGGTCTCTCCCTCTGTCAATCTTCCATGTTCCAACACCTTATTGGAGGGTTTCCCAAGGTACTTTCTTTATGGTAGTGGTAGAGCGCTAACAGGGAAGACATCACATTGAGGTCCCACTCCCCCTAGGTGATTTCCAACTGTAGGATTAATCAAAAGATCACAGGCCACTGAATTGAAAGAAAAACAAGAGTTAGTAGGCGATTGTTGGAAATGGCCCTTTCTGCAGGGTTATCCCTAAACATTTTGCCTTTCTCCTCCTATTTTAATAATACTCTTTTTATTGCCTCTAGGACTCTGGGCACTTGCGCAGTTTACTGCCACACTGTCTTGGCATTGCCAACTACTTGCCAAGGCCTGAACTCCCCTTTTACTACACCTAAGTCATACTTAAGGTAGGCCCTTGGTAGCTCCACGGGCAGGGTGCTATCTAAGTGAAAGGCAGGACCTGTACTTTCATGTTTTACATGTCCTAGTAGTGATAAACCACCTATTTCATTTTCAACACTGTGAGGGCTGCTCCTCTCATGGGTTAGCAATGGGGATTCTCATATATTTTTTAGTAGTAATCTCTGATCTTGAAATAGTAGTGTGGGCTTGTTTGGTATACTTGTAATGGTAGTGAGTAATCCTGCTGATTGGTGTATTTGGATTTTGCATTACTATTTTAAAAACGACACTTTTGGAAAGTGGACATTTCTCTGTGCCTATAACTCTATGTGCTTTGCAGCCTGACTCCAATCGATGTCTGGGGATGAGTGACAGCTACATTTTGGGCATACTTTCCAGACAGCCACAACAAAGGAGGGTCTAGGTGTAAAAGGAGGGCCTAGGTGTGATAGGAGAGGCATCTGCATACTCGTAGTCTTCCCGGGCTCAGAGAAAGGGAGCCGGGGCGCACTTACATGTCAATGGTTGTGTACCTGCCTCACACAATGGTCTCATTTACCCCCACTTATGTCTGGGGCCAGGGCTAAGTTGAAAGGGGCTGTGCTACACTTCAAAGGGTCCCTTTGAAATCACCCTCTGAACAAAGACATTTTGGAGTATAAAAACAGGGGCTCTGACCCCATGTTTTTAGAGTACTTTTAGAACTAGGACTGAACCTCTATCAGAAGGACTGCTGTGCTGCCCAAAGGACTCAGACTGATAAGGCAGAGTGTTTGCGAGCAATTAAGTCCCCAAGGAGAACCCCAGGATGTCTTCCCTGCTGCGTTCAGCTGTATCATTGGCCACTACAACAGCTGCAGTTTGCGGTCACGGGCAGCTCTCCTAACTATGATTTTCACTGCAGAGGGACCAAAGGAGGTCCCTCCTACCTTTCCTTAACATGAGAGCGCACTCAACTGATGAGGGAAACCAGGGGGAACAAAAGGGTTTTTGCTCAAAACCCATCCTGGGGAGAAACCTTGATGGAGGTCTCACTCCTCATTGGAAACCCTCACCACATCCAGGAAGACACGCTGAGGGTTCCCCTCAAATAATTACCGTAATCAAGGTAAAAGGTGTACAGAACTTTCTGTCATCTACCATCAGTGGTACATTACTGCATTTAGCCAAATAGGAGCACAGGCACTCCTAGACCCTGCGGTCTTTTTGAAATGATGGTTTATGCACGATTACTGCCTTTGATACTACTGTGAGATTTGTGATCTGCTCTGATCTCTCATGATATATGTTGTTTCTGCCTTGCATTACCCAGCATAATGACTGCTATTGTCAGTATTGGTTTATGAGGCACAATAAATACCATCCGCATGCTTTGCTGCTGCATTTCGTGACCTGATGTAATATTATGTTATTTTTTCCTGCCTTGCCAGAATGAAGAGTATTATTACAGTAATTGCTCCATATGCACAGTACTTATGATTCATGTCTTTTGCAAATGTGATTTTTCCACTAAGCCTGCGAGGTGTTGCATAATATATACCATTTTGGTTTGTTATTATCAGTATGATGGATTTTATGGTAGTCATTGCTTATTATGCACAGCACTTATGATTAATGTAATTTTGGTCTTGTGGTATGTACACAATACAGAAGCATATTTGTATATAGTCATGTGTGGAATCTCTTTTGTGGTATATTTATTGTGTCGCTGGTTTGAGTGTGTTGTGCAAATGCTTTACACATTGCCTTTGGGGACAAGCCTGACTGCCCTGTACTGAGCTACCAGGGGATGAGCACAAGTTATATTCGGGTTGTTACCTACTTGCCCTGACTAGAGTCACACACTGTTATGTGTAGGCTCGTGTTTCACTCCATGGAATTCCGCATAATTGCACAAAAACTCTGCCTAATTCCACGGGGTTCTATGTGTGGTAATATAAATAATTGTATACGGGCAGTCCAATTGTTCACCATTAGGCAGTGCGGTTCAGATGGGGCTGCAGGTTCTGCATCGAGAAGGGATGTCACTGGAGTTAACTTAATAGAGCTAATAAAAACTGCTCATATGCTCCGTGGGATGGTCCTGTCCTGCTGTAGAGTGAGGAGAAATCATGTTTAACACCATGTGATGCGATGAGTGCTTGCAATGTGCCTTTCGCAGATGACAGGCAGCCTCGGGGCGAAACCCCCAACAAATAAATGATCTACAAACTTAGCTATTTACATTCTCAAAACTAAAAGGGCATGGTTTAGAATGGTAGTCTCACGCCCTACCTGGGACCCCCAATGCAATCGTTGGTCTCAGAGCAGCCTTCTCCTCAATCATTCCCTCGATCCCCCGAGGAGACCTCTTCACCCCGGCCCGCCTCGGATCACCAGCAGCAATTGCTGTGAGTCCCACAGATGTGTCATGCTGGTGACAGTCCCCCTGTCGGCCTGCCTTTTGGAATGCATAGTTCTTGCTTCCCTTCTTAGCATTGTTGTAGAGGTAGCAGAATGAGAATACCCACAATCATCTTTCCAAACACCTACCAGTACTGGCAGGAAAACAGCATTAGAGAGTAAGAGAAGCCTCACTGGCCATACAAGATTGATAGGAAAATGTATTTTAAACATGACTAAAAATAGGAATATCCATGATATCTTCCAGGGGCCTGTGCCTGGACCTAGTAAAGTAAGGGGTGTACCCTCACAGGATATCAAGTATACCATGCATGCACACACCGTACCAAGGGCATCAGGTTGGCATGCTGAGCTCACCTTTCTTGTGTCTCAATATTGTGTGTGTTTATGGACACATCTGGTGATTCAGCATAATATGTCCATTATTACTGTATATTCTCTGTATCTTACCATGGTTTATCTGTTTATTATTTTATTTATTTGTTTAGGTCCCCACCTTAGACAAGTTGCTACCTGCTGTGATGCAATAGGTTTCATAAACATTTAATGTGAACAACACTATTGGGGGCAGATTTAAGAGCCTGTAGTGCCTCCTTGCGCCACATTAGCTTCATTTTTGAGACAAAATCTCCTGCCAAATTTTAAAGTGGCCCAATGCATGCATTTTGCCACTTTGTAACCCTTTGTGCTACATTATGCCTGCGCTGGGGGGGAGAGATTCTTTGCATCATTTGTTTGGGCAACTTTAACGTCTGCACAAAGCAGGTGTTAAAAGGAGGCAAACTACTGATTTCCATCAGCGTCAATGGGCTCTGCAAGGTTAGCATCAACATTTTTAATGGTAGTCCTGCAAAACTCTGAACAAGCATAAAAAAGGTCGATGCTAAATTCCCTAACTACCGCAATGGTAGCATTAAGGGGCCGCTAAGTGGAGCAAGGAAAGAGACGCTGCAAAGGGTGCAGCACCACTTTCCTGGAATCAGGCCCTTACTCTCTTAGTGAGGAATAGGTTACTATCAGTGGTGGCCCGTCCTTTAGGGCGGAGGGGTCACGCCCCCCACCTTTTGCCCCTCATGAAGAGTGTCTGTCAGGCTGAACAAAGGCCAGCCTGACAGACACTCTTCATTTTCAGCTCAGACAGCCAGGAGTGATCCATGCACGATTTGCGCAGGCTCCTGGCTGCCTGAGCCGAACTTTGCTGGGCTGAGGAGGTCACAGCTCCTATGGGCGTGACCTCCTCGGCTCAGCAAAGGTGCCTCGAGGCCCTCCCCTGGGTGATAAGGAAAGCGTCACCCATTGACACTCTCCCTGGGCGCCTCAGGTTTAAGTCCAGAAGCGCCCAGGGCGAGTGTCAATCAATGACACTTCGTTACAGAGTGGGGTGGGGTCAGCAGTCTCACTGACCCCATCCCACTCTGTGACGAGGCTGGGACTGCTGCCTTCCCTCATTGGATGACCTCATGTCAGCCAATGAGGGAAGGCAGCAGTCCCAACCCTCCTGGGACCTGAAGGCTGAAGCTAAGTGTGTGTGTGTGTGTATGTGTGTGATGTTTTAAATTGAATGTTTGACGTGCACGTGCATGTTTGAGAGTTATGAGTTTTGTTGATGGATGTGCGTGCGTGCGTGTGTGCGTGAAAGAATGAGTGTGTGAAATCTTTTAAAATGAATGTTTGGTGCATGCGTGCATGTTTGAATGGTATTAATATTGTTAATGGATTTGCGTGCATGCGTGTGTGAAAGAATGAATGTGTGTGATGTTTTAAAATGAATGTTTGGTACGTGCGTCCATGTTTGAATGGTATGAGTGTTGTTAATGAATGTGCATGCATGCGTGTCTGTGTGTGAAAGAATGAGTGTGTGTGTGTGTGTGTGCCCCGCCCGCCCCCTCCCTCCTAAAACTGCTGGCCACCACTGGTTACTATATATGTAGGTCTGGATGAATTGCCAGCAGATCCTTAGGGGCATATTTATACTTTTTTGTGCAAAACTGCACTAGAGCAGTTTTGCATTAAAAGGTTATGCACCGGCTTGCACCATTCTTGAGCGCCAGCCGGGCACCATATTTATGGAATAGTGTAAGCTGGCGTAAAGGGTAGGCTAGCGTAAAAAAAAGTGATGTTAGCCGGGTGGGGGTGGCAGTTTGGGAGAAGGGAGTTTTGCACCAAAAAATGGCATTAGGCAGGTTAGAGTAAAAAGAAATTACTCTAACCAGACTAGTGTCATTTTCTGACGCAAAACCATCCATAGCACAGGACTCCTTTCTTAAAAAAGACAGGAGTCATGCCCACCACCCCAATGGCCAGCACTTGGGACCAGGGTCCCTTGTGCATGGCTGTTAGAAATTGGGTTTTTGGTTGGCAGTTAGGTTGCCCTCTGTCCAAGCAAGAACCCTCACTCTAGTCAGGGTAAGTCACACACAATCCAAAATCAGCCTGTGTTCACCCTCCGGTAGCTTGGCACGAGCAGTCAGGCTTAACTTAGAAGGCCATGTGTAAAGCATTTGTGCAATAAATCATACAACACCATAGCATAACACCACAAAAATACACCACACAGTATTTAGAAAAATATATAATATTTATCTGGGTATCTTCAGGTCAAAACGATCAAAGTTGCAATATGAATTTGTAAAGATATCACTGAAAAGTGATATAAAGTGTCTTAAGTCTTTAGAAAGTAAACAGAGGTGGTCATTCTGACCTCGGCGGTAAAAGGCGCCTACCGCCGGTCAGAAATCCTCCATAATTCCGCCGCGGTCGCGGTAACCCGCCACGGTCATTCTGACCCGCAGCAGCCAAACCTCCGAAAATCCGACAGCCACAACAGACCGCCAGACCAGCGGTCGGCGGAAAAGTGGAGGTGACCAAACCTCCACCGTCACGCCAACAGAAATACGCCCATGCCATTACGACCCACGAATCCACGCGGCGGTCATTCAAACGCGGTTTTCCATTGGCGGTACACACCGCCGCGGTCAGAATACACACAAACGAACAAAACTCCACCACATTGGCCGATTTGAATTCCACACACCTGATACACATACACACACCACTCCCACACACACAATACAATATAAAACACACACCCACATCACCCACAAACCCCTACGACAAAAAATTCAGAAAGAAGCACTGAGAGACACATCAGCGATCACAGAATACCATCACACAGAGGCACACTACACCATCACCCACACAATATCCACACACAAAACAACACACACCACCACACTCAACACACTTAACTACACATACTCCACCCCACACATCATACACACCACTCCATGGCACCCCAAAGACAGCCCCGCTTCTCAGACGAAGAACTCAGGGTCATGGTGGAGGAAATCGTTCGGGTAGAGCCCCAGCTCTTCGGCACACAGGTCCAATACACCAGCATTGCCCGGAGGACGGAGCTATGGCAGAGGATTGTCGACAGGGTCAACGCTGTGGGACAGCACCCCAGAAATCGGGAAGACATCAGGAAGCGATGGAACGACCTACGGGGGAAGGTGCGTTCCATGGTATCCAGGCACAACATCGCCGTGCAGAAGACTGGCGGAGGACCCCCACCTCAACCCCCACAATTTACAACATGGGAGGAGGAAGTCTTGAACATCCTGCATCCTGACGGCCTCGCAGGAGTCGGCGGAGGAATGGACACTGGTAAGTTGAAGCTTCACTACTGCTTCCCCCCCACCTGCATGCCAAATCATACCCCAACCCTCACCCCCATCCTCGAACCCCACCCTCACCCCCACCCCCATCCTCACCCCCACCCTCACCCTCACCCCCACCACCATCCTCACCCCCACCACCATCCTCACCCCCACCCCCAGCACACCTATTCCCTGCCAATGTCTCACCATCACAACCCACACATCCCAAAACCTAGGCCTGCATGCGTCCACTAAGCATGGACACCCATCACCAAAGCATGCCCAATGCATATACACATCCCCCCCACAAGCCACCCTCACCAAAGCCCCCACACACAAATGCCAGCACTTGGGGACACGGGAACCCACAGATACACCCATATGGCACACATTGAAACTATAACCATACCTCTATACCCCTGCAGGACCCGACTGCCAACACACCGCCACGGAGGGCCCAGAATTCTCCACACCCCCCACCCAAGAGGCCGTCAGCGATGACAGCAGCTCTGTTGACCTGGACACCGATGACCAGCCCGGACCATCGGGGACCTCTGGACAGTCGGTTCCCCTCAGACAGCCACAGGCCACTACAGACCCAAACCCCTCTGGGAACACCAGCACAGCTCCCACCCAGCGGGCCCATGCCTCTGTCTCCAGGGCACTTCAATCTGCGGTGTGTCTACCACTACAGGGCACCCAGGATAACCCACCACCCCAACAACAACAGGGACCTGGGGGCAGTGGTAGTGGGCACACCGGCCAGGGGGCAGAGGCCCAGGGAAACAGGGCAACTCGGAGGGCAGCTGTGCGACAGGGGGGGGACGGGCCCAGGGAACCCACTCTCCACGAGGCCCTCACCACCATCATGGGAGCATATAACCGCTCCCAGGAGACGATGGCGACAGTACTGGCCCGGTTCCAGGAGATCCAGGTACTGCAGGAGGAACACTATCGGGGGTACAGGGAGGACATCAGAGCCCTCACCTCCACCCTGGTTACCATGGTCGGGCTGCTGCAGGACCTCATCAACACCAGGACGGACACTCAACAACAACAAAGGGCCCCTGCCACTAGCCTGGACCAAGAACAGCCAACCACCTCCGCCGGCGCTAGTGGTCAGGAGGCCCCCGCACAACAGCAGCCCACCAGACCCCCACCTCCTGCAGGAGAAGAACCACCCCGCAAGAGGGCCCTGAGATCTCGCAAGAAGACAGAGTAGGATGTCAAGACCCCCGCCAGCAAAGGATACCACCTGATGTCATCCCACTATCCCACATTGTCACCCTGTCCATCCTTGAACTGCCCATGCTCCATCTCTCCACAGGCCTCTGGACAATGCACCTGTGTGACTGTTACTCTGGACTCTGCCATGGACATTCCTTCACCATAGCCCCCACCCACTTGAAACCACCCATCCCATTTTGAGCACTGAAATAAACACCCATTTAGCACAAAACTATCTGGAGTCTGGCTGTGATTTCAAAATATTGTAATTGACATGACAGTGCAAATATGTCCTTGTACATAGTGAAGTCAACAAACAGCTGCCACAAAGCTGTAGTCCATGGGGAAACGAAGCACAGGACTCGTAGTGGGGACCCCAGATCTGAAATAGGGAGGGAAAAGCCACAACTCAGTCATCATACACTGGGGCAAATAGACAGGCAGCAGAGATGCAGGAGAGTAGTTCACATTCACTAAATTATGTTTGAATTGTTACCTGTGTCCTATTGGAAGTACTGTTCAATGATTCTGTCCCTGTTGTCTGTTTCAGCCCCGTCGTCTTCCTCCTCGTCACTCTCCACAGGTTCCACAGCTGCCACTACACCACCGTCTCGACCATCCTCCTGCAGGAAAGGCACCGGGCGGCGCAAAGCCAGGTTGTGAAGCATGCAGCAGGCCACGATGATGTGACACACCTTCTTAGGTGAGTACATTAGGGATCCACCTGTCATATGCAGGCACCTAAACCTGGCCTTTAGGAGGCCAAAGGTGCGTTCGATCACCCTCCTAGTACGCCCATGGGCCTCATTGTACCGTTCCTCTGCCCTGGTCCGGGGATTCCTTACTGGGGTCAGTAGCCACGACAGGTTGGGGTACCCAGAGTCCCCCAATAGCCATACACGGTGTCTCTCTAGCTGTTCCATCACGTAAGGGATGCTGCTATTCCTCAGGATGTAGGCGTCATGCACTGACCCAGGGAACTTGGCATTTACATGCAAGATGTACTGGTCAGCCAAACACACCACCTGGATGTTCATGGAATGGTAACTTTTTCTGTTCCTGTACACCTGCTCCTTGTCTCTTGGGGGAACCAAAGCCACATGGGTCCCATCAATGGCACCAATGACGTTGGGAATATGTCCAAGGGCGTAGAAATCACCCTTCACTGTAGCCAATTCACCCACCTCAGGGAAAATGATGTAGCTCCTCACGTATTTCATCAGGGCAGACAACACTCTGGATAACACCTTCGAAAACATGGGCTGAGACATCCCAGAAGCAATTCCCACTGTTGTCTGAAATGACCCACTTGCCAGGAAATGGAGTACTGACAGGACCTGCACCAGAGGGGGAATCCCTGTGGGTTGGCGGATGGGGGACATCAGGTCGGGCTCCAGCTGGGCACACAGTTCATGTATAGTGGCACGGTCAAGCCGGTAGGTCAGGATAATGTGGCGTTCTTCCATTGTCGACAGGTCCACCAGCGGTCGGTACACGCGAGGATTCATCCGTCTCCTCGCCAAACCCAGCGGACGGTGCCTAGGAAGGACAACATGGAGCACAGAGTCAAGCAACCCACAGGTACGTACTCACAGCTTGCACAGTAAACGATTCTCTATGCAGTGAATGGCGTGTCTGAGTGGCTATGCAAGGCCTAGGCCTGTGTGACGCAGTTGAAATTGAGCCATGTGGACCCTCGAAATGGCGGCTGCCTGACCTGTGAAGTGTGACAATGGGATGTGAGGTCAATGCGCTGGCGTGGCACACCGCGGCGGTCGGCGGGCGAAGACCGCGGCGCGAAGCTGCATTGGTTAACATTGAAGCCTATGGGTTTCAGGAGCCAATGGCGAAGGGCGCCGGCGGTGGCGGTACGCCCCGCCGCGGTACGCACCGCCGCGGTACGCACCGCCGCGGACGTGACCGCCATTTCCTATCTACTTATCCACTTGCGACTTGAACTTTCACAGGAGAGGACCTATACTGCAAGTGTTGCTGTGACCTCGGTCTGGAAGGGACAATGGCTGCTGCGACTGGGGAAAGGGCCCCTGCCTTCACTGGAGAGGAGTTGGAGAAACTTGTGGATGGGGTCCTCCCCCAGTATGCGCTACTCTACGGTCCTCCAGACCAACAAGTGAGTTTAATTCAATATGGATTTGGGGCCACTGGCTGGCTTGGGGGCCTGGCGGGGGGCCTGGCGGGGGGCCTGGCGGGGATGGGGGGCATGTTGGGCCTGGCGGGGGGCCTGGTGGGGGGCCTGGCGGGGATGGGGGGCATGTTGGGGCTGGCGGGGGGCCTGGCGGGGGGCCTGGCGGGGATGGGGGGCATGTTGGGGCTGGCGGGGGGCCTGGCGGGGGTCCTGGCGGGGATGGGGGGCGTTGGGCCACTGGCAACGAAAATGCAGACAAACTTGAACGTGGTATTTCTCCCTCCCTGTACGTGTCACATAGGTCCGCGCCCATGAGAAGATCGGGATTTGGCGTGCCATCGCCAAGGAAGTCCAGACCCTGGGGGTCCACCATTGACGGGGCACCCACTGCCGCAAGAGGTGGGAGGACATCCGCCGTGGGACCAAGAAGACCGCCGAGTCTCTGCTGGGGATGGCCTCCCAACGTAGGCGGGGTGCCTGCCGTCAACTGACCCCCCTGATGTTCCGGATCCTGGCGGTGGCCTACCCTGATTTGGATGGGCGCGTGAGGGCAGCACAGCAGACACAAGGGGGTGAGTACAAGCATCATCTACTCTGTTGTCGCACAGTGGAGGTGTCTGGGTGGGGGAGGAGGGCTGTGGGTCCCCCTAGGCCAGGGCGATATCTGTAGGCTGGGCACCCCCGTAAGCCCCTGTGTCCCCAGCCACCACCCTCAGTAGTGTGTCAGTACAGCCATCCCTGGGCCGTGTCATCCATGGGTGCAGTTGTCAACTCTAGGCGTGTAGGGCATGTTCCACGGAATGCGTAGCGGACCCCAAGTGCGCAACTTAGTGCAGGGGGCATCTGTGTCTGTCATGTCCGCTAACTGTACCGGTGATCCATGTACTCAAAATCTCTTTATTTCTCTCTCCCCCCCCCTTTTTGTTTGTCTTTCTGTGCTTGTGTGCATCAGCATCATCAGGCGGAGGAGAAGTGGCATCGGGGCAGGAGGGAGCTGCATCTCACATGGCCCAGGAGGGCCATGCCACAGAGTCTGACTGGAACAGTGAGACGGAGGGCGAGGGGAGCTCCACAACGGGGACGACTGGACCCTGCAGCGACACGGACACGTCCTCGGAAGGGAGCTCCCTTGCGGGGGTGGCACCATCCGTGCCCCCCGCCATTACAGGTACAGCCGCCACCCAGCGCACCATCTCCGCCCTCCCAGCAGCCCCTCAGCGTTCGCCCCGTGCCCGCTCTGCCAGGAAGCCGGGCATCTCCTTCGCCCCAGGCACCTCAGGCCCTGCCCCTGTTACCCCCGCTGCCCTCAGTGAGGAGGTCATTGACCTCCTCCGAACGCTCATTGTTGGGCAGACTACCCTTTTGAATGCCATCCAGGGGGTGGAGAGGGAGGTTCATCGCAGCAATGCGTACCTGGAGGGCATTCATTCAGGTCAGGCTGCCCATCAGCGATCGTTCCAGGCTCTGGCCTCAGCACTGACGGCAGCCATTGTCCCTGTCTCCTGCCTCCCTCTACAAACTCCCTCCTCCCAGTCTCCTGTTCCTCTGCCTGTCCCACCCACACCATCAGACCAGCCTGCACACACCTCAACACCCAAGAGCAGCTCATCCAAACATAAGCACCACAGATCACGCAGACATTCACACAAGCAACATTCCGATGCAAACATGCCAACAGTCACTACCACCTCTGTGACCCCCACCTCCTCGTCTCCCTCCTCCCTCCCTGTGACGTCTACACTCACACCTTCATTCACCTCACCATCAGCCAGTGTTTCCATCACCAGCATACCCTCCACTCCAGTCCGCACACGTGCAGTCACCACCCCCACTGCCATTTACACGTCCCCTGTGTCCTCTCCCACTGTGTCTGTCACCCCCTCTTCCACACCACACAAACGCAGATACCCACCCACCCAACAGCCATCCACCTCACGACAGCCTCCCGCTCCTGCACCTGCACCCAAAGACAGCAAACTTGTCTCGCCTACAACCACATCCTCTCCCTCCACTCCCATACCCACTGTACCTACCACTCTCCAT
Source organism: Pleurodeles waltl (assembly GCF_031143425.1). Lineage (NCBI taxonomy): Eukaryota > Metazoa > Chordata > Amphibia > Caudata > Salamandridae > Pleurodeles > Pleurodeles waltl. The sequence goes on along the minus strand of NC_090440.1, from coordinate 450,909,217 downwards.
TGTCCCAAGAAAATCTATCTCTCTACTGCTACCTTCTTTCCTGACCCTGAGCCCCCCCCCTCCTTCTCGTCGGGGTAAAAAGAGCACCTCAGCCACCACCAGCCCTGCAGCCCCCTTGACAAGGGTGCAGGGGTATTGGAGCCCACCAGCCCGCAGGTCTGGATCTTCGCCCAGCAGCAAGGGGACAGCCAGCCCACCCCCTGGGAAGAGGAGCAGAAGGCGGAAGGGCCGCCGCCGGAGCCCGGATTCGATATCCCCCCAGGACACTAGCCAGCCACCGTCAACAGCCACAACTCCAAAGGGAGGAAAGGGCCACAGACTCCCGACTAAGGAGGGCAAGGGCAGCAAGGCGGAGAAGTCAGGCAGCAGGCCTGCTGCCCATGGAGGACCCGTCACAGCTGCCCAGGAGGAGCCCGCAACCCCCATAGCCGCTGCCCCGGGAGGAACCGGCACAGCTGCCCCGGGAGAGCCCACCACCCCCATAGCCGCTGCCCAGGGAGGACCCAGCCCAGCTGGCCAGGAGGGCCCCACCACCCACAGCCCAGGTGGGCATTGAAGGAGCACCATCCCCGCTGCCCAGGAGGGCACCACCAGGCAATGAGCAGTTGGCCATAGAATGGCCGCCGTCTCCAGCACCGCTCCGCTGGGGACCGCCGTCTCAAGAACCGCTGAACTGGGCCCTTCAAGGCAAGAACCGCTGAACTGGGCCCCGCCGTCTCCAGCACCGCTCCGCTGGGGCCCGCCGTCTCAAGAACCGCTGAACTGGGCCCTTCAAGGCAAGAACCGCTGAACTGGGCCCTTCAAGGCAAGAACCGCTGAACTGGGCCCTTCAAGGCAAGAACCGCTGAACTGGGCCCTGCCATCTCCAGCACCGCTCCGCTGGGGACCGCCGTCTCAAGAACCGCTGAACTGGGCCCTTCAAGGCAAGAACCGCTGAACTGGGCCCTTCAAGGCAAGAACCGCTGAACTGGGCCCTTCAAGGCAAGAACCGCTGAACTGGGCCCTTCAAGGCAAGAACCGCTGAACTGGGCCCCGCCGTCTCCAGCACCGCTCCGCTGGGGACCGCCGTCTCAAGAACCGCTGAACTGGGCCCTTCAAGGCAAGAACCGCTGAACTGGGCCCCGCCGTCTCCAGCACCGCTCCGCTGGGGCCCGCCGTCTCAAGAACCGCTGAACTGGGCCCTTCAAGGCAAGAACCGCTGAACTGGGCCCTTCAAGGCAAGAACCGCTGAACTGGGCCCCGCCGTCTCCAGCACCGCTCCGCTGGGGACCGCCATCTCAAGAACCGCTGAACTAGGCCCTTCAAGGCAAGAACCGCTGAACTGGGCCCTTCAAGGCAAGAACCGCTGAACTGGGCCCTTCAAGGCAAGAACCGCTGAACTGGGCCCCGCCGTCTCCAGCACCGCTCCGCTGGGGACCGCCGTCTCAAGAACCGCTGAACTGGGCCCTTCAAGGCAAGAACCGCTGAACTGGGCCCTTCAAGGCAAGAACCGCTGAACTGGGCCCTTCAAGGCAAGAACCGCTGAACTGGGCCCTTCAAGGCAAGAACCGCTGAACTGGGCCCCGCCGTCTCCAGCACCGCTCCGCTGGGGACCGCCGTCTCAAGAACCGCTGAACTGGGCCCTTCAAGGCAAGAACCACTGAACTGGGCCCTTCAAGGCAAGAACCACTGAACTGGGCCCTTCAAGGCAAGAACCGCTGAACTGGGCCCTTCAAGGCAAGAACCGCTGAACTGGGCCCTTCAAGGCAAGAACCGCTGAACTGGGCCCTTCAAGGCAAGAACCGCTGAACTGGGCCCTTCCAGGCAGGAACCGCTGGCCCTTTGGCAGACGTGGCAGGGCAGGATCTGTCTCGGGCAGGGCTGCAGGATGTCCTCTGGCCAACATGCCTCCTCCAGTGGCAGTGGAGTCTGCTATGGACTGCTTGGACTGTGGCTTTGCTCTCCCCAGGATGGCCCAGTGGGCAGGCCACCCACTGTATGGACTGTATGGACTGTGGCTTGGCTCTCCCCAGGATGGCCCAGTGGGCAGGCCACCCACTGTATGGACTGTTTGGACTGTGGCTTGGCTCTCCCCAGGATGGCCCAGTGGGCAGGCCACCCACTGTATGGACTGTTTGGACTGTGGCTTGGCTCTCCCCAGGATGGCCCAGTGGGCAGGCCACCCACTGTATGGACTGTTTGGACTGTGGCTTGGCTCTCCCCAGGATGGCCCAGTGGGCAGGCCACCCACTGTATGGACTGTTTGGACTGTGGCTTTGCTCTCCCCAGGATGGCCCAGTGGGCAGGCCACCCACTGTATGGACTGTTTGGACAGTTTGGACTGTGGATTTGCTCTCCCCAGGATGGGCCAGTGGTCATGGAGTCCCCTCGTGGATCTGGCGTCGTGTACTCAAGTGGCTGAGGTGCCCCCCCTTCCCTTCCCCCTGAGGTGCCTGTCCTTTTTTCTTTCTGATGCCCCTGCAGTGTTCTCTCCGTGGAGTTCTTGTCGTGGGACTGGGCCTTGCCCCTTTGCTCAGGACCCCTGTGGTCCACGGACAGTGGTTGGACTACATTTAGTAGCTGTATATATTTTGTACATAGTTTATTTATTTATTTGGATTACTGCTGTCCATTTTTCAATATATCTGCCCGTTTGAGATCTCTTCTTTTGGTCTTTGCATTATTTCGGAAGGGGGGGGTTTGTGGGTTGTGACAGTGATCTGTGGGAATGCATTGATGTGTGTGTTGTAGTGGGTGTGGGTGGGTGGGTGTGTGCTGGTAATCTTTTCCCTCCCCTGTGTCGTAGGTGCAGTACTCACCGATGTCTTCCGCGCCGCCGGGCGTGCTCCTGGTACAGGAGCAGGTATAGGAGTGCGGGGATGACCTGCAACTCGGGTTCCATACTGCCGGAATCTCGCGTGGTGTATGTGGAGGGGAGCGTTTTCCCGTTCGTAGTCTGTTTCCGCTGTGTTTTTATCGGCGGTGCTCCCGCCCCGGAAAAGGTGGCGGATTGGTGGGTCGTGATAGGGTGGGCGGTACATTGTCTGCCGCCTGGCTGTTGGCGGGGACCACCGCGCTGTTTGTTTGTTCCGCCGTGGCGGGCGGAGTGTTAATGCGGCGGGCTGTGTTGGCGGTTCCCGCCAGGGTCAGAATTGCATATTTTGGACCGCCGGCCTGTTGGCGGGTTGGCCGCCGCTTTATCACCGACCGCCAGGGTCAGAATGAGGGCCAGAGTCTCTTTCAAACACAAAGTACCTGGTTTCTGGTGGAAAATCTCCTCAGAGGGCCACAAAGGAAGAGGTGAGTGGAAAAAGGGTGTGTGCGTCGATTTCTCCCCAGCACACACAGACTTGCGTCGTTATTTTCCACGCGGGGAAGTCGGGCGTCGTTTTCCGGCGCGCGGACAGTCTCTTTCTGTGGGTCGCGGGGATTACCAGATGTCCCGGGTCTGTGCGTGGATTTTCCTGCTTGTTTTCCGGCTGCGCGTCGTTCTGCGGGGCTGCGCGTCGAAGTTTCGATCTCACGGCAGGCGTCGCGTCGATTTCTCCTGCGGAGTCGGGCGGCGTTGTCCTTGCGAGGCCGTGCGTCAAAGTTTTGATCTCACGCAGGCGTCGCGTCGATTTCTCCTGCGGAGTCGGGCGGCGTTGTCCTTGCGAGGCCGTGCGTCAAAGTTTTGATCTCACGGCAGGCGTCGCGTCGATTTCTCCCGGGAAGTCGGGCGGCGTTGTCCTTGCGAGGCCGTGCGTCAAAGTTTCGGTCGTCCCGAAGGCGTCGCGTTGATCAGCGTCGGTGTGCGGCGTTTTTCTTGCCGCGGAACAAGCTGTGCGTCGAAAAGTTCGGCGCACGGAGCGTCCAAGAGGAAGAGTGAAGTCTTTTTGGTCCTGAGACTTCAGGGAACAGGAGGCAAGCTCTATCCAAGCCCTTGGAGAGCACTTTTACAGCCAGGCAAGAGTTCAGCAAGGCAGCAGGCCAACAGCAAGGCAGCAGTCCTTTGTAGAAAAGCAGACAGGTGAGTCCTTTGAGCAGCCAGGCAGTTCTTCTTGGCAGGATGTAGTTTCTGGTTCAGGTTTCTTCTCCAGCAAGTGTCTGATGAGGTAGGGCAGAGGCCCTGTTTTATACTAAGTTGTGCCTTTGAAGTGGGGGTGACTTCAAAGAATCTCTAAGAAATGCACCAAGTTCCCTTTCAGCTCAATCCTGTCTGCCAGAGTCCCAGTAGGGGGTGTGGCAGTCCTTTGTGTGAGGGCAGGCCCTCCACCCTCCCAGCCCAGGAAGACCCATTCAAAATGCAGATGTATGCAAGTGAGGCTGAGTACCCTGTGTTTGGGGTGTGTCTGAGTGAATGCACAAGGAGCTGTCAACTAAACCTAGCCAGACGTGGATTGAAGGGCACAACAAGATTTTAGTGCAAAGAAATGCTCACTTTCTAAAAGTGGCATTTCTAGAATAGTAATATTAAATCCGACTTCAAAGTCAGCAGGATTTTGTATTACCATTCTGGCCATACTAAATATGACCATCCTGCTCCTTTGAGATCAGCAGCAGCCACTTCATCAGTGTATGAGGGCAGCTCCAATGTTAGCCTATGAAGGGAGCAGGCCTCACAGTAGTGTAAAAACGAATTTAGGAGTTTCACACTACCAGGACATATAACTACACAGGTACATGTCCTGCCTTTTACCTACACAGCACCCTGCTCTAGGGGTTACCTAGGGCACACATTAGGGATGACTTATATGTAGTAAAAGGGGAGTTCTAGGCTTGGCAAGTACTTTTAAATGCCAAGTCGAAGTGGCAGTGAAACTGCACACACAGGCCTTGCAATGGCAGGCCTGAGACAGGGTTAAGGGGCTACTGAGGTGGGTGGCACAACCAGTGCTGCAGGCCCACTAGTAGCATTTAATCTACCTGCCCTAGGCACATGTAGTGCACTCTACCAGGGTCTTGCAAGTAAATTAAATAGTCAATCATGGATAAACCAATCAGTAGTACAATTTACCCAGAGAGCATATGCACTTTAGCACTGGTTAGCAGTGGTAAAGTGCCCAGAGGTCAAAAGCCAACAACAACAGGTCAGACAAAATAGGAGGAAGGAGGCAAAAAGTTTGGGGATGTCCCTGTCAAAAAGCCAGGTCCAACATGACCCCCTACCAGCCTAAAGCCAGGGGAGAACAATCACTATCCTGATGTACTTCCCTGTTTGAGGCGACAGAACAAGGACCCAGGCCCACAACAGCAGGGGCATGCTCCAGTTCTTCGCCTTCCTGACTCCAATTGGATCAGTCTGTCCATACTCTCAGGGCCCACTAAGCCAACCCATGGGGAACCTTTCTCCTTACCTGCGGATCCCATCTGTGCAGCACCTAACCTTACTTTGCTCACAGATGTATCCCAGGAGCAGGATAGTACCACCATGACCAACACAGTGGTGTTGCCCACTCTACCCCTGGGGTGTGACACTTGTCCCCTCCCCAGGGATAACTCTGTCCACCCGGACAGCAAGCCACAGTGATTACTGACAGCTGCCAGGGATGAGAGCCAGGCCCCAGGCCTCTCAAAGCTCTCCAACCACTGTGGCTGTGGAGAGTGGGGGGCGGTAGCTCCAGGTGCTGGGCACCCTTTAACCACTCTCCCTTCCACCAGGTCAGGGATGACAGCCTGAACCTGGTCCTCCCCTCTGGGGCTTTGTACCCTCCCTCCTGGAGCGGTACCCCCAGAGTCCAACATGGTCAGGGTGCTTACAGAAGTCACCCTGTACCATTCCTCCACCAGTGCAGGGCTGTTAACCTGCAACTGGCCCTCCAACCTGGGGCCTGTACCTTCAGGTTGGACTAGGGCCCGGGGTGAGGCTTCCCTCCCCCTGCCTTCCCTTCTGGGGTCCAGCACCCTCCAACTAGGAGTGGCCTCCTCAGAAGACAACATGGTAGGGGCACTGTTATCAGTAGCCCCTCCCTCCAGGTCCGGGGGGACACCCTGGACCTGGTCTTCCAGCCCAGGGTCTGTACCCTCAGACTGGATCACTGCCTGGCAAACCAGGACTTCCTGGGAGGCACACCTACCCCCCACCAGGTCAGAGTTTAACCTCTGCACCTGACCATTCATCTCAGAGTCACCACCCTGAAGTTGAACAATTGCCTGGCACGCCAGGACTTCCTGGAGGGCACACTGACCCTCCACCAGGTCAGAGTTTAACCTCTGCACCTGGCCATTCAACTCAGAGTCACCACCCTGAAGTTGAACAATTGCCTGGCACGCCAGGACTTCCTGGAGGGCACACTGACCCTCCACCAGGTCAGAGTTTAACCTCTGAACTTGGCCATTCAACTCAGAGTCACCACCCTGAAGTTGAACAATTGCCTGGCACGCCAGGACTTCCTGGAGGGCACACTGACCCTCCACCAGGTCAGAGTTTAACCTCTGAACTGGGCCATTCAACTCAGAGTCACCACCCTGAAGTTGAACAATTGCCTGGCGCACCAGGACTTTCTGGGAGGCACACCTACCTCCCACCAGGTCAGAGTTTAACCTCTGAGCCTGGTTCCCCAACCCAGGGTCACCACCCTGAGGTTGGGCAATTCCCTGGCACGCCAGGACTTTCTGGGGGGCACACCTACCCCCCACCAGGTCAGAGTTTAACCTCTGAACCTGGTCATCCAACCCAGAGTCAACACCCTGAGGTTGGACAATTGCCTGGCACAGCAGGGCGTCTTGGGAGGCACACCTACCTCCCACCAGGTCAGAGTTTAACCTCTGAACCTGGGTATCCAACCCAGAGTCACCACCCTGAGGTTGAACAATTGGCTGGCACGCCAGGACTTTCTGGGGGGCACACCTACCCCCCACAAGGTCAGAGTTTAACCTCTGAACCCGGTTACCCAACCCAGAGTCAGCACTCTGAGGTTGGACCACTGCCTGGTACACCAGGACTTTCTGGGGGGCACGCCTACCCCCCAACAGGTCAGAGCTTATTCCCTGAACCTGGTTAGCCAACCCAGAGTCAACACCCTGAGGTTGAACCATTGCCTGGCAGGCCAGGACTTCCAGGGAGGCACACCTACCTCCCACCAGGTCAGAGTTTAACCTCTGAGCCTGGTTCCCCAACCCAGGGTCACCACCCTGAGGTTGGGCAATTGCCTGGCACGCCAGGACTTTCTGGGGGGCACACCTACCCCCCACGAGGTCAGAGTTTAACCTCTGAACCTGGTCATCCAACCCAGAGTCAACACCCTGAGGTTGGACAATTGCCTGGCACAGCAGGACTTCTTGGGAGGCACATCTACCTCCCACCAGGTCAGAGTTTAACCTCTGAACCTGGGTATCCAACCCAGAGTCACCACCCTGAGGTTGAATCTTTGCCTGGCATGCCAGGACTTCCTGGGGGGCACTCTCACCCCCCACAAGGGACACACAAGAGTCTGGTTGGCGCAGGTCTCCCGACCTCTGCCCATCCGGCAGAGTCTGGGTTTCCCCCAAACCAGAAACGGTTTCACCTGGGTCATTCCTGGTGGGCTCTGCTCTCAGAGCTGTCCCCTGACTCCCAAGGTCCTCCACTGGGGTCTGCAACCCCCTCTCAACCCTATGTCTGGACTTCTGCACCCCCTCACTATGAGGGGTACTGCCAGACACCAGAACTGTTGGGATGCTGGCTACAGTCACCCCCCCAAGTTCTCCTGACACTGCGGGGCTTCCCTCAAAAGGTGGCCCTCCGGTACAGGCTAGGCTTCCCTCCTGGTGTTCCCTCATGGAACCCTCTAGGACCTGGGACCTACCTGGGACACTACAATCCTTTCCCACCACACTCGGTTGGGAACCACCTAGACCACTCCCTTCAGGAGCACCCCCAAATGCCTCTTCAGACTCTCTGGTACTCACCCAGAAGTCTGCCTCCATTGTAAGTTCCCTGGGGTCAGAGAACTCACACTCCACCTGGTGTTGGCGTAGCTCTGGAAAATAAGGACCAGACATATGCTCTCCAGCAATTACATCACTCTGCCCTTCACATGTATTAACCACAGTACCCTTCACCCAACCACCCAGTAACTCAACCTTGGAAAAGCACTCTACTTCACCCTCCTGAGACTGGTGAGACAGTATCTGTCTGTCCCTGACACTCAACCCAAACTCTTCTGGGATGTCTCTACACTCTATATCCAGGACGTCCACCAGGGGGGAACCCTTTTCTCTGTCACTCTCTGCTAGAGTCAGTAAAGTGTCCCTCCCCCCAGTAGGAATATGACTCCCTGTGCCAGTTCCCCAATCCTTCTCAGGGACCCTGTGCATAACGGGAACTACCTCATACCCTTGAACTGCCTGGGGTGTGTCAACTCCCTTCTTCAAGTTGGGCACCACATCTCTGGGCTTGTGCCCTTCTTCAGCAGTACTAGATGCAAGATTTTTGCAGCCACCATCTGAACTGGACTCAGCCCTTCCGGCCTCCAGTTTCAGCTCTTTACAGCTCAGCTCTTGAGCTGCAATCTTTTCTTCTTCCAGGGCTAAGAGTCTTTTTGCCTCAACCTCTGCAAGATACTCCTCTAATTGTTGCTCCTGTCACCTTTGACTTCGGAGCCATTCATCTATTTCTGGGTCACTGTCCAACTCTGAGTAGTCTTCCTCCTCATCTGAGTAGTCTTCCTCCTCATGTGCGTAGTCCTCCTCCTCATCTGAGGGGTACTTAGTCATTTGGTTTCTTGCTGCCTCTCTCTCTGCCCATCTTTCCTCCCCCCCAGACTATGTAGTGATGGAGCATCTCCGCTTTAGTGGGTCTCCTTGCTACAGGAAGGCCCCATTGTCTGCAAAGCTTCCTTAGGTCAGCCTTAGTGAGGTGGTCAGTACGAACAAAGAATGAGTAGGTACACAATCCCATTTTGATAAGATCTTATCAGCAAAAACCAAAATCCAAAGTCCAAAATATCAATAGTATATCCAAGAGGACATCAGAGAACCAAGAGCCAAAAAAGATGAAAAATCAAGTCGACCTTCAACTGTGGGTAGGTAGTGAAATACTTAGCTACTGTATGTCACTGCACAAACACAAGTCCTATCCTCACCGCTGATCACCAATGTTAGAAATGGGGTTTTTGGTTGGCAGTTAGGTTGCCCTCTGTCCAAGCAAGAACCCTCACTCTAGTCAGGGTAAGTCACACACAATCCAAAATCAGCCTGTGCTCACCCTCCGGTAGCTTGGCACGAGCAGTCAGGCTTAACTTAGAAGGCCATGTGTAAAGCATTTGTGCAATAAATCATACAACACCATAGCATAACACCACAAAAATACACCACACAGTATTTAGAAAAATATATAATATTTATCTGGGTATCTTCAGGTCAAAACGATCAAAGTTGCAATATGAATTTGTAAAGATATCACTGAAAAGTGATATAAAGTGTCTTAAGTCTTTAGAAAGTAAACAGAGTCTCTTTCAAACACAAAGTACCTGGTTTCTGGTGGAAAATCTCCTCAGAGGGCCACAAAGGAAGAGGTGAGTGGAAAAAGGGTGTGTGCGTCGATTTCTCCCCAGCACACACGGACTTGCGTCGTTATTTTCCACGCGGGGAAGTCGGGCATCGTTTTCCGGCGCGCGGACAGTCTCTTTCTGTGGGTCGCGGGGATTACCAGATGTCCCGGGTCTGTGCGTGGATTTTCCTGCTTGTTTTCCGGCTGCGCGTCGTTCTGCGGGGCTGCGCGTTGAAGTTTCGATCTCACGGCAGGCGTCACGTCGATTTCTCCTGCGGAGTCGGGCGGCGTTGTCCTTGCGAGGCCGTGCGTCAAAGTTTTGATCTCACGGCAGGCGTCGCGTCGATTTCTCCTGCGGAGTTGGGCGGCGTTGTCCTTGCGAGGCCGTGCGTCAAAGTTTTGATCTCACGGCAGGCGTCGCGTCGATTTCTCCCGGGAAGTCGGGCGGCGTTGTCCTTGCGAGGCCGTGCGTCAAAGTTTCGGTCGTCCCGAAGGCGTCGCGTTGATCAGCGTCGGTGTGCGGCGTTTTTCTTGCCGCGGAACAAGCTGTGTGTCGAAAAGTTCGGCGCACGGAGCGTCCAAGAGGAAGAGTGAAGTCTTTTTGGTCCTGAGACTTCAGGGAACAGGAGGCAAGCTCTATCCAAGCCCTTGGAGAGCACTTTTACAGCCAGGCAAGAGTTCAGCAAGGCAGCAGGCCAACAGCAAGGCAGCAGTCCTTTGTAGAAAAGCAGACAGGTGAGTCCTTTGAGCAGCCAGGCAGTTCTTCTTGGCAGGATGTAGTTTCTGGTTCAGGTTTCTTCTCCAGCAAGTGTCTGATGAGGTAGGGCAGAGGCCCTGTTTTATACTAAGTTGTGCCTTTGAAGTGGGGGTGACTTCAAAGAGTCTCTAAGAAATGCACCAAGTTCCCTTTCAGCTCAATCCTGTCTGCCAGAGTCCCAGTAGGGGGTGTGGCAGTCCTTTGTGTGAGGGCAGGCCCTCCACCCTCCCAGCCCAGGAAGACCCATTCAAAATGCAGATGTATGCAAGTGAGGCTGAGTACCCTGTGTTTGGGGTGTGTCTGAGTGAATGCACAAGGAGCTGTCAACTAAACCTAGCCAGACGTGGATTGAAGGGCACAACAAGATTTTAGTGCAAAGAAATGCTCACTTTCTAAAAGTGGCATTTCTAGAATAGTAATATTAAATCCGACTTCACCAGTCAGCAGGATTTTGTATTACCATTCTGGCCATACTAAATATGACCTTCCTGCTCCTTTCAGATCAGCAGCTGCCACTTCAACAGTGTATGAGGGCAGCTCCAATGTTAGCCTATGAAAGGAGCAGGCCTCACAGTAGTGTAAAAACGAATTTAGGAGTTTCACACTACCAGGACATATAACTACACAGGTACATGTCCTGCCTTTTACCTACACAGCACCCTGCTCTAGGGGTTACCTAGGGCACACATTAGGGATGACTTATATGTAGTAAAAGGGGAGTTCTAGGCTTGGCAAGTACTTTTAAATGCCAAGTCGAAGTGGCAGTGAAACTGCACACACAGGCCTTGCAATGGCAGGCCTGAGACAGGGTTAAGGGGCTACTGAGGTGGGTGGCACAACCAGTGCTGCAGGCCCACTAGTAGCATTTAATCTACCTGCCCTAGGCACATGTAGTGCACTCTACCAGGGTCTTACAAGTAAATTAAATAGTCAATCATGGATAAACCAATCAGTAGTACAATTTACCCAGAGAGCATATGCACTTTAGCACTGGTTAGTAGTGGTAAAGTGTCCAGAGGTCAAAAGCCAACAACAACAGGTCAGACAAAATAGGAGGAAGGAGGCAAAAAGTTTGGGGATGTCCCTGTCAAAAAGCCAGGTCCAACAATGGCCATTGCACCCAGTGCCATGTAGAGGAGCCAATTTCAGGGCCCCCAATGGCACTTTAAATGAATAAATAAAATACTTTCCTGTACATACCTATACTTGGGATGGGTACCCGATCCCCTGCTGTCCCTCTGGTGTGGGTGTGGGTGTCCCTGGGGCCTGGGGCCTGGGGAGGGCACCTGTGGACTTATTTGATGGTGTTTCACCATAGAAATAGGCCTACAGGTCCCCTAACGCCTGCCCTGACCCAGGTGTCAAATAATGGTGCAAAGCAAGCTTTGCACTATTATATGACCCCTCCTCCCCCGTGTGTGATTTTAGCATAGGGGATAAATATGGCACTAAGGCCATATAGTCATGTTTTGCACAGGAATGATGCAAGGTAGATTTCCATGTCCCAAAAATGACTTTAATTCCACAAGTTTGGTGCTTGACGGTAAAAAATATGGAGTTAATTTTGCACCGAATTTGCATTTAAAAAATGACTCAAATTCGGCACAAAACAAGTATAAATATGCTCCTCAGTGACTAGAGAGGTGAGAAAAATGTTGACCAGTACCTCTATAGTGTAGACAATCCCCACACTCAGAATTCCATTCTCAAATTTGTGGAGTTCAGGGATTACACATACATTTTCACAGTTAAGAAAATCATAAAATTGTATCTGATATCTTACTTATTGTTTTAAACTTGATATAGGTTTCATTTTGCCTACAGCAAAGGTTACATTTTTGTCACTGATAGTCAATTTTAATCTTACCTTTTCCAGTCCCTCATATACTTCACTTTTTCCGGTATTTGTTGATAAAAGATCTCTGGCAAAAGACCTTCTTGCAGGGTTCGCCAGGCATTGCAGCCCCAGCCAGACAAGGAGCAATGCCGGATGATGAAGCATGTCACCTAAAGGTGAGTGAGGGCTTCTGTTCCAAATGCTTGTGGTGACCATAGACTCCCATCTGAATTGGTAGTGTGGGGCCCTACACTTCAGAACAGTGTATTCTTTGTTGATGATTTGTATTAATTTTGGAGAGTTTACACTGGACCCCATAATTTTTCCCTGCCCCTCTTCTTTCATTACCTGCAGCAGATGCAACAAGGAGATATCTTGACCCATCGTACTGTCCTCCTTGCTGACTTCCCATGTGAAAATCCCCAAAAGGAGTGGCATCTGTGTCAGGCACTTGATTAAGCCCCATTTGTCTGCATCGATAGTCATAGCTTTCCCAATTTCATCACCTCCTCTTTGAATGACATAGGCCCTCATTATGACCCTGGCGGTGGGTGACAAAGTGGCAGTAATACCACCAACAGGCTGGTGGTAAATACCGCCAAATTATGACCATTGCGGTGATAACTCCCATTGACATCCAATGTACCACACCAACCGCCATGGCGGAAACAACAGCCACCACAGCGGTAGTCAACAACAGCCAGGCGGAAGACAAAATACCACCCACCATATTAAGACACACAAACCCCCCATCTTTTCCGTGGCAGTACCAACGCCAACAAAAGCCTGGCAGAAACAGACCTCAGAAGTGAAAGGACTCACCATTGGAGACACAGGGAAGAACCATGCTGCCATGGAACCCGAACTGCATGTTTTCCAGATGATCTACGCTATGCTGGAACACCATCGCCGACCAAGATGATGATGATGAGTACAGCCGCCTAGCACACAAGAGAGGGTGGGAGGAAAATGAGAGTGACACACACACGCACCACACACACCCGACACACATGCAGACAAGGGGAATTGACGAAAGTGATTGTAATCAGATCCACATCAAAATCAATAATTCTATTTGTCAATGAAACAGATATGTACACATGTACACAAAGGGACTCTGCCCCTCTCCAATGTTAAAAGGGCCCACATGGCCACAGGGCACAGTCTAACGCCAAACTCGAGTCCTGACCACATCCGGATAGTACACTACGTGGGGAGCGGCACCTCACCCGGATGTGAGAACAAGCCCACTGATTCTGGAGGGGGCAAGATGCCCGTTGCTTTGTCCTGGGGAGTGCAAGGCCACAGTCTCTCAAGTGGGTGACTTGCCCAATGGTTCTGGGGAGGGCAGCCCGCATAGTAACCCCTGGATGGTGGACTACATGGCATCCGCCGACGGTGATGGCTGCACTGTGGTGTTGGTTGGAGGAGGCTCCTGGGCAGTCCCTGCATTCAATGATGGCTGCATGGTGGTGGTTGTTAGTGGAGGCTCCTGGGCAGCCCCTGCGCTCACTGATGGCTGCACATCAACAGCTAGTGGTGGGGGCCCTGTGACAGCTGGTGGTGGTGGTGGCGGTGTTTGCCGGGCAGCTTCCACTGGCATAGAGTGCCTTGTCTCCTCCTGTTCATGGGTCAGGGATCCCTTACCCTTCCTGGCAGGGGTGGATGGGCTCTTCCACTCTCTGCCTGTTGGTGCTGGCTCCTTCCCCTTCTCCACAGCTGGTGCAGGCTCCTTCCCCTTCCTCACAGCTGGTGCTGGCTCCTTCCCCTTCCTCACAGCTAGTGCAGGCCCCTTCCCCTTCCTCACAGTTGGTGCAGGAATACTCCCTTTCATCCCTGGTGGTGCTGGCTCCTTCCCCTTCAGTGTTGCTGGTCTGGTATCCTTACCAGCATGAGTAGGTGGTGCCACCACTGTCCCCGTGGACTGTTTGGCTGAGGTGCTGGGCTGTGTCCTTGGAACCCTGCCCATACGTGCAGGACAGGGGGGAGGGGTAAGGAAGAGGTCAAGTTAGGCAAGAAAAAGCTTTTTAGGGACGCTGGGGCAGAAGGAGGGAGGAGTAATGGGAGTGGAGAATGAGGGAGTGGTTGCTGGAGGTATATGCCTGCTGGAGGTGGGTGCAGGTGCATGGGCTGTATGCTGATTGAGGTGGATAGCTGTTGGGTGTCTGAGTGCTTGCGTTTGTGCCCTTTGGGTGGAGACAGACACAATGGGAGAGGACACAGGGGACGCATGCATGGCTGTTGTGGAGGTGTCTGCCACTGAAGTGTGTGTTCTGCTTTGGATGGTGATGCTAGTAGTGGATGTTAATGTAGTGCATGCAGGTGTGAGTGTGGACATAACTGGGAGGGAGGCGGAAGAGGAGGAGGGGGAGACAGTGGAGGATGTGGATGTTGTTGTGTATGCAATGGTATGGTGTTTGTGTGAGTGCCTGTGGGATGAAGTGTGGTGCTTGTGATTGCCTGTGCCACTCTTGTGTGTTGCCTTGTGTGCATGCTCGTCTGTCTGTGTACTTAGGATGGGTTGGGGTTGAGGAGAATGGAATTGGGAAGTGGAAGTTGGAGGGGGGACAGTAGAAACAGGGACAATGGCTGCCATCAGAGAGAAGGCCAGAGCCTGAATCTATCTCTGTTGGGCTGCCAAACCACCATGAATGCCCTCTAGGAATGTATTGCATTGCAGCATCTGGGATGCCAGCCCCCGGATGGCATTCACCATGGTTTGACTGCCCTACAGAGATGGATCTCAGGAGGTCAATAGCCTCCTCACTCGGCAGCAGGGCTCACTGGGGCAGGGCCTGAGATGTCTGGTGCGAAGGAGATGCCCACCCTCCTGGGTGAGCAGGCGTGGGCAACTTGCTGAGGGGCTACTGGGAGGGGGGTGCTGGTACAGGGGGTGGTGGCCCTTACCTGCAGCTGGGGTGGTCACAGAGGTGTCCGCCACCACCAGGGAGCTCCCATAGGAGAAGGTATCAGAGTCTGTGTTGTCCCCTCCAGTCTCCTCTATGGTGATCCCCTCGCCCTCCATCCCACTTGTTCCCTCAGCGTTGGTAGACACTCCCTCCAAGGTCCTGTGGGATGCAGCTCCCTCTGTCACCGGTGACTCTGCTCCTCCATCAGATGATGCTAATGCACACAAGGACAGGATAACAAAACAAAAAAGGTGGGGAGAGAGTCAAAGGATACACTGGGTCAATGACTGCACCAACACCGCCGTTGGCATACAGAGCACACTCACACACAGGGAACACGCCTACTCACTCTGCATTGCACTACCAGTGAAATGGTTAGTCACCAAGGCATGAAGAGGAGCACAGACCGCCAACTGCAGCACACCTGGACCCACAGTGCCCTGCCTAGAAGTGAATACTAAGAAGCTAGGTTACCTGTATTTGCTATGCAACCATTACCCTTCTGAGGACATACGCTGCTATGTCCGGCCTGGCCTTAGGGGCAACCTCTAACACACAACTACCACCGGATACCACCGCACCAGCCATAAGTTGTAATGATACCCACTGTACTCACCCCCTTGTGGCTGCTGTGATTCCCTCAAGTGCCCTTCCAGCTCAGGGTAGGCCACCGCCAGTATGCGGGCCATCAGTGGGGTCAGGTTCCGATGGGCACCCCTTCCTCCTTGGGAAGCCATCCCCAGCTGGACCTCCGTGGTCTTCAGTGCCCAGCATCCCAGGTCCTCCCACCATTTCCGACAGTGGGTGCTCCGCCTTCCATACACCACAGGGTCCCCACGTCCTTGGCAATGGCACGCCATAATCCCTCCTTTTGATGGGCGCTGACCTGCAGAGGTAATACATACTGGAGAACTACATTAAACAAACAGTCCAGCCTGTCACACACATGGCCCACATTACCCGATGCCATCACCATTGCAACACACAATAGGCCAGCTCACAATATGTACACCACCAACAGACAATCCCCCACCTCCCACCCACCCTTACACAATGCCTTCACACACATCTCCATGCATTCATGCCAAATGAATTGTGCCCACAGTGTACTCACTGTGGGCCCAATATAATCCAATGAGGAATTTCATGGCGGTTCACGTCTGCCTACCGCCATGGCACACAACTTTGACGGAATTACCTCACTTCCACCTGTCCCTCCACACAGGACGGGTGGTTGCCATTTCAGGGTGGGTGAACAGGCCTTTCGATAATTTCTGCTTCGCAGGATAAATAGGCACATACTTTTAAATTACACTGTCCCAAAACATGATTGCACGATGTGGACTGCTGTTGTGGTATAGTTGTTCAAATTGTGACAGCCTACTCACTCTTGTGTCCCTTAGATTCCTACCGCTGTGGATGAATAGGAGATGGAGAGACGCCCCGTGTACAGACCACTGGTGGACTTAGCTACACTGGAGGACAGGTACATAATACTCACCTATAGACTGGACAGGGCCACAATCACAGAGTTCCCAGTTGGAGCCTGACCAGATCTCAGCTATCCGTCATTCCACCGGGATCCCCCTTCTTGTGCAGGTTCTATCAGTGCTCCATTTCCTGACAACAGGTTCTTTCCAGGTGACAGTGGGCTTGGCAGCAAGAATGTTGCAGCCAATGTCCTCAATTGTGCTGGCAAGAGTATTGTCTGCCCTGGTAAAATACATGTGCAGCTACATTGCTTTCCCCCAGGCGGAAGATTTGCCCACTGTGAAGGCCGGATTTTATGCAATCGGACACATCCCCAATATTATTTGGGCGATTGACAGTACACATATTGCATTTGTCCCCCCCGGCAGAATGAACAGGTGCTCTTCGTAAGAGTTTCCACTCCATGAATGTGCAGATGGTGTGCCTGGCAGACCAGTACATCTCCAGGGTAAATATCCAGGGTCTATGCATTATGGCTTTGTCCTGAGGAATAGCAGCATCCCAAATGTGATGTCCCAACTACAGAGGTACAGGGTGTGGCTTATAGGTGAGCCTTGGTCCCATCCTAGTGTATGTTGGTGTGTGCCTTTGCTGCTAACCATATAGGATAGTGTGTGAGGTGACTATGGCTACCCAAACCTATCATGGCTGCTGACCCCTGTGAGGAATGCCAGGACAAGGGCTGAAAAGCGTTATAGTGAGGCACATGAGTGAACCAGAAGGATAATCGAGCGGACCTTCAGCTTCCTTAAGGCCAGGTTCAGGTGCACCCATCTGACAGGTGGATTCCTGTGCTACTCACCCGGGAAGGTCTGCCAGATAGTAGTGGCATGCTGCATGTTGCACAGCCTGGCCCTCAGATGCCATGTACCTTTTCTGCAGGAGGAGGAGACTGGTGATGCCCCTGTGGCAGCATTGGACCCTGAGTACAGTGAGGATGAGGAGGTAGAGGATGATTAGTGATCCGTCAGTACTTCCAATGACACAAAGGTGAGACAGTGCAACTTCACATTTCTATGACTATTGTTGTTTTCTGTGTGGTATTAGCATACTGGCAGTACCCACTTGTTTTCTCTACTTACTGACACCTATGGATTATCATTTTACAGATGTTGGTGATATAACAACAATGTTATGATGTGATTACAACAGCCAGAAACAGGTCATTCATTCTATGCTCTCACTGTGTACAGTTCATTTGCAATGGATGTAGCTATTTCAATCAATACAAATTTGCAATACATGAAATACTAGTAGTCGAGTTTTATCCAAGGGTGTTTATTGTAGTGCTAATAAATTGAAGGGAAAGTGCAATGCAATGGGGTGATGATGGAGGAAAGTCCAGGGCATTATTGCAGTATGTTTGTAGTACAGGTGCAGTGTCCAAGGGGACATAGGAAGGGGAGAAATGGCAGTTCAAGGTGGACATGGTAATAGTGTGGGACACAAGGAGGAGAATCAGGAGTGTCTCATTTCCTAGCGGTGGACTTGGCAAGTGTCTCTGGCTTCTGTCTGGGTCACAGGGAATGTTTCACCTTCTGAAAGGGCAGGGGTGCTGGTGGCCTGTGGTTCCTGTGGCAGGGCCTCCTGGCCACTAGTGGCAGTGGAAGTGGAGGGCTGTTTAGTTGATTGGCTAGTGGTAGGGTCCCACTGTTGTGCTGTTGCCTCCCTCATGATGTTGGCAATGTCTGCAAGCACACCTGCAATGGAGATCAGGTTGTTGTTAATGGCCTGCAAGTCCTCCCTGATCCCCTGATACTGTACCTCCTGCAGCCGCCTGTCCTCCTGCATGTTGTAGGCTCCCAGGATCTCAGGGAGTGCCTCCTGGAGAGGCATTTCCCTGCTCCTGTCCCCCCGGCACACAGCAGTCCTCCCAATGTCCCTGCTGGCCTGTGCCCCTGTCCCCTGAACTGAGTGCCCACTGCCACTGACCCCAGGTCCCTGATTGTCTTGTGGGCGAGGTGTGGCCTGGGGTCCCTGGGCAGGTGGGCACACTGCTGATTGATGTGTCCCAGGGACAGAGGTGTGGGTACGCTGGGTGGGTGCTGTGGTGTTAATTCCTGATGGGGGAGGCTCTGTGGTGGTCTGTGAGTGGGCTTGGGTGACCGGCTTTCCAGTGGTCCCTGATGGGCCAGGTATGTCCTCCAGATCCAGAAGTCCAGAGTTACTGTCATCACTGGGGGCCTTTTCCGTTGGAGGACTGGATAGTGGTGACACCTCCTCGCCACTGACATTGGCTGAGGTACCTGTGGGGGATGTAAATGATGTAATATGCTTTAAGTGTGTGACATTTGTACTTCCGTAGGTTCCACTCTGTGGTTGATATTGCCCTGCCAGCTTTTGCTTGAGTATGGTGATGTATTGTGGGATTGTTTGTTTCCCTATGCTGTACATGCTTTAGTGATGGGTGTTCATGCAGGGCTGGGAGGGCTGTCCATGCATTGGTATGGCATGCAGGGCTGGGCATGGTGGTTAGTCATATGTGTAGGTGCAGTGTGTGGGATGGTGTGGAGTGATAGGAGTGATGGGAGTGAGGGTGAGGGGGTCTGATGGCATGCAGGTATGGGTAAGTGTTACATTTTGACTTACCAGTGTCCAGTCCTCTGGCTACTCCAGTGAGTCCCTGAGGATGCAGTATTGCCAGTACCAACTCCTCACATGCTGTGAGCTGTGGGGGAGGAGGTGCGGGTCCACTGCCAGTCCTCTGTATGTGAGCTGGTCTCTTGCTGCTATGGAACGTACCTTCCCCCGTACGTCATTCCACCTTTTCCTGATGTCGTCCCTTGTTCTAGGGTGCTGTCCCACGGCATTGACCCTGTCCACGATTCTCTGCCATAGCTCCATCTTCCTTTCTATAGATATCTGCTGTTACTGTGCTCCAAAGAGCTGTGGCTCCACCCTGACAATTTCCTCCACTATGACCCTTAACTCCTCCTCAGTGAAACTGGGGTGAATTTGTAGTGCCATGGGTGCTGTGTGATGTGTGTTGGTGAGTGTGTGTTGAGTATTGTGGTGGGGTGTGTGATGTGGGGTGTGTGAGGGATGTATGGGTGTATGTGATGTGTGTGTCTAGTTGTCTCTGTGCTCTTCTTCTCAGTCTCCTGGTAGCAGTTGGTGCTCATAAGGGGTTGTGGGTATTGTGGGTGTGTGTTTTATAGTAGTGTGGGTGTGTGGGTGTGTTGTTGTATGGGCGTCAGGTGTTTGTATTTGGTATTGGCCAATGTAGTGTTGTTTTGTATGTGGGTGTCCATTCTGAGCGTGGAGGTATGTACCGCCAATGGTTTACCACTGTTGAATGTCTGCCATGGTGATTCGTGGGTTATATTGTGATGGGTGTTTATTGTTGGCGTAACGGTATGGGTTTTGGGATTGCCACTTTATCACTGACCTTTGGTCTGGCAGATTTGTGTATTTGGCTGAATTCTGTCAGATTGGTGTGTGTGTGTCATAATATGGTGAACGGAAATCCGCCCATGCGGCGGTAAGTTGGTGGCCATCAGCGTGGCGGTAAGCAGGATTTACCGCCAGTGTCATAATGAGGGCCATTGTCATTGATCTGTCTATACTGCTCAAAGAGATGTTGCAGCATGTAATAGCTCGAGTTCCAGCGTATGTGTACTTTCTGTAACAGGGCTTAAACTGGTACATTGTTAGCATGCTGAATCATCCACAGCGTCTTCTGGGCTTTAAAAGAATGGCTAAAATGAATGTGGATTTATCTGCAGGTGGCCAGTATGTTGGTGACTATGCATTCTTTTTTTAGAACGTCTTGCACAGCCAGGTTGATGCAGTGCACCAAACTTAGGACCCTGAAATGGCCAGCATCTGCCATGGCCTTGAGTATGTTACTGCCTTTGTCCAGGGCAAAAAATCAAATTCTGATACATCTGGGTTGCAGCCATTCAGACACCTTGCTGTTATATTCATCCAAGATGTTTGGAGCTGCATGTGACTTCTCCATGGCGAACATGGCTATTGTTGCATGCTGCTGAATGCTCTTAAAACCTTCTTGAGGGGCAAGACATGTTGATAACATTTGCTTTACCTCCACGGAAGAGATCTAGTGTGTGGATGATGCACATGGAATCAGTTGCTTGACAACTGGTCCTCGTCTTTCGTCATGTGGATAGTGTGGATGACACTTTGCTGCAAAGCTTGTGCAACCAATTGTAGCACATCATGATGCAGCACTGGAACAGCAACTCTGGCAAAATAGGTCTGACTTGGAACCATCCATTTTGGACAGAGGACTGCCTCAAATTCTAAGAATCCCACTCCTTTCACAAAGGGAAAAGGGAGGAGGTCCAGCTTCCCATTGTACAAACATGCCTTGGGTCATTGTGGTCATGGGGCCCCCTGCCTAAACATGCCCATAATAGTGGTCTGGATTTTATTTTTTTCTGGAGCCGCAGATGCAGGGTAGGCAACTTTCGAGCAGTAGGTGGTGGTAGACTCAATTTGCATCATGAGTCAGTTGTGTTATGCTGTAGTGTCTGCATCGAACACTAAGGTGGGTCATTCTGGCACGCTGCTGGGGACAAGACTGCTTTGTGTGAGGAAGTCACCCTCTTCTTCCTCACTTCCTATTGTGATTGAACTTGTAGCTGATGTTTCCCGGCTCTCCTCACCTTCACCACCATGACCATGTTCAGCAATTTTTTTAAGGTGCTTCCCCCACTGGATTTCATGATGTTTTTTGATATTGATCAATTGGCCTCCAGTACATAATGTGAACCAGGCTTACCTCGAGGAACATTTGTGTGGCAAATGGAGCATATTGCAATGTTCTCCTCCTGTTTTCTAATTATAAAAAAGTCCCAAACAGGGGAGGAGTACTTTCTTAGTGGGCCACTGCCAATGCCTGAAGAAGAACTGGAGGTCGGTGGTAGTGTCATCGATTGACTTTCTGCAGTGCCATTGAGGTAGGGGTTGGTGCAGGTTTCAGTTGGAGCTTTACAAATATGGGAGATGGAGGTGCTACCTTTGCCTCATTTCTTGGAGTAGGTTGAATAGTAATGACAGACTCCTCTGTGCCAGCTTCCAGAATGACTGGGCCGACATAGTCATCCTCCTCTTCATCCCTTTCCATGATTCTAAGGCTTTCAGGAAATTTTCTTTTCCCTTGCCTCTGCTGGCGTCTCCCAGACTCCACCGTGGTCCACTCCATCTCCCTTTTATCATCATCAGAAGTGGTGCTTGGAGAAGGCGGTGGCATAGTACCCTTCCTTTTCCTTTCTGGAGATCTGGGACCCTATGATTCTAAAAGGTTCTTGCTTGGCAGAAAGCTTAATGTCCTGTTCTACTCCAACTTCAGGAAGATCTACTATTGCTGGTTGCAGCTGCTGTCCACTTTGCTCAGTTTCCTGAAATTATTTGGTACTACTTTTCGAAAGGGACAAATCTAATTCAACATCACCACTCATCAGCGTTCCCATGATCACAGTGGCTGTCTCACTGGCAGGCATGGTCTTCTTGGGCTTAGGTTGGGATGGTGCTGTAGATGTTGCAGTGCTGCTTCCAGGTTCCTCTCCAGAGGCTGGCATGGCAGGTACATGTCTTCTAAAAATGGTTGTGGTCGGCACACCACTGGTGGAAAATTGCTTCTTCTCACTGACCACTTTTGTGGGATCCCTCTTCTATAGGGCCACCTTAAAGCTTTCAGTTGGCAGTTGAACTAAGTTGCTGAAGATTAGCAGATTGGAGGACTGATGTCACTGTACTGGCCTTCTGTTTAATAGTACTGCAGGTGATGCATCTTCTTCTCTTGTTTACCTAAAAGCAACCAACAAGAAAACATTTAGTTAGTAAAACCTGACTTTGTTGCAGGTTGAAATAATATAGAAAAGGCAATATTAGTGTGGTTGGTTACTTACACAATATATAACAATTTATCCACAAATTGTAAAGTCAAGCCAGACCACCATACCGTTGGCATGGGCACTGCAGGGGGCCCCACGACACCCCATACCACCATCCTGTTCCTGGCGGGTGAACCGCCAGGAACAGGATGGCGGTATGGGGTGTCTGAATCCCCATGGCGGCGCAGCAAGCTGCGCCGCCATGGAGGATTCATCTGGGCAGCGGAAAACCGTCGGGAAACCGCCGGTTTTCCTCTTCTGACCGCGGCCAAACCGCCGCGGTCAGAATGCCCTGCGGGGCACCGCCAGCCTGTTGGCGGTGCTCCCGCCGACCCTGGCCCCGGCGGTTCCTTACCGCCGGGGTCAGAATCAGGCCCATAGTTCTTTGTTTTATGTTCATCTATTGTAAAGGAGACATCTGTGATAGTGAGAGAGGTGTATGGGTAAATGGAATAATCCTTAAAACACCTGTGGCAGGCAAGGTGGTCCAGAGGAAAATGAAATAATCATTAACAAAAATTAATGATGCTGATGTACCTGCAGTGCACTGCAGCCAGGGTGCCCAGGGGTAAATGGAATTATACCTAAAGAAACTGAATGCTGTAGCACGGCTGTGCACCTATGGAGGATGGATGGATGGATCAAGGTAAAATAAAAAAATAAATGAAATAAAATAAAAAAAAGAAATAAATAAAAGAAAACTTAAATAAAAAAAATTAAAAATAGAACAATTTTAATTAAAAATTTAAATAAAGCATAAAATAGTAATATAAATTAAATTTAAAAAACAGTCAATTATTGCCAATGTTTGTATGGGTGTATGAGAAAAAAGAAACCTACAGTGAGGCAAGGAAGTGCAAAATAAAAATTAAACAAAGCATGTAGTAAATATAAGCCCTGTTCATCAAAATCAAATTCTTAATATACACAAACTATAATGATCCTCAAGCATATTACTAAACTAACATCACATTCAACCATGCACACCTGTGAAAAAGGCACACTGACAGGATGCACAAAATGGATGCCAACCACATGGTCAAACAACAACAGTGAGCATGGATGCATGGGAATCAAATAACACATGCAAGCCTATGGCAAAGGCACACTGGTTGGTTGAATAAAATGGCTGCCAGCCCCATGGTCAAATAACAGCAAGTAAGGAGGCATGGGAACAAAGGACACATGCAAGTCTTTGGCAAAGGCACACTGGCTGGATGCACAAAATGGGAGCCAGTCACATGGTCAAACAACAACAACGAGCAAGGAGGCATGGGGAACAAAGAAAACATGTAAGCCAATGGCAAAGGCACATTGGCTGGATGCCCAAAATGGCCACCAGCCAAATGGTAAAAAACAACAGCTTGCAAGGAGCAATGGGAAACACAGAATACATTTAGGCTTATGGACACGGACTACATAAAATGGCTCCTGGCCATATGGAATGGAGAAAAAAAACAATTTGTGACCGATGACAAACATACACTCCCTCACACACACTGGCCAGAAAAAAAGAGGTATGGTGGTAACACTGAAGAAATTATTGCCCTCAATTAAAAATCTTACAACACCACACATCCTCCTACGGCATCAAATATTACCCTACATATAGACTTTTTGCAGACAAAATAGAAAATGCAAACAATAGCCAACACCTTAAATTTAATCCAATGCCATCCCTGCCCTAAATTAAGTTTTAAAAATAAATACAACAGAAACATTTCTTTCATGTACTGAGGACTACTAGTACTGGGCCTACTGGCTAGATGGCCCATTCAAACACTAGGCCACATAGTAAACTAAATGAATATTGCAAATGCAACAAACATAGAGAAAGGGCACTGAAGAGTGCAGCATTTTTCCTTTACATAAAAAATGAAATGCAAAAAAAAGAAAAGGCCCCTACTTTAACCTCAGGCCACCCACCACAATGAAATGTAAAAATGAAATAAAAGTAGAAAGAAATTCTGGTGCATGCCCTGTCAAACAAACAACCTGCTTATAGAATAGTTTTTGAACTTACTCGTGTGATATCACAAAAACAAAGTGTTTAGTTCAAAGTTATATATCCAGCAGAAAAAGAGTGACCCTTCCACTTCAAAATCAAAGTGAAAAGTGACCAGAAGATGGACAAAGCACTGGGAGGAGCCTGATAAACAAGAACAGGAAATTGAGGTATGTGGGGCACTTCCTTCCCTTTGGAAAAAAAGTTTTTAAAGAAGTCTTCTTGCACTAAAAAACAATTTGGTGTGTTGGAGAAGAAAATCTGCTTGAAAACCTCTTTTTGACTAGATTTAGCTGCTTCTCAAGTAGAAAATCTACTAAAGGTGCATTTGCGCTCATGAGCCACACTGTATTGGCACTCACTAGTGGTCTAAGAATATCATGGCCCTCCCGAGCACCAAAAACAAATCGTGTGCAAACGTTTAAAAAAATTGCGCTACTCACTGGATGGCGGAATTGAGGAACTCCGTGCTACTCTGCGTAGCGTGAAGTTCCCTAATTCTGAAAACTCCGCGATCGGAGCAGAGTTTTCTGCCAGGACCTACCCAGCACTAATTATCATCTGAGGCATATGGGCCTAAGGTCCATCACTGTGCTCAAGCTTAGCCACACACTGCTTAAAGCTATGGAAAATACATTGTTAGCATGAAGTACAATGCCATATAACTTCAAAAATATTCAATAAAAAAATCATGGTTTGGGGACAGTTATTGCTGAGTGCTCCAAATAAAAAAAGTAAAAACACAAACATTCTTGAAAAAACAGTTAAGGATGCCAAACCAACCTAAAAATCAATGTACTTGGCTAATGATGGTTAGTTGTGCAACAATGGCTTGTCTCAATGCACTGATCATGACCTCACACATGATGCCACTGGTGATATTACAAATTACAATCATCAATGAGATCAAAGGTTATGTGACATATCACTTCACACCTTCCTCCCTGGCAAGGTTGCATTTCTGCCTTCCCATCATAAGCACATTATTCTTTGGAGTTGCAGAACTGTAAACAGCTCTACCCTCACACTCATTTTCTACCTCCATTAGAATGCCATCATTCCTCTTAGAGCTATCTTCCAGGAATATGTACCACCTTCATTGGGAGTGACATGCTCTAGCTGAAGGAAAACACAAATACACTTATGGTGTATCATTTGCAGGTAAGCTTTCTGTTGAGCCCAATATATCATTTAAGATGTGGGGAGAGACGTGTTCTTCAAAGGTATGTCTTTTATTCAGCTCCGATCACAAAAGGGAATCTACTTTCTCCCCATCAACTGTTAATGCCACTATCCATTGGTATAGCTCCCCCACATTCCATTTGCAAGTACAATGACACATATTCCCTGTAAATATTTCACGCCAACCTTTTAAATGATACATGTACCATATAATTAACTAATAACACAAGCATATGTAACACAATGAATACAATCTAATCAACTACATAACATAACTACATAACCTTCAAAGAAAATGATACTATATCACATGGTGAATGAAAAAAAGAACTAAAGCTGGAATAAGGTACATCACTTATGAAGCAGAAGGCTGATACCCTACTTTATACCCTTTTATTAATTTGACCTATTTTTAACTCAACTGTAATAACCCTTTCTTCCAACATTTACCTCATACAAATCTTTTTCGGTCATTTATATATGGCCACTCCTGATAATCTGTGGAATCTTTACAAACTTGCTCATGGTCCATACATTACTGCCAGATAATATTACAACTTGGCTACCATTTCTAAGCCCCTGCTTTAGTTCTGAAAATTTGCACTCTTCACATTTTACTATCCTACCTGTCCTTACACTGACAGAATCATTAACATACAAGTTCCATTTTTTTCTCTCTTCCTAGATCTTCCATATCTGCCCTCAAAATTGCTAAATCATTATTTATTCTGTAGTGTCTCATTTCACCCATCCGTCTGTAACTTCAGTATGCAAGGTTGCCTTAAATTTCACGTGGCAACCTTACTTCTTATTGTCTTGATTGGAGATCTATCACCATCATTGTTAGGAACGGTGCAATACATCCATAAATCTCTTATTGCTTCTGCACAATTTCTCCTGTTTGCCAAAACTAATTGTATCCCCTCATTTAACTCTCTTATCCACTTTTCCACAATGCCATTGCTTTGCGGATAGTATACTGAGGTGCAAACATGATCTTTGGCATGAATGGCAAGAAGGGATTTTATCTCTGTCGAGGTGAGTTGCACCCCATTATCTGTTACAAAGTAAGTAGGAAAGCCTTCTTTTTCAAAAACCTCCTTCAAAAATTTTCTGACATTATGGAATGTCACATGATCTACTATTCTAACCTTGGGTCACCGTGAGTAATGGTCCACCAAATCAATTAAATACTTTTGAATACCTGAAATACATGAAGGGCCAGCGATGTCTAATTCAGCTCTCTCCCCCACTTTACTTGGCCTAGTCATATTTTCACAGGACAGTTGACATAAGTTTTGCAACGTATCACCAATGGCACAATCCAAACTTGATCAGACTTTTGCTTCAGAGTTCCTAACTAAAATAGGCCACTAGAACTTGCTTCCTAAATTTCTTTAAATTTATTCCATGCCCAGATGACCGTT